>NC_140014.1:30009584-30337084 GCF_964263955.1 Coregonus lavaretus
TCATTGCTACAGTAGATAAATAATACTTCACAGGACAACCTTGATGATTTTCCCCCAAGGCTCCATGGAGAGAAATGTGTTTAAACAGATACAGAGACGTACAGATACAGAGACAAAGAGACAAAGAGACAGACAGACAGACACAGACAGACAGACAGACAGACAGACAGACAGACAGACAGACAGACAGACAGACAGACAGACAGACAGACAGAGAGAGAGAGAGAGAGAGAGAGAGAGAGAGAGAGAGAGAGAGAGAGAGAGGAGAGAGAGAGAGAGAGAGAGGAGAGAGAGAGAAGAGAGAGAGAGAGAGAGAGAGAGAGAGAGAGAGAAAAGATGACATGTAAAGTGTGAAGCGCTCCATATTTATCCTAAACCACATAAATAACAACACTGGACACTATGGAACACAAAGCTTTTACTATCTTATCCTGGAATATACAAGAACTGAGGTAATCTGCCTTTGGCCTAAAGAGCAGGAACACAGACTTCACCAAAGAAATCAGAAATACAGGCATTGTCATCCTGCAAGAAACATGGTAACCTAGAGGGCACTGGTTGTCCTTTAGGTTCCAGAGAGCTGGTAGTCCCATCCACCAAACCACCAGGTGTTACACAGGGAAGAGACTCAGGGGGTATGCTAATTTGGTGTAACCCACTCCATTAAATTAATCAAAACAGGAACATTTTACATTTGGCTAGAAAATGATATTTTTATTTTATTTATTTATTTCACCTTTATTTAACCAGGTAAGCCAGTTGAGAACAAGTTCTCATTTACAACTGCGACCTGGCCAAGATAAAGCATAGCAGTGCGATAAAAACAACAACACAGAGTTACATATGGAATAAACAAAACGTACAGTCAATAAATAACAATAGAAAATCTATATACAGTGTGTGCAAATGTAGTAAGTTATGGAGGTAAATAAATAAAAAAGTATATCAGTTTCACTTAAGGACCAAAGGATTGACAGCCGTCCCATATAGATTGCAAAATAGTTGGGAAGAGATCTTTGACGTACCGATCCCATGGCATAGTGTTTATGAACTGACACGCAAAACGACACCGGATTCAAAAATTAGAATCTTTCAATTTAAATTATTATATAAAATTCTTGCTACCAATAGAATGTTATTTATATGGGGAATACAATCTTCCCAGCTCTGCAGATTTAGCTGTGAAGAGATAGAATCATTAGATCATTTGTTTTGGTTCTGTCCATTTGTAGCTTGTTTTTGGACACAGGTCCAGGAATGGCTAAAGGATTGCAATATTTACCTGGAACTAACCTTGCAGATAGCATTACTGGGTGATCTGAAAAGTCATAGTCAATCAATCAATAATATAATAATACTTTTAGCAAAAATGTTTATTTTTAATTCACAATCTGTAGAAGCAATGAGAATAGAAAGGTTCAGAACTTTTGTAAAACATCACAGTACGGTTGAAATATATATGGCAAATAGAAATCCTATATGGATGGTGTTAAGAGATAGATGGGAGGTATTGAATAGAGTTGAAGGATGGGACTAATAACAAATAACAACAAATAATAACAAAGATAGCTAATAATGTAAGCATTCTGTGTCCATAATAAGTATATAGGTTGTATGTTGGGAGCTTTTGGGAAAGAGCACAGTTAGAAAGATATGGCATTTAGAAGCAAACCGGATGGACATCATGAAAATGATCGGAGAGGTTGAGAGTAGAAGAAGTTCAGGAGAAAAAAATAAATATATATATATATATATATATATATATATATATATATAGATATAGAATTATTGTAAAATTAACTCTGTCCATAAGGTGTAGATAGTAAGTATAGACCGGAAGTAGAGGCCTGGGCGTTGTTGTTCACTAATTTACTCCAAGTAGGGAAAGGATGGTGGGGTTGAAAAGTAATAAAGGGGAATATATATATAAAAAATAAAAATAAACATGGGGGATTGGAAGTGATGCAGACAATTACATTGATAGAAGATACAATCTATCTGCAATATTAAGCTGATCCATCCCCCCCCAAAAAAAAAAAAAAAAAAAAAAAAAAAAAATTTATGGAGGTAAGGCAATAAATAGGCCATAGTGCAAAATAATTACAATTGAGTATTAACACTGGAATGATAGATGTGCAGAAGATGATGTGCAAATATAGATACTGGGGTGCAAATTAGCAAAATAAATAACAATATGGGGATGAGGTAGTTGGGTGGGCTAATTTCAGATGGGCTGTTGTACAGGTGCAGTGATCGGTAAGCTGCTCTGACAACTGATGCTTAAAGTTAGTGAGGGAGATAAGAGTCTCCAGCTTCAGAGATTTTTGCAGTTCGTTCCAGTCATTTGATCTCAACAGAGAAAAATGTCCTCCTGTGTGCTACCTATATCCCCCCACTAGAACCCACGTCCATTAATGAAGACAGCTTCTCCATCCTAGAGGTAGAGGTCAATCATTTCCAGGCCCAGGGAAACGTACTAGTCTGTGGTAACCTAAATGCCAGAACTGGACAAGAACCTGACATTCTCAGCACACAGGGGGCAAACATCCACCTGGAGGTGACAGCATTCTCTCCCAAATATGACCCCCTAGACACAACTACGACAAAACAACCAACAAAAATGGTTCACAACTCTTGCAGCTCTGTCGCACACTGGGTCTGTACATAGTCAATGGTAGGCTTCGAGGGGACTCCTACGGTAGGTATACCTACAGCTCATCCCTTGGCAGTAGTACTGTAAATTACTTTATCACAGACCTCAACCCATAGTCTCTCAGAGCGTTCACATTCAGCCCAGTGACACCCCTATCAGATCACAGCCTACTTGAACAGAGCAATACTCAATCATGAGGCATCAAAGCCGAACAAACTGCATACTATTAAGAAACGCCATAGATGTCAGGAAAGTAGTGTAGAGACCTACCAAAAAACTATTGGGCAACAACAAATCCAATACCTTTTAGACAACTTCTTGGACAAAACGTTTCACTGCAATAGTGAAGGTATAAACTTGGCAGTAGAAAGCCTAAACTGTATATTTGATCTTTCATCTTCCCTATCAAATCTAAAAATGTCAAGCAAACAACCTAAGAAAATTAACAACAATGACAAATGCTTTGATGAAGAATGCAAAACCCTAAGAAAGAAATTGAGAAACCTATCCAACCAAAAACACAGGGACCCAGAAGACCTGAGCCTATGCATTCACTATGGTGAAACACTAAAACACTAAGAAAAAAGAAGGAACAGCACATCAGAAATCAGCTCAATGTAATTAAAGAATCCATAGAATCTAACCACATCTGGGAAAATTGGAACACACTAAACAAACAACACAAAAATTTAGATGTATGGATAAACCACTTCTCAAATCTTTTCAGCTCTATAACAAAGAACAAACAGCAAAAAAATATACATGATCAACTACAAATCTTAGAATCAGCTATTAAAGATTACCAGAACCCACTGGATTCTCCAATTACATTGAAAGAACTACAGGACAAAATACAAACCCTCCAACCCCAAAAGGCATGTGGTGTTGATGGTATCCTAAATGAAATGATAAATCACACCACCAATTCCAATTGGCTATACTTAAACTCTTTAACATCATCCTCAGCTCTGGCATATTCCCCAATATTTGGAACCAAGGACTGATCACTCCAATTCACAAAAAGTGGAGACAAATTTTACCCCAATAATTACAGTGGAATCTGCGTCAACAGCAATCCCTGCACACCCTTATTGATAAACAAACAAAACAAAACAAAAGCAAAGTCTTTTGACTCAATTTGGCATGAGGGTCTGCTACACAAATTGATGGAAAGCGGTGTCGGGGGGGAAAAACATCACATTATAAAATCAATGTACACAAACAACAAGTGTGCAGTTAAAATTGGCAATAAACACACAGATGTCTTTCCTCAGGGCTGTGGGGTGAGACAGGGATGCAGCTTGGGCCCCACCCTCTTCAACATACAGTACTAGTCAAAAGTTTTGACACACCTACTCATTCCAGGGTTTTTCTTTATTTTTACTATTTTCTACATTGTAGAATAATAGTGAAGACATCAAAAATATGAAATAACACATATGGAATCATGTAGTAACCAAAAAAGTGTTAAACAAATCAAAATATATTTTATATTTGAGATTCTTCAAAGTAGCCACCCTTTGCCTTTGACAGCTTTGCACACTCTTGGCATTCTCTCAACCAGCTTCATGAGGTAGTCACCTGGAATGCACTACAATTAACAGGTGTGCCTTGTTAAAAGTTAATTTGTGGAATTTCTTTCCTTCTTAATGCATTTGAGCCAATCAGTTATGTTGTGACAAGGTAGGGGTTGTATACAGAAGATATCCCTATTTGGTAAAAGACCAAGTCCATATTATGGAAAGAACAGCTCAAATAAGCAAAGCGAAACGACAGTCCATCATTACTTTAAGACATGAAGGTCAGTCAATACGGAACATTTCAAGAACTTTGAAAGTTTCTTCAAGTGCAGTCGCAAAAACCATCAAGCACTATGATAAAACTGGCTCTCATGTAGACCACCACAGTGGATAAGTTCATTAGAGTTAACTGCACTTCAGATTGCAGCCCAAATAAATGCTTCACGAGTTCAAGTAAAAGACACATCTCAACATCAACTGTTCAGAGGAGACTGCGTGAATCAAGCCTTCATGGTCGAATTGCTGCAAAGAAACCACTACTAAAGGACACTAATAAGAAGAAGAGACTTGCTTGGGCCAAGAAACACGAGCAATGGACATTAGACCGGTGGAAATCTGTCCTTTGGTCTGATGAGTCCAAATTTGAGATTTTTGGTTCCAACCGCCGTGTCTTTGTGAGACGCAGAGTAGGTGAACGGATGATCTCCGCATGGCTGGTTCCCACCGTGAAGCATGGAGGAGGAGGTGTGATGGTGCTTTGCTGGTGACACTGTCAGTGATGTATTTAGAATTCAAGGCACACTTAACCAGCATGGCTACCACAGCATTCTGCAGCGATACGCCATCCCATCTGGTTTGCGATTAGTGGGACTATCATTTGTTTTTCAACAGGACAATGACCAAAAACAGGCTGTGTAAGGGTTTTTTGATCAAGAAGGAAAGTGATGGAGTGCTGCATCAGATGACCTGGTCTCCACAATCACCCGACCTCAACCCAATTGAGATGGTTTGGGGTGAGTTGGACCGCAGAGTGAAGGAAAAGCAGCCAACAAGTGCTCAGCATATGTGGGAACTCCTTCAAGACTGTTGGAAAAGCATTCCTCGTGAAGCTGGTTGAGAGAATGCCAAGAGTGTGCAAAGCTGCCATCAAGGCAAAGGGTGGCTACTTTGAAGAATCTAACATCTAAAATATATTTTGATTTGTTCAACACTTTTTTGGTTACTACATAATTCCATGTGTTATTTCATTGTTTTGATGTCTTCACTATTATTCTACAATGTAGAAAATAGTAAAAATAAAGAAAAACCCTTGAATGAGTAGGTGTGTCCAAACTTTTGACTGGTACTGTATATATATCAATGAATTGGCGAGGGCACTAAAACAGTCTGCAGCACCCGACCTCCCCCTACTGACTCAGAAATAAAATGTCTACTCATTGCAGATGATCTGGTGCTTCTGTCCCCAACCAAGGAGGGCCTACAGCAGCACCTAGATCTTCTGCACAGATCCTGTCACACTTGAGCCCTGACAGTGAATCTCAGTAGACAAAAATAATGGTGTTCCAAAAAAGGTCCAGTAGCTAGGACAACAAGTACAAATTCTATCTAGACACCGTTGCCCTAGAGCACACAAAGAGCTTTACCTACCTCGGCCTAAACATCAACACCACAGGTAACTTCCACAAGCATGTGAAGACACAAGGCCTTCTACACCATCAAAACAAACATAAAAATCGACAACCCAGAATTCACAAAAAACATACTTTGTGTACAACGCAAAATTCCAAACAATGCATGCAGAGCAGAATTAGGACTATACCCGCTAGTTACAATTCTACAACCACCTAAAAAGGAAGCAATGCCCACACATTCCCCAACAAAGCCCTCACCTACAGAGAGATGAACCTCAGACAGCTGGTCCTGGGGCTCTGTTCAAAAACACAAACAGACCCCACAGAGCCCCAGGACAGCAACACAATTAGACCCAACCAAAGTATGAGAAAACAAAAAGATACCGATTTGACACGATAGAAAGAATCAACCAAAAAACAGGAAATTGTTTTCCTAAACAGATAGTACACAGTGGAAGAACACATATGTATCTTCCCCTACTATTCATACTACAACTACACTGAACAAAAATATAAACGCAACATGAAACAATTTCTAAGATTTAACTGAGGTCCAGTTCATATAAGGAAATCAGTCAATTTAAATAAATTCATTAGGACCTAATCTACAGATTTCACATGACTGGGAATACAGATATGCATCTGTTGGTCACAGATACCTTAAAAAAAAGGTAGGGTTGTGGATCAGAAAACCAGTCAGTATCTGGTGAGACCACTATTTGCCTCATGCAGCGTGACACATCTCCTTCGCATAAAGTTGATCAGGCTGTTGATTGTGGCCTGTGGAATGTTGTCATACTCCTCTTCCATGGCTCTGCAATGTTGCTGGAACTTGCCGGGAACTGGAACACGCTGTCGTACACGTCGATCCAGAGCATCCCAAACATGCTCAATGGGTGACATGTCTGTTGAGTATGCAGGCCATGGAAGAACTGGGACATTTTCAGAATCCAGGAATTGTGTACAGATCCTTGCGACATGGGGCCGTGCATTATCTTGCTGGAACATGAGGTGATGACGGAGGATGAATGGCACAACAATGGGCCTTAGGATCTTGTCACGGTATCTCTGTGCATTCAAATTGCCATAGATCAAATGCAATTGTGTTCGTTGTCCGTAGCTTATGCATGCCCATCCCATAACCCCACCCACCATGGGGCACTCTGTTCACAACGTTGACATTAGCAAACCGCTCGCCCACACGACGCCATACAATAAAATAAAAGGCCACTTTTAACATGTGCAGTTTTGTCACAACACAATGCCACAGATGTCTCAAGTTGAGGGAGCGTGTCTGACATCTGCCCGGTACAGTTGAAACCGGGATTCATCCGTGAAGAGCAGACTTCGCCAATGGCACGCTCCCTCAAAACTTGAGACATCTGTGGCATTGTGTTGTGACAAAACTGCACATTTTAATCAGCTTCTTGATATGCCACACCTGCCAGGTGGATGGATTATCTTGGCAAAGGAGAAATGCTCACTAACAGGGACATAAACACATTTGTGCAAATTTATTTAGATAAATACGCTTTTTGTGCGTATGTAAAATGAAACATGGGACCAACACTTTACATGTTGTGTTTATATTTTTGTTCAATGTATTTGCACATTGCTAAAACACTGTACATAGCTGATAATATAACACTTGAAATGTCTATCTATTTGAAACCTTTTTGAATAAAATATTTACTGTTAAATTCATATAGTTTTTTGTTGATGTTGTTTTGTGTCTTCTCACTTTTGTTTATTGTTTAGTTCACTTGCTTTGGCAATGTAAACAAGTTTCCCATTCCAATAAAGCCCCTTTGAATTGAATTGGGAGAGAGAGACCAACAGATACAGAGACAAACAGAGAGAGAGAGAGTGAGAGAGAGCCCAGTCAGCACAGTTAGAGGCCAGGGAGGGCCCTCTTCTGTCTGGGGTAAAGGCCCCACCCAGTGCCTCTGCACCCCTCCACAGTGCTCCGATTGATTGACAGAAAGAGGGGTGTGTGTGTGCCCCCCCTGCTCCCCCGTCCCTGAGCTGACAGGCTGATGATGAGATGTGACAAGCCTGCTTATTGCTGGGACAAACAAGACAGACGCCAAAATAAAATAAAAAATCCTAAGCTCAGATACAGCAGAACTGACACAGAGTGATGGTGTGGCTGTGGCACCGGCTACTGTGAGCTGCTACGATGCTTAATTACCCAAAAGTGTGTGTGTGTGTGTGTGTGTGTAAAGGAAAGCAGGACTGGCCTTTCACTGCAGCCAGAGACAGACACAGACAGACTGGCAGGGTTACTTTGAGGTGTTGTATAAAGGTTAGACCTACACTCTGATTCATACTGTTGGCTTTCTCTAAGGGTTGAGAAACGGTTAACAATGTATTTATGGAGGAGGAGCCATAGACAAACTGCTCCACGGGAGAAACAGATCAGCATTAGAAAACACTGATTACACTGCTTAGCCATGCAGTCAGTGTGCATACTCATACAAGTATCAGCTTTCACTCAAAGATTGCTTGATCCTAGAGCTGGCCGCCCGGCCAAACTGAGCAATCGGGGGAGAAGGGCCCAAACATTGCATGTTCAAACCCCACATGTGCATATTGTGAACATATATGGTTGTGTTTGTATGATTAAATGCTGCTCAAATGTCCCATGAATGAAATTAAAATGGTGTCTATATCACCTTGTAGTGGGCCTACAACGCCGTCCTCAAATGAATTAACATTAAGTCTGGAGAGCAACATAATGGGGATGCATTCCAATCTGCTTTAAGGAACAACACATTTTCATGCTGAGAATGTTGTGGTAATACTAGGTAAAACTTAAATAGAACATTTTCTAAATGTTATGAGGATATCCAAGAAAAGCTAAAATGAATATTGCGGGAACGTCTATGGAATATTATGTTAAACCTAAAACAAATATGTTTTGATTGTCATAAAAACTGACTGATTTGGAAATTGTGGAACATTATGCACCATTAAGGGAATGTCATGTGCAAAATAACTTAAACATTGTATGAATGTCATTACAAATGAGAATATAGTTGTGTTTGGGGACTGTTCCCACAACCTAATTCAATGTTCTGGGAACATTTAAAGAACTCAGTAAGTGCACACTGATACAAACATTATCTGAATGTCAGCACAACTGGACAATTTTAGTGTTTTGAGAACCTCTCTCTTGTCATATTCCCAAAATGTTCCCACAAACTAAAGAAACATTCTGGGAGCTTTTAAAGAACAGACAAAATGTTTTCTGGGAACGTTCTTGTAACATCAGGTGAATGTTTTTTGCACCCTAAAACATTGTAGAATCATCCGCACAACTGGACAGTTTGTATTTTTGGAACATATCTTTTGTGATGTCCCCACAATGTTCTCACCAGACTGTTCCCATAACCTAATGAAACATTCTGGGAGCTTTTAAAGAACAGACTAAATGTGTTCTGTGAACGTTCTTGCAAGATCAGGTGAATGTTTTATACAAACGTATAATCATCAGCACGACTAGACAGTTTTTGTGTTATGAGAACATTTGCAGCGACCTAACAAATGTTCTGGAAACTTCCACAGAACCAATTTTGGTATGCTGGGAAAACATTAGGGTCTTTTTCTATAAACTAGGTTACCAGTGAAGATGTCCTACACTGGACAACCTGTTACAGCTGTTGGTAAGTCATTGATAATAATTGGCAATTTTTTTTCATGTCATTACTTTAAGATATAAGGGGGGAACATATTTATATTCAATAAAATTCATGAGTTGTTTAAAGGGATACTTTGGGATTTTGGCAATGATGCCCTTTATCTACTTCACCAGAGTTAGATGAACTCGTGGATACAATCTTTATGTCTCTGTGTCCAGTATGAAGGAAGTTAGAGATATTTGCGCTAACTAGCATTTGTGCCATGGCTGGAAGTGGTTTCTGCTAGCATGCTAGCTGATACCCATATCCTTCCAGTCATTGTGCTAACGCTAGTTAGCATTGGCTCACAAAACTACAGTGAGGGAAAAAAGTATTTGATCCCCTGCTGATTTTGTATGTTTGCCCACTGACAAAGAAATGATCAGTCTATAATTTTAATGGTAGGTTTATTTGAACAGTGAGAGACAGAATAACAACAAAAAAATCCAGAAAAACGCATGTCAAAAATTTTATAAATTGATTTGCATTTTAATGAGGGAAATAAGTATTTGACCCCCTCTCAATCAGAAAGATTTCTGGCTCCCAGGTGTCTTTTATACAAGTAACGAGCTGAGATTAGGAGCACACTCTTAAAGGGAGTGCTCCTAATCTCAGTTTGTTATCTGTATAAAAGACCTGTCCACAGAAGCAATCAATCAATCAGATTCCAAACTCTCCACCATGGCCAAGACCAAAGAGCTCTCCAAGGATGTCAGGGACAAGATTGTAGACCTACACAAGGCTGGAATGGGCTACAAGACCATCGCCAAGCAGCTTGGTGAGAAGGTGACAACAGTTGGTGCGAATATTCGCAAATGGAAGAAACACAAAATAACTGTCAATCTCCCTCGGCCTGGGGCTCCATGCAAGATCTCACCTCGTGGAGTTGCAATGATCATGAGAATGGTGAGGAATCAGCCCAGAACTACACAGGAGGATCTTGTCAATGATCTCAAGGCAGCTGGGACAATAGTCACCAAGAAAACAATTGGTAACACACTACGCCGTGAAGGACTGAAATCCTGCAGCGCCCGCAAGGTCCCCCTGCTCAAGAAAGCACATATACAGGGCCATCTGAAGTTTGCCAATGAACATCTGAATGATTCAGAGGAGAACTGGGTGAAAGTGTTGTGGTCAGATGAGACCAAAATGGAGCTCTTTGGCATCAACTCAACTCGCCGTGTTTGGAGGAGGAGGAATGCTGCCTATGACCCCAAGAACACCATCCCCACCGTCAAACATGGAGGTGGAAACATTATGCTTTGGGGGTGTTTTTCTGCTAAGGGGACAGGACAACTTCACCGCATCAAAGGGACGATGGACGGGGCCATGTACCGTCAAATCTTGTGTGAGAACCTCCTTCCCTCAGCCAGGGCATTGAAAATGGGTCGTGGATGGGTATTCCAGCATGACAATGACCCAAAACACACGGCCAAGGCAACAAAGGAGTGGCTCAAGAAGAAGCACATTAAGGTCCTAGAGTGGCCTAGCCAGTCTCCAGACCTTAATCCCATAGAAAATCTGTGGAGGGAGCTGAAGGTTCGAGTTGCCAAATGTCAGCTTCGAAACCTTAATGACTTGGAGAAGATCTGCAAAGAGGAGTGGAACAAAATCCCTCCTGAGATGTATGCAAACCTGGTGGCCAACTACCAAAAATGGTATCTAGGAGTTCATCTGACTCTGGGGAAGTAGATAAATGGCATCATTGCCAAAATCCCTAAGTATCCTTTTAACCCTTTCTTATGGTTGGTGTCTTGATGGATTTGTGTGACATAAAACATAACTTTTCTGTCCTTGAATTTATGTCAGGGAAAGTTGTCGTTATATCATATATTATGCATTAATCAGTTAAATTAGACATTGTACGAATCCTCTGCTGGATCTAGCTGTTAGACAGTGTTTTGTATAGAGATCTCAGAAATGCAGTGTAACAACGTAACATTTTGGTCTCCTTATGTTACGGGGTGAAAACAGTTTTTATGGGCACACAAATCCACCAAAAATGTATGCGATTGCAAAATCGAATGCTTGTAACCGAAAGAGTCACATTACCTTGATACTTAAAACCTAAATCGATAGTGTCATTAACGTGGTTCTTCAATAATTATGCATAATACTTGTTGGATGCGCATTTGGTGTTGAGCTGTTTAATTACCCCATGATATTTTCACACATCATCATCTGATCCAGGAAGGAATTTTCTGAATGATAGGTCAAGTGACGAACAGCTGTTGTGATAGCGCATGCGATGGTGTTTCATTCGTTACGCTGGAGAAGACAGTGTTGTGCCTGGAACCACGTTGGATCTAATATCCCTAGCGAATTGATGTTGATCATCTGTTGTTGTCTGCTTGATTTACAGCAGGGTCTCGTTAGATTTAACAGAGAAAGCATCAAGGTAATGAGTTAATGTTTTCATATGTTTTTGTGCCTTGGATTGGACACCGAGTCTACTGTGCGCAATTGTGTAGGATAGACTATTGCGCAACACCCAACGATATTCCTATAAATTATTCTGTATATAATGACAACAAATTACATAGCCTAGTGGGCATATTCACAATATGATCTGGTAACATGTCAAATACTTTTTGGTTTCCATGTTACACCTGCAATTTTAAACAATACAAGGGGGCTTGAAGAAGCCTACTTGAATTTAAATTTGGAGCTCAGAAATTCAAGTACTGGACTAGGCCTACCTTGAAAACCAGACATTTCCTCAATTTGGTGCTTGAAAAGTTATTGTAATTATTGTAGCCAATTTATACGTTTCCCTGCTCCCTTATAATTATCTGGGATTTCATTTTTGGTCGCTTTCTCATTATAAAAACAGTGATGGTGAGATTGCTTTATTATGTGTGCCTGCTTCGGCCATATAGGCTACAGAAAAATCGTCATGCATACATCCAATTGATTTAGTCAGGTAAGTCCACATGTTTCCAAATGTTATCATCCTAATGTTAGACAAAACCCTAAATAGAAATGAATGGGAATCTTAGCTAATGTTCTGGGAATGTTCCCGGTTTGCTGGGTTAACACAAAAACTGACACAACAAATGAGAGGAGAGGTAAGAAGACGATGCTCAGGCTAATTCTGTTTCACAGCAGAATGTGGTGGGTTCTTCTGGGTTTCTTCCGTCTAAAAGTCAAAGCTGTATCAGTAGAATTCTCTCTCTCTCCTTCCTGCTCTCTCTCTCTGTCCCCTTCTCTCTCTCCCGTCTACTCTCCATCTCTCCCCCCTCTCTCTCCATCCCTTTGTCCATCCATCCCTCTCTCTCCCCATCCCTCTCTCTCCCAGACAGTCAGAGTGGTAGAGTGATGCATGCATGGCCCTCCACTAACTGGCCTATCAGGGCAGAGGGATGGAGGGAGGGAGGGAAGGGTGGAGAAAGAGAGGGGAGCGAGAGAGATGGAGGCCTATAAATCGTGCTGTACAGTGTGCCAGACCCATTACTACTTCCCTTTATCAGCTCTGACAAACAGGCTGACTGACAAACGACACTCTGCATCCCAGACACACGCCAGACCAATCACACCACCCAGCAGCCATCAAACACTACAGCCATCCATCACACCTTTCACAAATTAGTATAGTAACCATCATACCACGCACCAGTCACTCAGGGACTATTCCACTATTCAGCTCAGTAGAGGCACAAGCACACACACCACACACACACACACACACACACACACACACACACACACACTCTTCTTAACATTCTCTGCTGCTGGAGGACTAATCCTGTTCCTGTCTCAGGCTATAGGAGGTTGGGGGGAGCACTGAGGGAGGAGCAACACCTCATCCTGGAGCAACAAGGACACACACACACACACACACACACACACACACACACACACACACACACATGCAGACTACGTGCACACTGCACACACACATTGAAAATTCCCCTGCTTGCAGTGCTAACACAGCAGAATGTGATGGGTTCCTCTGTGTTTATTCCATTAGTCAGTTTACCATGCTGTATTCCCCACCAACCAATCACAAGCTCCCACTTACAATTTCCATAATTGAGTTTCTACTATGAGCTCATCAGATAAGCAGATAGAGAGAGAGAGAGAGAGAGAGAGAGAGAGAGAGAGAGAGAGAGAGAGACTCTCTCATGCAGACTTGTCATCCCCAAAGTGTCTCCTTTGTAATAGAAACTATAAAGCAGCAGTAGCAGTGTGTTAATGCAGGAGATAATGGGGCAAGGACTTCTTTCTTTATGCTCTCTCTCACTTCTCTTTCCAGGTCCATGGAGGTTTCCACTGTTACAATAAGCTTCCCCTCTCTGTCTGCACCACTTCACTATATGACCTGAGACTCCCTCTATAGGGCCTATGGGACTGGGAGGCAGTCATCTATTCCAAGTCCAAGTTGAGTCCAAAGGCCCTAGAATTCGAGTCCAAGTCCAAGTCTGAGTCCTTTATACTCGAGTCCCAAGTCCAGTCATGAGTCCCTTGGTAGTGCTAAAAGCTGCGGTTCAGCAATCTTTCAAGCTATATTTCGTAAGGTATAAAGCTAATTAAGGCTAAACTGCTAATAAAGTAGCTATCTAACATTTGCTGTTGTAGCTAACATGTTGAATTATGCAAGGGAGGAAGACTTTCCAAGTCCAAGTCCAAGTGACTGCTGGTCGAGTCATGAGTCAGGAATCGGAATGGTCTTGACGTGGGTTGGGCTGATGGATAGAGAGAGAGATAGAAGAGAAGATGAGAGGGGAACAGAACAGAAGAGAAGAGAGACTCACCAGTCTCTGCATGGTCTTGACGTGGGTGGGGCTGATAGAGAGGGCCTCCTCATACCAGCGTTTGGCCTCGTCCACATTGCCCCGCAGCTCAGCCACCTGGCCCCGCGTGAACAGCACATTGTGGGACATGGGGAACAGGTTGGCAGCCTCCTGTGTACAGGCCGTAGCCTCCGCAGGCTTGCCCATGCCAATGTACACCTCCGCTAGAAAGAGAAAGAGAGCGAGAGACAGAATAGAGAGAGGAGAGAGTAGAGAGAGAGAGTAGAGAGTAGAGAGAGAGAGAGAGAGAGAGAGAGAGAGAGAGAGAGAGAGAGAGTAGAGAGAGGAGAGAGAGAGCGAAAGAGAAAGAGAGAGTAGAGAGAGGAGAGAGAGAGAGCAAAAGAGAGAGAGAAAGAGAGAGAGAAAGAGAGAGAGAAAGAGAGAGAGAGAGAGAGAGAGAGAGAGAGAGAGAGAGAGGAGAGAGCGAAAGAGAAAGAGAGAGAGGAGAGAGAGAGAGAGAGAGAGAGAGAGAGAGCAAAAGAGAGAGAGAAAGAGAGAGAGAAAGAGAGGAGATAAGGACAGGAGGATGACACACTAACACACAGGTACAGGCGGTGCTCTCCTTGTTCCTGCCAATGTACACCTCCACTAGTGAGAGAAAGAGAGAGACAGGGGAGAGGAGGACCTTAAAGTGACACAGACATACAAACAATAAACTAGGACATACACTGACTGACTGACAGTAGACATACGGACACACAGAGACAGTTTCACACAATCAGATAGACACACACACACACTTCCTGTGGTAATGGGAGATGCAGCAGACCAAAGGGGTGATTGCTGTCTTCTTACTTAATGATTTTATTTGATCTGCAGGGAGAGGAAATGAGAGCATCTAGCAGGTGGCAGCCAGACTGATAAACACACACACACACACCTTATTGCTTTGTCCTTACCTTTCTTAAATAAAGCCCATAGATAATATACAGAGATTTGAGTGACTGTCTTAGTTTTCCAAAGCAATAAAAACTATCCAAAGATCATATCATTTGTTTCATCATCTTCCCTTCGGGTGAAATAGCTAATGATATGAGAAAACATTAACTTAAAGTCATACAATGTTTGTGTGGTGCGCGAGTTTCATTGTGTGAAACTGTCTCTGTGTCTCAGTTCTCCGTGTGTGTGTCTCCAGGCAGGCTGTGCTCTGAGCAGCCAGCTGTGCTGTCCTCATTTGTTGGTCCCAGAGAAAGAAAGGATGTTAAATCTAGGACATCTCCCTATTCTCTGACATTTTGGACAGTTTTCATGGAGCGCCAAAGCTCTGCACGGCCTCCAGCAGTGTGTGTGTGTCAGGTGTGAGTGTGCAGCGGTAGGACGGAGTCAGGCGCAGGACACAGAACTGAGTAACAGACAAACTTTACTCTGAAAGAAACAAATACTAATTCCACGCAGGGAAATAAACCAGCTCACAGCAGTATAAACACCAAACAAAGAACAATCACGCACAAAACCATGAGGGAACCAGAGGGTTAAATAGGGAAATAATCATAACGTGATGGGAACCAGGTGTGTACAATCAAGACAAAACAATTGGAAAAAGAAACGTAGATCGGTGGCAGCTAGAAGACCGGTGACGACGAGCGCCGATAGCCGCCCGCACAAGGAGAGGCACCAACTTCGGCGGAAGTCGTGACAGTGTGTGTGTGTGTGTGTGTGTGTGTGTGTGTGTGTGTAGGATATTGTTTGGGGTTGGTTCACTAAGCCTCAGTAGCACTACTAGTCAGGCAGGTAGTAGCAGCTGGCTGAGGGAGGGGACCATGCTCTGCTCTAGCCTCTACTCCTGCCATTTCAAGGTCCTGCACTGAGAGCTGGAGTGGATTTTTCTCCCTCTCCCTGCATCCCCATGCTTCTCTCTCTCTCTTCTTATCTCTACCTGCGAGTATCTATGCAAGGCCGGTGATAAGGATATTGACCCAATAAAGCAGTGTAGATTCCTTCCCACCTATCGCCCTGCCTGGGTTATGGTAATGTCCCACAGTCAGATCACCTCCCAGGAACATATTATTGATTCCATTAAGCTGCTGTCTGCTAGTAGTCCACCACCCTCCACAACCCCACCTCCCCTGAATCAATGGATTACAACTCCCACACACCCTGCCAATCACTAACAACACACACACACACGCATGAACACAAGTGCACACACACACACACACACACACACACACACACACACACACACACACACTACCATAGCTGTGTTATAGTATGAAAAAAGTGTATGCACTCACTAACTGTAAGTCGCTCTGGATAAGAGCGTCTGCTAAATGACTAAAATGTAAATGTAAATGTAATAGTGGTGTAGTGTACTACTATAGCTGTGTGTTAGTGGTGTAGTGTACTACCATAGCTGTGTGTTAGTGGTGTAGTGTACTACCATAGCTGTGTGTTAGTGGTGTAGTGTACTACCATAGCTGTGTTATAGTGGTGTAGTGTACTACCATAGCTGTGTGTTAGTGGTGTAGTGTACTACCATAGCTGTGTTATAGTGTACTACCATAGCTGTGTGTTAGTGATGTAGAGTCCTACCATACCTGCGTGGAGCCAGATCTGGGCCAGAGTCATCCAAGGATGTAGGGGTCCTTGTTTGGGGGCGCTGCTCTGCATGGAGGAGGCCACCTCTGACAGGGCCTGTTCCACCCGCGATGCCGCCATGGACGTGGCATGGACCGAGCCTGCACACACATACACACGCACGCACGCAGACAGACAGACAGACAGACAGACAGACACACAGACAGACAGACAGACAGACAGACAGACAGACAGACACAGAGAGAGAGACAGAGAGAGAGACAGAGAGAGAGAGAGAGAGGACATGGGAGGAGAGGGGGTCAGCACAGCAGCACCTCCTCTTGGTAAAGGATGCAACTGCAGGCTAACTTTTCTCCACTCATTCTGCATCCATCGTTCAGGACATAAGCTGCACAAAACTTCACACACAGATGGCTTCATGCCTTGACAAAATGCTTCATATTATACAGGCTATACTTTGTCAGCTTTACTAAGTCAGTACCTATTAACTGTCTATTATCCTTGCAAATCACTGATTCACATATCCATGTATAGATGTACAATAACCTGGCTGTAGCTATACAAACTAGGCTAACTGCTTTACATTTGAGATTGGAGTTGGTTGGTTGGAGATACTATTTGGAGTGGAAACTACTTTCCCCCACTCTAAAGAGCAAGAGGGCTTTCATTATAGGCCTCAAAGAGGTTTAGATTAAAGGCCAAATGCATCCTATCTTCAAATCCTGTCAAGAAGATCTAGTGAAAGTGCCAGGGCAAAGAAAAGGCCTGTGATGAATTTAGGGGGGGGGAGAGAAAATATCCCTGGCTATAGAGAGATGTTTTTGATAAAGTCTTGCGAGTTGAGAGTAGAGATTTGACTTGCGTTTAAACTGAAATGTGCTAAGAGGATTTAGTGGAATGGGAACAGGGAACAGCCTCTGGGTTCTCTATCTGCATGGCAGGATTTTTGGTGAGGCACACAAGGCCACTTCATACACACGCACGCGCTCGCACGCACGGACACGTCCCATTAAAACATAACAGGCCTGCAGCAGAGGCAGGCAGGGGCGTGCACACACACACGCGCTCACACAAACTTTCTGCGCACGTGATTCTATTAAGCTATAGACCCTTTAACAACCAGTAACATCCATAAAACACCTCTAGTGTCCATATCAACCCATTAACAACCTACACTCTTCTCCTCAACACACTTCACTCACCTTTACTAACTGACTGGCTGCCCATAAAACAAAACACTGATCCTGAAATCCCCTTTACGCTACACTATAGACTGGTGTTATACTCTATACTAGCTCTATACAGCACCTCAACACACTAGCCAGCGATGCTGAACATCATCTCAACACTGTAAAGGCTCCTCTTATTACCTCCACAAACTAGTGATGAACACGTAATCTGAACCATAAATATATAATCTGATCTAGAGGTTATAACTCTATTTTTATGAACACAGTAGCTCCTCTAAGCACTCTCTCTCCTACCTCTACACATCCTCATCCTTCAATCTCTCTCTCTGAACACCCACACCACTGCACACAGGATTACAGGCAGCCATTTACATCAAACAGCTTCTCTCTTCTCTCTCCTCATATCAGAAATAGAACACTTTGCTTTCTCTCTGGCTCCCTGGTTATTGACACAGTGTGCATCTAAAACCCCCGTCTGCTTCCTATTCTCTATATAGTGCACTACTTTTGACCAGGGCCCATATAGTGCACTTCTTTTGACCAAAGCCCTATGGGCCCTGTCAAAAGTAGTGCACTATAAAGTGACTAGAGTGCCATTTGGGACACAGCCCCTGAGATCGATCCTCTTCCCTCACTCACAGCAGCAGTAACCCTACTGAGTCCCAGCCTCAGCTCCAGCTCCCACATCTAGCATAGCTACAGACCGGAGACACCTGCTCTGTTCAAAAGTATTGACCCATATACAGAATAGGGTGCCATTTAGGGTGCCATTTGGGATGCAGCCAGCATCAACCATGGCACTGTACGGCCATAGACCATGCCAGCCATATTGAGCGTAATGCCGTGGCCTAAAGGGCTTTTCCTGTTCTAGCCATTCTATTTCTATGACCACACCAATATCATATCGCTGAAGAAGGTTTATCGCAGAAGGAAGGAACACCCGATTGAGTGGAGGGATTGATTGTCTTAAAAGGTCCCTGAATAGATAGAGAACGAGCACCAGGAGCTGTACCATCAAGACAGACGGCTGTATCACCAAGCAGGCTGTAGATACTGTTGCTATCCAGTTAAATCGATAAATGGCACACACTGCAGGTGAATGAGTCAAATTAAGCCTGGATTAAACCGGTTTACTCTTTACCTGGATGAGTGAAAATGAAAACACTCTCTCACGCACACACAGCGGCCTAAAAGGTTAGCTAAAAGTGCCTTCATGCAGGGTACAAAGCGCAAGGCACTGATGGAGAGTGATGTGGAGGGTGGGGCTTCAATTCACAGCAGCACAGAAATAATCTTCACGTTCTTAAAGAAACAGTATTCATTTCACCGGAGCTTGAGAGCACAGAGCGGCAGCAGGAATGGGGAAGGTGCATAAAGATGGCGGCCTCCATGCACTTACCACAAATGCTTTGTTGACCATGTTTGCTGTATAGTACATTGCTCTGTTACTCTTTTTTGTATCGTCATTAGCACATGATCCCAATTTAACCTCCAAGACGCAGGCAATTTGAAAAACTGAAAAAGTAGATAGTGCTGATTTATTGGCGCATTGAACCATGTCGTGCGCCGTAGTTTAAAAACTCAATGGATAGTGGTAAAACAATGACGTCATATCTGAATTCAGACATCTTTATGCACATTCGCCATTACTAGAGGCAGTGCTCTGTTTTCCTACTCATCCACTCTTTTTGTTTTGTTTAGTGAAGTCCAAGTGAATGTCAAAGAACACCGTGCTGGCCGCATGAAAAGAAAGTAGCCAGTGTGTGTTTGCTAACAGAGAAGCTCAAAGGAAACCTGTTAATAATCTGTGAAAGCCGAGATGCCCAAGAGCGAAACTGACTGGTCTCCACAACACAACAGCCAGGCGTCAGTAGTCATGGACAACATAGTATTTTTGACTGACAGGCTCCATCCGACAGCCCCATAACTAAGGCAAATAAAACACAAATAAAATTAGAAATGAAAAAACAACAAACAGCTGGTCCATCTGGGACGGGTCTGGCTAATGAGCTCTGTATTGTATGGTCAGGTGGAGGGAGCGTCTACGATAAGGCTGCGTGTCTGGTGAATAGAATAGAGCATCCAGCCGGGGGAAACGATACTGCCTCTTTAATTATGGAGCTGCCTACTCCATAGCTGGCCCAACGAGTCAGGGAGCTCATTGTTTAGCTGTAGCACAAAGGGCCTGATGACAAAAATAAATAAAACAAAAAACAAAACAAAACAAAGGGTGAGCTAGCGAGTAGCGGCAGGACAGCCTCTGGTACAGTCCACACATGGTGGGTGACTGACTGACTTTAGGAGCACAGACAGACAGAGAGACAGGCAGGTGGTTGGTGGTGGTGGTGGCAGATGGATACATTCTGACTGTGGAGGAGAGATCAGGCCAAGGCCAGATGGAGTCCAGCGTCTCAGTGGGCAAAGTGAGGGGGCGCGGAGGGAGAAAAGCACTACTTACAAACTGAAAACATGGAGTAAAAACCATGATACTGATGAAAGTTAGCATCTGGAGGGCTGCCTTTAAAATAACAAACCAAGAGCAAACAAACAAAGGAGGATTACTGAAAATAGAAAATAAATTAAAAGAGAGGTAATTAAAGAGATACAGCCAGGAGAAAACTTAAAAATCACTTTCACTCAACAACAAAACTGTTGCAGACTTTGGAGTCAAACATTTTAAACGTCATTTTTAACTTCAGCGAACACATCTATTCATGCTATTTACGATATTGTTACTAACTGCTAATGAAATGAGGAAAATGGATCCACATAAATTCACTATCATTGTGCCAATCCAATCCATCCTAAACTGTGCTTCACCCCTGCAGGTTTTTGTGGTTGCCATATTGCCATCCTTGACAAAGGTTGAGGCTGCAAGCTTTTCCTTCCCCTAATCATTAATAATAATAATATTTCTTATTTAAAGATCAAGTACATTATTGTGGCAAACACAAAAACCTAGGGCCTCTACTGCATCTGAAAATACACAGTGGTTATTTGAAGTGCCCCAATCTAACCCTTTATCTAGCAGTAAACCATAATGGTACAACAGAAGGCGGAGGGGGGAGAGATTGTGGAACACCAAAGGACAAATGAACAGAGTGATTACTAGAAAGAGAAAGCCAGGGGACAGAGAGGTAGATAAAGGAGAGAATAGCTAGTACTGTGACGTGTGTGTGGAGGGTGATCATTCTTGAGCAAGCGTGGGTGGAAATTCCTTTGTATACTGTACTACCCAAGTCAACCCCAAACAACCTCCATACCAACTGAACTGACATCTTATTTGTCTGACGTTGTCGTTTCATTCTTTTGTCCTTAGTAACAGATAAGATTATAGACATGAACCCGTCTGTTTTAAGACCCAGTCGTTCAGATAGATACAGTTGAAGTCGGAAGTTTATATACACTTAGTTTGGAGTCATTAAAACTCGTTTTTCATCCACTCCACAAATTTCTTGTTAACAAACTATAGTTTTGGCAAGTCGGTTAGGACATCTACTTTGTGCATGACACAAGTCATTTTTCCAACAATTGTTTACAGACAGATTATTTCACTTATAATTCACTGTATCACAATTCCAGTGGGTCAGAAGTTTACATACACTAAGTTGACTGTGCCTTTAAACAGCATGGAAAAAATGACGTCATGGCTTTAGAAGCTTCTGATAGGCTAATTGACATAATTCGAGTCAATTGGAGGTGTACCTGTGGATGTATTTCAAGGCCTACCTTCAAACTCAGTGCCTCTTTGCTTGACATCATAGGAAAATCAAAAGAAATCAGCCAAGACCTCAGAAAAAAAATTGTAGACCTCCACAAGTCTGGTTCATCCTTGGGAGCAATTTCCAAACGCCTGAAGGTACCACGTTCATCTGTACAAACAATAGTTACGCAAGTATAAACACCATGGAACCACGCAGCCGTCATACCGCTCAGGAAGGAGACGCGTTCTGTCTCCTAGAGATTAACGTACTTTGGTGCGAAAAGTGCAAATTAATCCCAGAACAACAGCAAAGGACCTTGTGAAGATGCTGGAGGAAACAGGTACAAAAGTATATATATCCACAGTAAAACGAGTCCTATATCCTATATCGAAATCCGCTCAGCAAGGAAGAAGCCACTGCTCCAAAACCGCCATAAAAAAGCCAGACTACTGTTTGCAACTGCACATGGGGACAAATATCATACTTTTTGGAGAAATGTCCTCTGTTCTGATGAAACAAAAATAGAACTGTTTGGCCATAATGACCATCGTTATGTTTGGAGGAAAAAGGGGGTAGCTTGCAAGCCGAAGAACACCATCCCAACCGTGAAGCACGGGGGTGGCAGCATCATGCTGTGGGGGTGCTTTGCTGCAGGAGGGACTGGTGCACTTCACAAAATAGATGGCATCATGAGGAAGGAAAATGATGTGGATATATTGAAGCAACATCTCAAGACATCAGTCAGGAAGTTAAAGCTTGGTCGCAAATGGGTCTTCCAAATGGACAATGACCCCAAGCATACTTCCAAAGTTGTGGCAAAATGGCTTAAGGACAACAAAGTCAAGGTATTGGAGTGGCCATCACAAAGCGCTGACCTCAATCCTATAGAACATTTGTGGGCAGAACTGAAAAAGCGTGTGCGAGCAAGGAGGCCTTCAAACCTGACTCAGTTTCACCAGCTCTGTCAGGAGGAATGGGCCAAAATTCACCCAACTTATTGTGGGAAGCTTGTGGAAGGCTACCCGAAACGTTTGACCCAAGTTAAACAATTTAAAGGCAATGCTACCAAATACTAATTGAGTGTATGTAAACTTCTGACCCACTGGGAATGTGATGAAAGAAAAAAAGCTGAAATGATTCATTCTCTCTAATATTATTCTGACATTTCACATTCTTAAAATAAAGTGGTGATCCTAACTGACATAAAACAGGGAATTGTTACTAGGATTAAATGTCAGGAATTGTGAAAAACTGAGTTCAAATGTATTTGGCTAAGGTGTATGTAAACTTCCAACTTCAACTGTAGATACGATGCCGTTCGTATGCCTCTCTTTCCTTCTCATATCATCAGTGGCTGCTGACTCATTCAGTCTAAACCGGACGGGACGGCCACTCAGGCAGATTAGGGACTTAACGTCACCCTCTCAATGTCTCCGTGGGCCGACCTGATTCATACAGTTAGGCCGACCTGACTCATACAGTTAGGCCGACCTGACTCATACAGTTAGGCCGACCTGACTCATACAGTTAGGCCGACCTGATTCATACAGTTAGGCCGACCTGACTCATACAGTTAGGCCGACCTGACTCATACAGTTAGGCCGACCTGACTCATACAGTTAGGCCGACCTGATTCATACAGTTAGGCCGACCTGACTCATACAGTTAGGCCGACCTGACTCATACAGTTAGGCCGACCTGACTCATACAGTTAGGCCGACCTGATTCATACATTTAGGCCGACCTGACTCATACAGTTAGGCCGACCTGACTCATACTGTTACGCCGACCTGAATCATACAGTTAGGCCGACCTGATTCATACAGTTAGGCCGACCTGACTCATACAGTTAGGCCGACCTGATTCATACAGTTAGGCCAACCTGAATCAGACTGTTAGGCCGACCTGAATCATACTGTGCTGCCTGGATATTGTTTTCACCTTGTCCTTTCCAGCATGGTTTTCAGCACTGTTAAGGAACTATACACTGAGTGTACAACACAATAGGCACACCTGCTCTTTCCATGACATAGACTGACCAGGTGAATCCAGGTGAAAGCTATGATCCATTATTGATGTCACTTGTTAAATCCACTTCAAATCAGTGTAGATGAGGGGGAGGAGACAGCTTAAAGAAGGATTTTTAAGCCTTGAAACAATTGAGACATGGATTGTGTATGTGTGCCATTCAGAGGGTGGGCAAGACAAAATATTTAAGTGCCTTTGAATGGGGTATGGTATTTGGTGCCAGGCGCACTGATTTGAGTGTATCAAGAGCTGCAACGCTGCTGGGTTTTTCACGCTCAACAGTTTCCCGTATGTATCAAGAATGGTCCACCACCAAAAGGACACCCAGCCAACTTGACACAACTGTGGGAAGCATTGGAGTCAACATGGGCCAGCATCCCTGTGGAACGCTTTCAACACCTTGTAGAGTCCATGCACTGACAAATTAAGGCTGTTCTGAGGGCAAAAGGGGGTGCAATTCAATATTAGGAAGATGTTCCTAATGTTTTGTACACTCAGCGTATATACAACACACACCACAAAAATGCACACTCAGCAAGCATCACTGTGATTGGGCAGTGAGTCACGCACACCACACCATGCCATTGGCCGCACGCGGTGGTGGGCGGTGCAGAGGAGCATTACTATTGTTGGACTGTCATTGAAGGATGTGGTGACAGAAAGCATGATGGCCCCCTACCCGGCGAGGAGTGGAGGAGGGTGGAGGGAGGGGCCGGTGTGAAAGAGAGCGGAAGAAGGGGAGGCGGGCTCGGACCCCGAGAGAGAGGAGGAGCCAGAGCCAGAGACTAGAAACAACAGAAAAGTATGCGATGACACAGATATATAGAAAACACAGAACTGCAGTCGTTTCCTTAGCAACGTCTGACTGAAAGAAGAGAAAAATGGCTGACTTAGAGAAACCTTTCAGTTGATCAGTGAGCTAATATAATACTGTATGGGGTAACACAGATATAAAAGCCTTTATTGTGGTAGTAAAGAAAAACTGTTGGACATTGAACACTGCAGTAAAAAACCTTCAAAGTCTAAAACCAAGGCTCACACTTTGACAGGATGCAACTACAAGGTCTTAACACCCATGACAGGGACGGAAGAGGAAATACAAGATGTGATGGTGTAATGTCTGGACAGACTGCTTACTCAGCATGAAAGTGATGTTTTCTAGCTGCACTGACAGAGACCTACTGTACACCTAATCCTTATGTATGTACAGTATGTATGTACAGTGAGGGAAAAAAGTATTTGATCCCCTGCTGATTTTGTACGTTTGCCCACTGACAAAGAAATGATCAGTCTATAATTTTAATGGTAGGTTTATTTGAACAATGAGAGACAGAATAACAACAACAAAATCCAGAAAAACACATGTCAAAAATGTTATAAATTGATTTGCATTTTAATGAGGGAAATACGTATTTGACCCTCTCTCAATCAGAAAGATTTCTGGCTCCCAGGTGTCTTTTATACAGGTAACGAGTTTAGATTAGGAGCACACTCTTAAACGGAGTGCTCCTAATCTCAGCTTGTTACCTGTATAAACGACACCTGTCCACAGAAGCAATCAATCAATCAGATTCCAAACTCTCCACCATGGCCAAGACCAAAGAGCTCTCCAAGGATGTCAGGGACAAGATTGTAGATCTACACAAGGCTGGAATGAGTTACAAGACCATCGCCAAGCAGCTTGGTGAGAAGGTGACAACAGTTGGTGCGATTATTCGCAAATGGAAGAAACACAAAATAACTGTCAATCTCCCTCGGCCTGGGGCTCCATGCAAGATCTCACCTCGTGGAGTTGCAATGATCATGAGAATGGTGAGGAATCAGCCCAGAACTACACGGGAGGATCTTGTCAATGATCTCAAGGCAGCTGGGACCATAGTCACCAAGAAAACAATTGGCAACACACTACGCTGTGAAGGACTGAAATCCTGCAGCACACGCAAGGTCCCCCTGCTCAAGAAAGCACATATACATGCCCGTCTGAAGTTTGCCAATGAACATCTGAATGATTCAGAGGAGAACTGGGTGAAGGTTTTGTGGTCAGATGAGACCAAAATGGTGCTCTTTGGCATCAACTCAACTCGCCGTGTTTGCAGGAGGAGGAATGCTGCCTATGACCCCAAGAACACCATCCCCACCGTCAAACATGGAGGTGGAGGTGCTTTGGGGGTGTTTTTCTGCTAAGGGGACAGGACAACTTCACCGCATCAAAGGGACGATAGACGGGCCATGTACCGTCAAATCTTGGGTGAGAACCTCCTTCTCTCAGCCAGGGCATTGAAAATGGGTCGTGGATGGGTATTCCAGCATGACAATGACCCAAAACACACGGCCAAGGCAACAAAGGAGTGGCTCAAGAAGAAGCACATTAAGGTCCTGGAGTGGCCTAGCCAGTCTCCAGACCTTAATCCCATAGAAAATCTGTGGAGGGAGCTGAAGGTTCGAGTTGCCAAACGTCAGGCTCGAAACCTTAATGACTTGGAGAAGATCTGCAAAATGGGACAAAATCTCTCCTGAGATGTGTGCAAACCTGGTGGCCAATTACAAAAAACGTATGACCTCTGTGATTGCCAACAAGGGTTTTGCCACCAAGTACTAAGTCATGTTTTGCAGAGGGGTCAAATCCTTAATTCCCTCATTAAAATGCAAATCAATTTATAACATTTTTGACATGCGTTTTTCTGGATTTTTTTGTTGTTATTCTGTCTCTCACTGTTCAAATAAACCTACCATTAAAATTATAGACTGATCATTTCTTTGTCAGTGGGAAAACGTACAAAATCAGCAGGGGATCAAATACGTTTTTCCCTCACTGTATGTACAGTACCAGTCAAAAGTTTGGACACACCTATTCATTCCAGTGTTTTTCTTTATTTTTTAAATGTTTCTACATTGTAGAATAATAATGAAGACATCAAAACTATGAAATAAAACATATGGAATCATGTAGTAACCAAAAAAGTGTTAAACAAATCAAAATATATTTTATATTTTAGATTCTTCAAAGTAGCCACCCTTTGCCTTGATGACAGCTTTGCACACTCTTGGCATTCTCTCAACCAGCTTCACCTGGAATGCTTTTCCAACAGTCTTAAAGGAGTTCCCACATCTGCTGAGCACTTGTTGGCTGCATTTCCTTCACTCTGCGGTCCAACTCATCCCAAACCATCTCAATTTGGTTGAGGTCGGGGGATTGTGGAGGCCAGGTCATCTGATGCTGCACTCCATCACTCTCCTTCTTGCTCAAATCGCCCTTACACAATCCTGTTGAAAAACAAATGACAGTCCCACTAATTGCAAACCAGATGGGATGGCGTATCGCTGCAGAATGCTGTGGTAGCCATGCCGGTTAAGTGTGCCTTGAATTCTAAATAAATCAAAGACAGTGTCATCAGCAAAGCACCCCCACACCATCATACCTCCTCCTCCATGCTTCACGGTGGGAACCACACACGCGGAGATCATCCGTTCACCTACTCTGCGTCTTAAAGAGACACAGTGGTTGGAACCAAAAATCTCAAATTTGGACTCATCAGACCAAAAGGACAGATTTCCACTGATCTATTGTCCATTGCTCGTGTTTCTTGGCCCAAGCATGTCTCTTCTTCTTATTGGTGTCCTTTAGTAGTGGTTTCTTTGCAGCAATTCGACCATGAAGGCTTGATTCACACAGTCTCCTCTGAACAGTTGATGTTGAGATGTGTCTGTTACTTGAACTCTGTGAAGCATTTATTTGGGCTGCAATCTTCGGTGCAGTTAACTCTAATGAAATTATCCTCTGCAGCAGAGGTAACTCTGGGTCTTCCTTTCCTGTGGCGGTCCTCACGAGAGCCAGTTTCATCATAGCGCTTGATGGTTTTTGCGACTGCGCTTGAATAAACTTTAAAAGTTCTTGAAATGTTCTGGATTGACTCACCTTCAAGTAATGATGGACTGTCATTTCTCTTTGCTTATTTGAGGTGTTTTTGCCATAATATGGACTTGGTCTTTTACCAAATAGGGCTATCTTCTGTATACCACCCCTACCTTGTCACAACACAACTGATTGGCTCAAACACAGTAAGAAGGAAAGAAATTCCACAAATTAACTTTTAACAAGGCACACCTGTTAATTGTAGTGCATTCCAGGTGACTACCTCATGAAGCTGGTTGAGAGAATGCCAAGCGTGTGCAAAGCTGTCATCAAAGCAAAGGGTGGCTACTTTGAAGAATCTCAAACATAAAATACATTTAGATTTGTTTAACACTTTTTTTTGGTTACTACATGATTCCATATGTGTTATTTCATAGCTTTGATGTCTTCACTATTATTCTACAACGTAGAAAATAGTAAAAATAAAGAAAAACCCTGGAATGAGTAGATGTGTCCAAACTTTTGACTGGTACTGTATGTATACTGAACAAAAATATAAACGCAACATGTAAAGTGTTTCATGAGCTGAAATAAAAGATCCCCGAAATGTTCCATACACACAAAAAGCGTATTCCACTAAAATGTTGTGCATAAATTTGTTAACATCCCTAATAGTGAGCATTTATCATTTGTCAAGATAATCCATCCACTTGACAGGTGTGGCATATCAAGAAGCTGATTAAACAGCATGATCATTACACAGGTGCACCTTGTGTTGGGGACAATAAAAGGCAACTCTAAAATGTGCAGTTTTGTCACACAACACAATGCCACAGATGTCTCAAGTTTTTAGGGAGTGTGCAATTGGCATGATGACTGCAGGAATGTCCACCAGAGCTGTTGCCAGAGAATGTAATGTTAATTTCTCTACCATAAGCATCCTCAAACGTCGTTTTAGAGAATTTGGCAGTACATCCAACCGGCCTCACAACCGCAGACCACGTGTAACCACGCCAGCCCAGGACCTCCACATCCGGCTTCTTCACCTGCGGAATCATCTGAGACCAGCCACCCAAATAGCAGATGAAACTGAGGAGTATTTCTGTTTGTAATAAAGCCCTATTGTGGGTAAAAACTCATTCTGAGTGGGTGGGCCTATGCCCTCCCAGGCCAACCCATGGCTTCGCCCCTGCCCAGTCATGTGAAATCCATATATTAGGGCCTAATTTAATTTATTTCAATTGGCTGATTTCCTTCTATGATCTGTAACTCAGTAAAACCGTTGAAATTGTTGCATGTTGCATTTATATTTTTGTTCAGTATATGTACAGTGCCTTCGGGAGGTATTCGGACCCCTTGACTTTTTCCACATTTTGTTACGTTACAGCCTTATTCTAAAATGGATTAAATAAAAACAATTCCTCAGCAATCTAAACACAATACCCCATAATGACAAAGCGAAAACAGGTTTTTGGAAATGTTTGCGTTAAAAATTAAAAACAGAAATACCTTATTTACATAAGTATTCAGACCCTTTTCTATGACACTCGAAATTGAGCTCAGGTGCATCCTGTTTCCATTGATCATCCTTGAAATGTTTCTACAACTTGATTGGAGTCCACCTGTGGTAAATTCAATTGATTGGACATGATTTGGAAAGAAACACACCTGTCTATATAAGGTGACAGTGCATGTCAGAGCAGAAACCAAGCCATGAGGTCAAAGGAATCATCCGTAGAGCTTCGAGACAGGATTGTGTTGAGGCACAGATCTGGGGAAGGGTAGCAAAGTGCGGAGAGATCTTTGATGAAAACCTGCTCCAGAGCGCTCAGGACCTCAGACTGGGGCGAAGGTTCACCTTCCAACAGAACAACGACCCTAAGCACAAAGCCAAAACGCAGGAGTAGCTTCGGGACAAGTCTCTGAATGTTCTTGAGTGGCCCAGATAGAGGCCGGACTTGAACCCGATCTAACATCTCTGGAGAGACCTGAAAATAGCTGTGCAGCAACGCTCCCCATCCAACCTGACAGAGCTTGAGAGGATCTGCAGAGAAGAATGGGAGAAACACCCCAAATACAGGTGTTCCAAGCTTGTAGTATCATACCCAAGAAGACTCGATGCTGTAATCGCTGCCAAATGTGCTTCAACAAAGTACTGAGTAAAGGGTGTGAATACTTATGTAAATGTAATATTTCCGTTTTTTATTTGTAATAAATTAGCAAAAAATCTAAAAACCTGTTAGGGTTTTATGATGGGGGTTTAAGGTTTAGATTGATGAGGGGGAAAAAAACAATTTAATCAATCTTAGAATAAGCCTATAACCTAACAACATTTTGAAAAAGTCAAGGGGTCTGAATACTTTCCGAAGGCAATGCATGTATGTATGTATGTATGTATGCCTAGAATGTCATTCCTTGGCTGAATCCCCAACCAATGACTTCGACAGCTTTGATCGCTGAGTGGCAGAGTGGTTGGTTAGAGATTCAGCCCTTAACAACAACGACTAGTTTCCTCATTACTTCAGTATGGCCATAAACCCTGTTGCCATGGCGCCAGAGAGAGAGACAGGTATGATACTGTGTTGAGAGAGATATAGGTGTAGCTGTAGTTACTGTAGTCATGTTGAGACAGGACAGGACACACTGTGACTATAGGGGCTTGGACATGGTACTGAGGCTTTATCATTCAAACTATATGTATGTCCCTGGAATATATTGTAATACATTTTCATTACCTGCAGACATCTTCAGTGCTCCTGCTTCTCTTTTTCTGGGATAGACACCATGTTAAATGTCCTGGGGTAAGATAGTGTTTTGCTTTAAGACTCACCTACATGTCTATTATTGTGAGGTACTGGTACAAAGCTATTGTTGTAAGGTACTGGTAGTGAGGTGACACCTACCTGTCTCTGGGTCACTGAAGTCAGGCAGCGTCATGGCATTTAGCGTCCTTCTGTCTGCTATGGCTCTGTCCAACAGGCTGCTGCCTCGACCCGAATCACTGGACACACAGACAGAAAATATGTTAAACACCAACTAGCTAGCTAAGCTTCCGAAAACCCCTCTCAGCCCATCTATTCTCTTAGAATGACAGCTGCTCAGACTAAGAGCTGTGTTCTTGTGTGTCTCAGGTAGATTCACGCTTACTGCATGGTATGGGTGATGAAACCGAGAGCAACGCTCCAAGTTTAGGAGGGAGGTTTGACACACCACCACGCAACACATACAGTGCATTCGGGAAGAAATCAGACCCCTTGACTTTTTCCACATTTTGTTATGTTACAGCCATTCTAAAATGGATTAAAATGTTTTTTGTTTTTTTCTGAATCTACACACAATACCCCATAATGACAACACAAAAACAGGTTTTTAGAAGATTTTGCAAATGTATTAAAAAGAAAAAACAGAAATATCACATTTACATAAGTATTCAGACCCATTACTCAGTACTTTGTTGAAGCGCCTTTGGGTATGACGCTACAAGCTTGGCACACCTGTATTTGGGGAGTTTCTCCCATTCTTCTCTGCAGATCCTCTCAAGCGGTGTCAGGTTGGATGGGGAGCGTTGCTGCACATCTATTTTTAGACCTCTCCAGAGATGTTATATCGGTTTCAAATCCGGGCTCTGGCTGGGCCACTCAAGGACATTCAGAGACTTGTCCCAAAGCCACTCCTGAGTTGTCTTGGCTGTGTGCTTAGGGTCGTTGTCCTGTTGGAAGGTGAACCTTCGCCCCAGTCTGAGGTCCTGAGCACTCTGGAGCAGGTTTTCATCAAAGATCTCTCTGTACTTTGCTCCGTTCATCTTTTCCTCGATCCTGACTAGTCTCCCAGTCCCTACTGCTAAAAAACATCCCCACAGTTTGGTGGTTTGATGCTGCTACCACCATGCTTCAATGTAGGGATGGTGCCAGGTTTCCTCCAGACGTGGCGCTTGGCATTCAGGCCAAAGAGTTCAATCTTGGTTTCATCAGACCAGAGAATATTTGAGAGTCCTTTAGGTGGCTTTTGGCAAACTCCAAGCAGGCTGCAATGTGCCTTTTACTGAGGAGTGGCTTCCGTCTGACCACTCTACTATAAAGGCCTGATTGGTGGAGTGCTGCAGAGATGGTTGTCCTTCTGGAAAATTCTCCCATCTCAACAGAGGAACTCTAGAGCTCTGTCAGAGTGACCATCGGGTTCTTGGTCACCTCCCTGACCAAGGTACTTCTCCCCCGATTGCTCAGTTTGGCCGGGCGGCCAGCTCTAGGAAGAGTCCTGATGGTTCCAAACTTCTTCCATTTAAGAATGATGGAGGCCACTGTGTTCTTGGGGATCTCCAATGCTGCAGAATTTTGTGGTACCCTTCCCCAGATCTGTGCCTCGACACAATCCTGTCTCGGAGCTCTACGGACAATTCCTTCGACCTCGTGGCTTGGTTTTTGCTCTAACATGCACTGTCAACTGTGGGACCTTATATAGACAGGTGTGTTCCTTTCCAAATCATGTCCAATCAATTTCGAGTGTCATCGAAAAGGGTCTGAATACTTATGTAAATAAGGTATTTCTGTTTTTTTTAAATGTTATAAATTTGCAAACATTTCTATAAACCTGTTTTCACTTTGTCATTATGGGGTATTGTGTGTAGATTGATGAGGATTTTTATTTATTTAATACATTTTAGAATAAGGCTGTAAAGTAACAAAATGTGGAAAAAGAGAAGGGGTCTGTATACTTTACGAATGCACTGTAGCAGGCAGCAAACTGGGTCTGCCTCTGGTACGAACACTTTAATGCAAAATCTACTTCATAAAACAGAGGAACGATGATGGACTGGACAGTCATGGAGTTGGAGAGATCCCCTAGTCAAATGTCACAGTGACAGTTAAACATTATGATGCATTGGTCTGGTGCACTGTGTGGACTACTGGTCCCTGTCAGGACCTACTGCGTCTTTCTCCTCAATCAGTCATATCCAGGAAATCAGAGCCATGAGAGAAACAAGAGTACAGAGTCCAGTTCTTTTCTGTTGTTTGTTCTGGACGGTATATTTTAACTGCATTGACGGGAAAGTGCTACGCACGCTTAGGCAGTAAAACTCAAAACGCGAGACAGACAAACTGCCATAAAACAGAGCTCCTGACTAACTTTAACACGGCAATGTGTCATCTACCGGTATATTTCCCCTCCTGTAGGTTTTGTCTGAAGTAAATGCTATCTCACCTTCTATAATGAGCTGCTCCTGCACCCTGTATAAATTGCAGACAGACTATGCAGTACAGGAATAAGAAGGCTACAGTAGCCTCGGCTCCGGTCTAGTCTCATGCTGTGTGTGTGTGTGTGTGTGTGTGTGTGTGTGTGTTGGTGCTGTGGCTGCAGCAGTGGACTAGGAGGAGAGGAGTCTGGTTACTTGTAATTGGTCTCAGTGGAATAATTCTCCAGTTTAACGAGAGGCTGACATGATGTGAGGGACTGATCTGTCCACACTGACTCTCTCTCTGCTGCATGGCTGCCATTAACTGCAGATGGGCTGCGTTCCAAAGGGCACTCTATCCATTTTGTAGTTCACTACCTATGACAGGAGCCCATAGAGGTGTGTAGTGCATTACATAGGGAATAGGGTGCCATTTGGGATGCACAGAGGGAGCCACTGGAGGAACTAGGTTTATGTCTAGATGGGATTCAGCAACAGTAAGGAAGTGAGTCGAGTTATGTAATACATCATTTAGCTCAATCAATCAATCAAGGCAAATGTTTTTATAAAGCCCTTTTTACAGCAACAGTAATCACAAAGTCCTCTGATCTCAGGCCTGTGATTCTTTATGTACAGTATAGCTTCAGTGGATTCTTTAAAGCATGTTAAAAAGCCATGGATATAATCAGGGAAGCAGTTCTGCTCTCTCTCATCATAGTTAATACCAGCCTTTTGCAGGAGATGTGGCTAAAGTTGGAGCTTAATTTTCACACAGGAAATGGAGATAATGCACATTTGGCCCCAGACTCAGATCAATCTCCCTCACTCCTTCTTCTCTTACATTCCAAAAGACTACATTTTGAGTGTGTGAGGCATAATGATCCTGTTCCTGAAGGTGGTTTGTAATACTGCAGCTTGCAATGGTATTGTGTCCAACATTTACAGTGGGGAAAAAAAGTATTTAGTCAGCCACCAATTGTGCAAGTTCTCCCACTTAAAAAGATGAGAGAGGCCTGTAATTTTCATCATAGGTACACGTCAACTATGACAGAGAAAATGAGGGAAAAAAAAATCCAGAAAATCACATTGTAGGATTTTTTATGAATTTATTTGCAAATTATGGTGGAAAATAAGTATTTGGTCAATAACAAACGTTTCTCAATACTTTGTTATATACCCTTTGTTGGCAATGACACAGGTCAAACGTTTTCTGTAAGTCTTCACAAGGCTTTCACATACTGTTGCTGGTATTTTGGCCCATTCCTCCATGCAGATCTCCTCTAGAGCAGTGATGTTTTGGGGCTGTCGCTGGGCAACACGGACTTTCAACTCCCTCCAATGATTTTCTATGGGGTTGAGATCTGGAGACTGGCTAGGCCACTCCAGGACCTTGAAATGCTTCTTACGAAGCCACTCCTTCGTTGCCCGGGCGGTGTGTTTGGGATCATTGTCATGCTGAAAGACCCAGCCACGTTTCATCTTCAATGCCCTTGCTGATGGAAGGAGGTTTTCACTCAAAATCTCACGATACATGGCCCCATTCATTCTTTCCTTTACACGGATCAGTCGTCCTGGTCCCTTTGCAGAAAAACAGCCCCAAAGCATGATGTTTCCACCCCCATGCTTCACAGTAGGTATGGTGTTCTTTGGATGCAACTCAGCATTCTTTGTCCTCCAAACACGACGAGTTGAGTTTTTACCAAAAAGTTATATTTTGGTTTCATCTGACCATATGACATTCTCCCAATCCTCTTCTGGATCATCCAAATGCACTCTAGCAAACTTCAGACGGGCCTGGACATGTACTGGCTTAAGCAGGGGGACACGTCTTGCACTGCAGGATTTGAGTCCCTGGCGGCGTAGTGTGTTACTGATGGTAGGCTTTGTTACTTTGGTCCCAGCTCTCTGCAGGTCATTCACTAGGTCCCCCCGTGTGGTTCTGGGATTCTTGTGATCATTTTGACCCCACGGGGTGAGATCTTGCGTGGAGCCCCAGATCGAGGTAGATTATCAGTGGTCTTGTATGTCTTCCATTTCCTAATAATTGCTCCCACAGTTGATTTCTTCAAACCAAGCTGCTTACCTATTGCAGATTCAGTCTTCCCAGCCTGGTGCAGGTCTACAATTTTGTTTCTGGTGTCCTTTGACAGCTCTTTGGTCTTGGCCATAGTGGAGTTTGGAGTGTGACTGTTTGAGGTTGTGGACAGGTGTCTTTTATACTGATAACAAGTTCAAACAGGTGCCATTAATACAGGTAACGAGTGGAGGACAGAGGAGCCTCTTAAAGAAGAAGTTACAGGTCTGTGAGAGCCAGAAATCTTGCTTGTTTGTAGGTGACCAAATACTTATTTTCCACCATAATTTGCAAAGAAATTCATAAAAAATCCTACAATGTGATTTTCTGGAGAAAAAAAATCTCAATTTGTCTGTCATAGTTGACGTGTACCTATGATGAAAATTACAGGCCTATCTCATCTTTTTAAGTGGGAGAACTTGCACAATTGGTGGCTGACTAAATACTTTTTTGCCCCACTGTATTTACTGCCATCTTCTTACACAGTTCAGTTGTATTTAGCGGACAGAGCATGTTGCCAGTGTAATGGGTAGTACTCTACTGTACCTGGGGTTGGTGAGGTTGTAACAGGACTTCCAGATCTGTAGCATGTGTTTGCAGGTGAGCAGAGCCTCCTCAGGTCCTTGACACAACGTCTCTAGCTTCACCTTGGTGAATAACAGACTGCAGGCAAACACAGGGGAAACGCACAGTTTAAAACACAGAAGACACAACACATTAACACAGAAGACAACAGTGTGAGGTTGCAGAGAGAGGAAAGCATCCTCCACCCTGCTACACACTCACACTACATCTTCAATGAGTAGCACTAGAATTCTATCTCTAGGATGCCTGGAAGGGGGGGGGGGTAATGAAAGATTAATGCCAATTTGAGCAGAGAGAGAGAGAGAGAGAGAGAGACAGAGCAGAGAGAGAGAAAGAGAAAAAGAGAGAGAGAAGAGCGAATAGGAGAATACAGTTTTCATTTATAGAACCCCCTCATCCACCCTTCTGCTCTCCTCCCTCCCAGCCTATTGCGTTCCTCCCAGCGCAGTGTAGTGAAATAAATGACAATCTATCTGAGTTGCAGTTCAATTGAAATAAATTCATTAGGCCCTAATCTATGGATTTCACATGACTGGGCAGGGGCGCAACCAGGGTGGGCCTGGGAGGGCATAGGCCCACCCACTTGGGAGCCAGGCCTAGCAAATCAGAATGATTTTTTTCCCCCACAAAAGGGCTTTATTTCAGACAGAAATACTCCTCAGTACCCCCCTCTCAGCACTTGATATGCCACACCTGTCAGGTGGATGGATTACTTTGGCAAAGGAGAAATGGTTTCTAACAGGGATGTAAACAAATGTGTGGTCCTCTGTAGCTCAGCTGTTAGACCACGGCGCTTGTAACGCCAAGGTAGTGGGTTCGATCCCCGGGACCACCCATACACAAAAATGTATGCACGCATGACTGTAAGTCGCTTTGGATAAAAGCGTCTGCTAAATGGCATATTATTATTATTATTAAATGTATGCACAACATTTGAGAGAAATATGATTTTTGTGCGTATGGAAAATTGCTGGGATCTTTTATTTCAGCTCATGAAACATAGGACCAACACTTTACATGTTGCGTTTATATTTTAGTTCAGTATAAGTAGTTCCCATTCAAACATCACATTACCGTCACCCTTTCATCACTTTCTCATCCCAACATACAGTACCAGCTACTGAACAGGACTCCTATGTCTGTGTGTGTGTGTGTGTGTGTGTCTGGTGTGTTTCTGCTGTGTGTTATGGTAAGGATTCACTATGTGTATGAATGTGCAACAACCCGCATGCCTTGAATCTTCTCTGCAATGTTTTCACACAAATAATAACTGTACAATACACCATTACAGCTCTTTTTACACACATATTCACAGCATTCACCCTCAGCATCATGATTTTACACACACACACACACAGGCATGCGCACACACACACACACACAGGCATGTGCACACACACACACAGGCATGTGCACACACACACACAGGCATGTGCACACACACACACACACACACACACACACACACACACACCACTCTCCCCCAGGGAAAGATGATCAAGCTCATGAAAAAAAAAAGTTAAAATCGTGTTATTTTTCAAGTTGTGTAAGTGGCTGAGGCAGAGAGAGAGGCACAGCAGCCAGCACCGTGGTGCCCTGAGGGTACAGCAGGCTAAATCTATTAGAAATGGAGAGATTCAAACACTGGAAACAAACAGAGCAGGGAAAAGGGAGAAAAAAAGGATCTCCGGATTACACAGAGACAGGGGTGTTAGAGGGGAAGTGTTTGTATACAAATTAACCATCAGACACCGGAGAGGAGGAGAGGAGATGGGGAGGGGATGGAGAAGAGGAGAGGAGATGGGGGAGGAGGAGGAGAGGAAAAGAGGAGATGGGAAGGAGGAGAGGAGATGGGGAGGAGGAGGAGAGGAGATGGGGGAGGAGTAGAGGAGATGGGGAGGAGGAGATGGGGAGGAGGAGAGGAGGTGGAGGAGATGGAGAGGAGGAGGAGAGGAGAAGAGGAGATGGGAGGAGGAAAGGAGATGGGGAGGAAGAGATGAGAGGAGGAGAGGAGAAGAGGAGATGGGAAGGAGGAGAGGAGATGGGGAGGAGGAGAGGAGATGTGGAGAGGAGATGGGGAGGAGGAGGAGATGGAGAGGAGGAGAGGAGATGGGGAGGAGGAGAGGAGATGGGGAGGAGATGGAGATGAGGAGGAGAGGAGAAGAGGAGATGGGAGAGGAGATGGTCCTCTGTAGCTCAATTGGTAGAGCATGGCGCTTGTAACGCCAGTGTAATGGGTTCGATCCCCGGGACCACCCATACGTAAACATGTATGTGCACATGACTGTAAGTCGCTTTGGATAAAAGCGTCTGCTAAATGGCATATTATTATTATAGATGGGGAGGAGGAGAGGAGATGGGGGAGGAGGAGAGGAGATGGAGAGGAGATGGAGAGAAGAAGAGGAGGAGGAGAGGAGGAGAGGAGATGGGAAAGATGGGGAGGAGGAGAGGAGATGTAGAGGAGATGGAGAGGAGGAGAGGAGGAGAGGAGATGGAGAGGAGATGGAGTGGAGGAGAGGAGATGGAGTGGAGGAGGATGAGAGGAGGAGAGGAGATGGAGAGGAGATGGGGAGGAGGAGAGGAGATGGAAGGGAGGGAGGAGAGGAGAAGAGGAGATGGGGGAGGAGAGGAGATGGGGGAGGAGTAGAGGAGATGGAGAGAAGAAGAGGAGGAGGAGAGGAGAAGAGGAGGAGGAGAGGAGAAGAGGAGCTGGGGAGGAGGAGAGGAGATGGGGAGGAGTAGAGGAGATGGAGAGGAGGAGAGGAGATGGAGTGGAGGAGAGGAGGTGGAGGAGGAGGAGAGGAGATGGGGGAGGGAGAGAGAGAGGAGATGAGAGGAGATGGAAGAGAGGAGGAGGAGAGGAGGTGGAAGGGAGGAGAGGAGAAGAGGAGATGGGAAGGAGGAGAGGAGATGCAGAGGAGGAGAGGAGATGGGAGGGGGAGAGGAGATGGAGGAGGGGAGGAGATGGAGTGGAGGAGGAGAGGAGAAGAGGATATGGGAGTGGAGGAGGAGAGGAGAAGAGGAGATGGGAAGTAGGAGAGGAGATGGGGAGGAGGAAGGGGAGATGGGGAGGAGGAGAGGAGAGGAGAGGAGAGGAGGAGAGGAGATGGAGTGGAGGAGAGGAGGTGGAGGAGGGGAGGGGAGGAGATGGAGAGGAGGAGGAGATGGGAGAGGAGATGGGGAGGAGGAGAGGAGATGGGGAGGAGGAGAGGAGATGGAGAAGAGATGGAGAGAAGGAGAGGAGGAGGAGAGGAGAAGAGGAGATGGGGAGGAGGAGAGGAGATGGGGAAGAGGAGAGGAGATGGGGAGGAGGAGAGGAGATGGGGAGGAGGAGAGGAGATGGAGTGGAGGAGAGGTGGAGGAGAGGAGATGGAAAGGAGATGGGGGAGGAGGAGAAGAGGATATGGAGAGGAGGAGATGGGGAGGAGGAGAGGAGATGGAGAGGAGGAGATGGGGAGGAGGAGATGGGGAGGAGGAGAGGAGATGGAGAGGAGATGTGGGAGGAGGAGAGGGAGAGGAGGAGGAGAGGAGAAGAGGAGATGATAGGAGAGAAGATGGGGAGAGGAGATGGAGAGGAGGAGAGGAGATGGGGGGAGGAGAAGAGGAGATGGGGAGGAGGAGGAGAGGAGATGGAGAGGAGAAGAGGAGATGTGGAGGAGGAGAGGAGATGGGGAAGAGGAGAGGAGATGGGGAGGAGGAGAGGAGATGGGGAGGAGGAGGAGGAGAGGAGATGGGGAGGAGGAGAGGAGGAGGAGAGGAGATGGAGTGGAGGAGAGGAGATGGAGAGGAGGAGAGGAGATGGAAAGGAGATGGGGGAGGAGGAGAGGAGGAGGAGAAGAGGATATGGAGAGGAGGAGATGGGGAGGAGGAGAGGAGATGGAGAGGAGATGTGGGAGGAGGAGAGGGAGAGGAGGAGAGGGGGAGGAGAGGAGAAGAGGAGATGATAGGAGGAGAGAAGATGGGGAGAGGAGATGGAGAGGAGGAGAGGAGATGGGGGGAGGAGAAGAGGAGATGGGGAGGAGGAGGAGAGGAGATGGAGAGGAGAAGAGGAGATGGAGAGGAGAAGAGGAGATGTGGAGGAGAGGAGATGGGGCGGAGGAGAGGAGATGGAGAGGAGATGGAGAGGAGTCAGAGGAGTCTGAGAGGAGATGGAGAGGAGGAGAGGAGATGGAGAGGAGAAGATGGGGAGGAGGAGAGGAGGAGAGGAGATGGAGAGGAGGAGAGGAGGAGAGGAGATGGGGAGGAGCACTGTGATTTCTATCTGTAACAAAAATACTTGAAAAAAACAATGAATTAGAAATTGCTTTCCCTCTCTGCCGCCAAAATAACCAAGTGGATCTTTGTGTGTGTGTGGTGTGTGTGTATGTGTGTGTGGATGGCTGGCCGGCCGGCATTGAGCAGAGTGGCACACTGACTGATACTTTGGTTAATGTGTTTGTCTACATGCCAACGCCAATGTTGTAGAATGCCTCTGTGATGGCATGCCTGAGAAGTATAAGATAAAACAACACCTCGGCACAACACGGACTGTGAAGAGACACACACACACATTGTAACATTGTTTTGTTGTAATACTGTAAATGTTATATTGTACATTTGTAATGGTGGAGCAGTGTACATTTGTATAGTGCACAGTGTCTTATGTGATGTATTGGACCTCTAAGCCAGTTCCACTGTATTTTGTCATTGTTACCCTCTAATCAGGGACTGATTTAGACCTGTGACACCAGGTGTGTGCAATTAATTATCAGGTAGAACAGAAAACCAGCAGGCTCCGGACCTCATAGGGTAAGAGTTGAATACCCCCGATGTAGACTATTGTTTTCTTGTGATTGTTTTGCTCCTGTTCGGACCCCAGGAAGAGTAGCGGCTGCCTTGGCAACAGCTAATGGGGATCCTAATAAATACAAAATAAAGAGGGTATAAGAGTGAGTCTGTTGTGGAGAAAGGCCAGACTCCAGACTCACATGAAGTTCTCGGGGTACTCGCTGAGGGCCATCTCGATGATGTTGAGAGCGTCGTGGTAGTGTTTCTGAGCCGACAGCAGCAGGGCCAGCAGGTGGAGTGAGTGCACGTCGTCTCCCTGCAGCTGCAGAGCCTGACGCACGTACCCCAGCGCCTCCGGGATCTACAGCACACAGACGACACGGGTCAGATCACCACCAGTCATCCACAGCTAGGGGTGCTGCTATCTGGCCATGCTGGAGGGGACAGAAGTATGGAGGAACCCTAACCTTAACCCCTATTACATTTGAACTCATTATATGGATACAATGTTACGGTAGAAAGCCCTTTCAGACCACAAAAGTAAATTGAATCACTAATCCCTAACCTTTACCCTTGACATTAATTAAAGGCAAATAGCTAATGTACTTGCTCAGTTTTCACTTCATCAGTTTTAATGTATTTTTTCCCCCCATGCATGCCCATCTTGTGCCAACCAATCACAGATATAACAGGGTTATTATATCTATGCTAATGTCTCTCCCAGCTCAGCCAATCACATCTCTGATGGAGTAGATACATGGTCAGACATAAATTACTTGTTAACACATGCTTAAATCTACCCAGAAAATGACTAATATCAGGTCCTTTTCATTGGTCTACCGCTGCCGGAAATCAATGGTATACACTACATGGCCAAAAGCGTTCAAATTAGTGGATTCGGCTATTTCAGCCACACCCATTGCTGACAGGTGTATAAAATCGAGCACACAGCCATGCAATCTCCATAGACAAACATTGGCAGTAGAATGACCCGTACTGAAGAGCTCAGTGACTTTCAACGTGGCACTGTCATAGGAAGCCACCTTTCCAACAAGTCAGTTAGTCAAATATTTGCCCTGCAAGAGCTGCCCCGGTCAACTGTAAGTGCTGTTATTGTGAAGTGGAAATGTCTAGGAGCAACAACGGCTCAGCTGCGAAGTGGTAGGCCACACAAGATCACAGAACGGGACCGCTGAGTGCTGAAGCGCATAGTGCGTAAAAATTATCTGTCCTCGGTTGCAACACTCACTACCGAGTTCCAAACTGCCTCTGGAAGCAACGTCAGCACAATAACTGTTCGTCGGGAGCTTCATGAAATGGGTTTCCATGGCCGGGCAGCCACACACAAGCCTAAGATCACCATGCGCAATGCCAAGCGTCGGCTGGACTGGTGTAAAGCTCGCCACCATTGGACTCTGGAGCAGTGGAAACGCGTTCTTTGGAGTGATGAATCACACTTCACCATCTGGCAGTCCGACGGACGAACCTGGGTTAGAGGATGCCAGGAGAACGCTACCTGCCCAAATGCATAGTACCATCTGTACAGTTTGGTGGAGGAGGAATAATGGTCTGGGGCTGTTTTTCATGGTTCGGGCTAGGCCCCTTAGTTCCAATGAAGGGATATTTTAACGCTACAGCACACAATGACATTCTAGACGATTCTGTGCTTCCAACTTTGTGGCAACAGTTTGGGGAAGGCCCTTTCCTGTTTCAGCATGACAATGCCCCCGTGCACAAAGCGAGGTCCATACAGAGGTGGTTTGTCGAGATAGGTGTGGAAGAACTTGACTTGCCTCCACAGAGCCCTGACCTCAACCCCATCGAACACCTTTGGGATGAATTGGAACGCCGACTGCGAGCCAGGCCTAATCGACCTCACTAATGCTCTTGTGGCTGAATGGAAGCAAGTCCCCGCAGCAATGTTCCAACATCTAGTGGAAAGCCTTCCCAGAAGAGTAGAGGCTGTTATAGCAGCAAAGGGGGGACCAACTCCATATTAATGCCCCTGAATTTGGAATGAGATGTTTGAAGAGCTGGTGTCCACATACCTTTGGCCATGTAGTGAATGTTAGCGGTGTGTGTTTGTGTGTGTGGTTGTGTGTGTGTGTATCAATACTGGCCAGCAGATTAATCTACTCGGAGACTGTATTTGGTATTAGAGTCACCTCGGAGTTTTATATTACAATGGTTGTTACTGAATATAATTTATAATTCACAATCCCTCTCTCTCCTCTCCTATCCCTCTCCTATCCCTCTCCTCCTCAACCTTCCCTTCTCTTTTCTACCACCTCTCCTTCTCCTCTATGCTCCTCACCTCCCCCTCCACTCCTTCTCCTTTCTCCTCCTCCTCCCTACCCTCATCCCTCCCCTCTACTTCTCCACTCCCCTTCCTCTCCCCTCCAGACCTTGCGTCACAAATCCACCCTTGACATTCAATTTCCTTCTCATTGTTTGAAAAACATTTTCTTTCCCCGATGCGTCTCGTCACATTATTTCCCGGCTCCCCGTGTCTCAAATCAACACTTTATGTGTGAGGGTGCTGTGGGTGGTGCAGGGGTTTACTGTTTATTTTTTGGTAATATTTCTTATTTCCCCTGCAAGATTTAGGCTAAGTGATTTATTTTAGTGGTGACATAGCCTTCATTGTTGGGGGAGTTAGTCGCGGAGTGGGGATGGCGTCTCAGGTGGAAAAGCGTCCCTGTCTCTCCGTCATGGTTTCAGGTGTATGCCTGAGCCGAATGTGACGGTGGAGAATGTTCTCCTCGCTGTGTGAGAACAGGTTGGCTATGAAAATCTTTCAACTGCTTCGCAAATGAATAAAGCGGTGGTTGTGTTTCTCAAAGAGGAGCGCCTTATCAACCGGCTGGTTGAGACAGGTGTTACTCGAAATGCTCCCTGGCTATGAGTGTTACTATATCCAATGTGCCACCGTCCATTCCCGATGGTGACCTGATGCTAGAGCTCGCACGCTACTGGAAATTTGCTAGCCCAATGAGAGCAGCCCCGGCCTCCACTCCAGGTCCAGACTCAACCCCAAACATCGGAATTGCAAGATTCCATCATCCATACTGTTGATGTTAATGTTAATGATGTTAATGTTAATGTAGCGGAGGTTGCTGTGGCGGGGAGCTCAGGGGCGGGCTTGATAGTGACTGAGCTCCCGGCAGTGGTTACCGAGGGTAGTGGCAACGCTGACACCGAGGGTAGTGGCAACGCTGACTCCGAGGCTGATACGTCTGTCTCACAGGCAACGCTGTGCTTTGGGCGTGAAAAAATACTATCTGTTCACACAGACATTTCACAGCCAGGAGCCACGGTTTCACAACCCACTCATCCAGACCAGACTGCTGACCTCTGCCAGCTTGCGGGCCAGGCTTGTGAGAGCGGGGTTCACTATGTAGGGTGACCTGCAAGAAGAAGCTGGGTGGAAATCTGCCAGTGACATGGCAGAGGCTTCCTCCATAAATTCAACCAGGCTGCTGCAGCAGGTGGTGGAGGGGGTCCGTGCTGCACTACCGGGCTTGTTCAGAGAGCTGCTGGGGCGTAGGCAGAGACTGGACTGTCTAACCACAAACGACACTGTCCTACCTCATTTCAACATTGCTGCCGCTGCAGGGGAACACCAGGAGGGGGAGGGAATGATCCTATCTTTCAAGACTCCGGAGCTGGGGGCCTGTTGCACAGCCAGCAAAAAGGCTCTGTACACGGTGGCTGTGAAGGTGGCTCAGAGGGGTGTTGGGACCGGCCTCTTCTCTGAGAGGATGTTGGCGCTCCCTGTATAAGCCCCCTATAGAGAAGCGTATTGCTGATCTACAGTGGAGGATTATTCATGGGGCTACCGCTATGAACAGATACGTGTCGTATCTTGATCCATTGGTGGGGAGGGGGTGTCTGTTCTGTGAGGAGGAGGATACAGTACAGCATCTGTTTTTTCTTGTTCCAGTCTGGTAAGGTTACTTTCTGTCCTGGGTCGGTGGTGTACATGCCTAGGGTTGGAGCTGACTCTGGATCAATACGTTGGAGGGCCTAAGTATAGCGTAGCCAACAGGCGATGGGACTGCCTAGTAAACTACCTGTTGGGGCAGGCAAAAATGCCAATGTGGAAGACCAGGAAACATGAGATGCAGGGGGCGGGGTGTACGGACCCCAGAGCTGTGCTGCTGGGGCTGGTGCGGGCTCGGTTAACACCGGAGCATGTATATGGGGGGCTGGTGAACCGTCTGGGGGATTTTGTAGGGGTGTGGGGCATCAGGGGGGGTTTTATGTACAGTGGACGAAGAGGGGGGCTTGTTTTTAACTTTCTAGGTAGTTTAAAATGAAATAAAGTTTCTGCTTTTAATGATGTAATTATTGAGCCAATAAAGGTATATTTTTTTATAAAATAAAGATCTCTCTCCCTCTCCCTCTCAGCATCCTGACTGGCTGCATCACCACTTGGTATGGCAACTGCTTGGCATCCGACCGCATGGCGCTATAGAGGGTAGTGCGTACGGCCCAGTACATCACTGGGGCCGAGCTCCCTACCATCCAGGACCTCTATACCAGGTGGTGTCAGAGGAAGGCCCTAAAAATTGTCAAAGACTCCAGCCACCCAAGTCATATACTATTCTCTCTGCTACCACATGGCAAGCGGTACCGATGCACCAAGTCTGGAACCAACAGGACCCTGAACAGCTTCTACTCCCAAGCCATAAGACTGCTAAATACTTTGTGAAATAGTTAACCAAATAGCTACCTGGTCTATCAGCATTGACCCTTTTTACACACTCTTTTGACTCATCACATACGCTGCTGCTACTGTTTATTATCTATCCTGTTGCCTAGTCACTTTATCCCTATCTAAATTATATGTATATATCTACCTCAATTACCTCGTACCCCTTCACATCGACTCGGTACTGGTACCCCTTGTATATAGCCAAGTTATCATTGCTTATTGTGTATTTATTCCTGTTTATGGCTGTTGTGTTTCTGGGATGGGAGGATGGAGGCGAGATTATAGTGAAAGAACAAAGAGAGGAGAAAGAGACCGGGAGGGGGAATATAGGAAGGAGAGTCTGGAGTTGAGAAGGAGACCGGGAGGGGGAATATAGGGAGGAGAGTCTGGAGTTGAGAAGGAGACCGGGAGGGGGAATATAGGGAGGAGAGTCTGGAGTTGAGAAGGAGATGGAGAAGTAAAATAAGGTGAGAGGAGAGGAGAGGAAGAGATGGCAGAGAGAGGGGAGCGGGAGGGATAGAAAGAGAGAGTTTGCGGTGACCTTAGAGTGACCCGTGTGAAAGATGAGCACTGCTACCTCCTAGGGGGTTGGAGCTTTGACCACACACACACACACACCTCTATCTACGGAGAGTATCAGTGCTGCTAGACCAGCTTTCACAAACAGATTAGTCCCATCATGACTCTCTGAGCCACTGTGCGTGTGTGTGTCCAGACCTTACCTGCCGTGACACAGCCAGCTGCAGGGCCAGGTAGAAGGCAGCCAGGTGATCTGTGGGGGACAAGCTCTGGGCCCTGAAACAGAGAGACGAGGAGAAGTGAGTGGGGAGGTAAAGTGTCCTTCAAATACTATTGATCCACTATTGGTGTTCTGGTTTTTTTCACTTGCATGACTGCTACCGAGAATGCTGCTTGTAGTATCATATCATAAAGCAGGGAAATGAATGCACTCACTATGATTTTTTGAACCACTATCCTACAGAGTGTCAGGTCCTATTACACTGGGACCACCAGGGGACTAACCTAGAGTGAGTGAAGTATCCATCCATCCTACTGAACAAGCCTCGCCCAGCCTTGTCCTGTCCTGTCCTGCTTCAAACCACTTGAGAGACACAGAGGGAGGTTGGCTTACATGGTTCTTCCCAGAGGCTTAAATGGGCTCTTTTACACCACTGCATAGTTAATGTGTCAATAGAGTGGTGTGAGAGTGAGGATGACTCTACCTCCATTAGGGGAGCCAGGAACAGGCAGAGATGCCCCAGAGAGACAGCAGAGACAGGGACAGAGAAAGGGAAGGGGAGACCTAGGGTGGGGGAGGAGGAGGGGGAGGGGACAAGGAGAGTGGTGTGACACGGAAGATGACTCTGCCTCCATTAGGGGAACCAGGGACAGGTGGGCCCCAGGGACGCCAAATTCTTACAAAACTGACTCACCTCTGGAACGCACCCAGGGCCTTCCTCTGATACTCCTCCTGCATCCCCCGTAGGGAAGCTGTAGGGTTAGAGAGAGCGAGAGAGAGACAGGAGGGGGATTGAGCGGTGTGGGAGATGGAGAGGAGATATGAGAGATGAAAGATAAAATGAGAAAAGAAAGAATGGCCAGATGAAGGGAAAGAAAGTAGGTAAAAGAATAGGAGAGAAGAGAGAAGGAAGCATATGCGAGAGCCACAGGTAAATTGAGAGAGCATTTAAGAGCGAGTGAAATGGAGTGTAGAAAAGATGGGAGCAGTGGAAGGAGATTGAGAGAGGGAGAGAATGAGAAATGAGAGGAGTGATTCTGTTCAGGAGGGAGGGAGGGAAGGATGCATACATTATGCTGCATTATGTCATAAATATTCAGCTTGTCTCCACCATATGTTCCAGAGGAGATAAGCAAAATGTGGTAGTGAGAGGAGAGCAATGTACAGTGGGACTGTCATACATCAGAGTTAGTCAGTTTCTGTTAGTGTGTCTGGGTGTGAATGATAACTGTGGGGAGAGAGAGAGGGTAGAATCTAGAGCCAGGAGCTTTCCTGGTCATGTCACATAAAAAGTCCTTGAAAATCCTTCCTCTCCTTACCTCACTCTGATCTAAAAGAACTGAGCAGGTGAAAGCTTTCCTACTGAGATTCCACTATTGTTTTTACCTGTCCAGTCAGGGCAAATGAAAGGGAGGAGACGAGGAGAGGACATGTTTTTAAGCAATTGAGACAGAGCCCTGGCCCAAGGTGCAATACTGTACGAGGTCAGTGGCAGAAAGTGGGAGCTGTCCCTCACCGTCTGTGGCCTTGAGGCTGTACACCAGGCCAATGGCTAGGTAACCTTTAGCTCGGAACTCTGAAGCCTTCTCCCCCATGTCCACCACCATCTTAGCAAATCGCTCTCCTTCCTCCAGCTAGACAGTGAGAGAGAGAGAAAGAAAGAGAGAGAGATAAGTAGAATCTTATAAATGTACAGAAAACTAATCATAAAGGACAAATAATATACTGATTTATATCAGAGATCTCTGAGGGACAATGGCAGGGCGTGTTGCCATTTCTCACCCAATGGAGTGCTCCAATGCACAGCTTGACAGCTAGTAAGGGGATGGTGGGGTCATCCGGCTTCAGACGGATACACTCCTTCAGTACCTTCACCGCCCTGGCTGACTGCGCACACACACACACACACACACACACACACACACACACACACACACACAACACAACACACAACACACACACACACACTAGGTGAAGCACAAAGTATCACTGCAGTGTACATTGATAAAATAAGCATGATGTCACAATAATGATCAGTGATGCGCAGGTTGACTCATAACCCGCAGTAACCGCCGTTATATCCGCGGGGCTGGCGGGTTTAGGGTCATGAAATATTGTGTGGATGAATGGCGGGTGGGTGTCTGGCGGGTTAAAGAAAGATAAAACAATAACTTAAAAATCCATAAATGTATAATTCTTGTGCAATTTATATCAACAGTGAGGGAAAAAAGTATTTGATCCCCTGCTGATTTTGTACGTTTGCCCACTGACAAAGACATGATCAGTCTATAATTTTAATGGTAGGTTTATTTGAACAGTGAGAAAGAATAACAACAAAAAAATCTAGAAAAACGCATGTCAAAAATGATAGAAATTGATTTGCATTTTAATGAGGGAAATAAGTATTTGACCCCTCTGCAAAACATGACTTAGTACTTGGTGGCAAAACCCTTGTTGGCAATCACAGCGGTCAGATGTTTCTTGTAGTTACATTTACATTTTACATTTACGTCATTTAGCAGACGCTCTTATCCAGAGCGACTTACAAATTGGTGCATTCACCTTATAGCCAGTGGGATAACCACTTTACAATATGTATATATATATATATATATATTTTTTTTTTTTTTTTTTTGGGGGGGGTGTGGGGTAAGGGGGGGTAGAAGGATTACTTTATCCTATCCCAGGTATTCCTTAAAGAGGTGGGGTTTCAAGTGTCTCCGGAAGGTGGTGAGTGACTCCACTGTCCTGGCGTCGTGAGGGAGCTTGTTCCACCATTGGGGTGCCAGAGCAGCGAACAGTTTTGATTGGGCTGAGAGGGAACTGGGGGGGCCAGCAGGCCAGAGGTGGATGAACGCAATGCCCTCGTTTGGGTGTAGGGACTGATCAGAGCCTGAAGGTACGGAGGTGCCGTTCCCCTCACAGCTCCGTAGGCAAGCACCATGGTCTTGTAGCAGATGCGAGCTTCAACTGGAAGCCAGTGGAGTGTGCGGAGGAGCGGGGTGACGTGAGAGAACTTGGGAAGGTTGAACACCAGACGGGCTGCGGCATTCTGGATGAGTTGTAGGGGTTTAATGGCACAGGCAGGGAGCCCAGCCAACAGCGAGTTGCAGTAATCCAGACGTGAGATGACAAGTGCCTGGATTAGGACCTGTGCCGCTTCCTGTGTAAGGCAGGGTCGTACTCTCCGAATGTTGTAGAGCATGAACCTACAGGATCGGGTCACCGCCTTGATGTTAGCGGAGAACGACAGGGTGTTGTCCAGGGTCACGCCAAGGCTCTTCGCACTCTGGGAGTTGGCCACCAGGTTTGCACACATCTCAGGAGGGATTTTGTCCCACTCCTCTGCAGATCTTCTCCAAGGCATTAAGGTTTCGAGCCTGACGTTTGGCAACTCGAACCTTCAGCTCCCTCCACAGATTTTCTATGGGATTAAGGTCTGGAGACTGGCTAGGCCACTCCAGGACCTTAATGTGCTTCTTCTTGAGCCACTCCTTTGTTGCCTTGGCCGTGTGTTTTGGGTCATTGTCATGCTGGAATACCCATCCACGACCCATTTTCAATGCTCTGGCTGAGGGAAGGAGGTTCTCACCCAAGATTTGACGGTACATGGCCCCGTCCATCGTCCCTTTGATGCGGTGAAGTTGTCCTGTCCCCTTAGCAGAAAAACACCCCCAAAGCATAATGTTTCCACCTCCATGTTTGTTTCCACCTCCATGTTTGACGGTGGGGATGGTGTTCTTGGGGTCATAGGCAGCATTCCTCCTCCTCCAAACACGGCGAGTTGAGTTGATGCCAAAGAGCTCCATTTTGGTCTCATCTGACCACAAAACCTTCACCCAGTTCTCCTCTGAATCATTCAGATGTTCATTGGCATACTTCAGACGGGCCTGTATATGTGCTTTCTTGAGCAGGGGGACCTTGTGGGCGCTGCAGGATTTCAGTCCTTCACGGCGTAGTGTGTTACCAATTGTTTTCTTGGTGACTATGGTCCCAGCTGCCTTGAGATCATTGACAAGATCCTCCCGTGTAGTTCTGGGCTGATTCCTCACCATTCTCATGATCATTGCAACTCCACGAGGTGAGATCTTGCATGGAGCCCCAGGCCAACGGAGATTGACAGTTATTTTGTGTTTCTTCCATTTGCGAATAATCACACCAACTGTTGTCACCTTCTCACCAAGCTGCTTGGCGATGGTCTTGTAGCCCATTCTTGTCCCTGACATCCCTGGAGAGCTCTTTGGTCTTGGCCATGGTGGAGAGTTTGGAATCTGATTGATTGATTGCTTCTGTGGACAGGTGTCTTTTATACAGGTAACAAGCTGAGATTAGGAGCACTCCCTTTAAGAGTGTGCTCCTAATCTCAGCTCGTTACCTGTATAAAAGACACCTGGGAGCCAGAAATCTTTCTGATTGAGAGGGGGTCAAATACTTATTTCCCTCATTAAAATGCAAATCAATTTCTAACATTTTTGACATTTGTTTTTCTGGATTTTTTTGTTGTTATTCTATCTCTCACTGTTCAAATAAACCTACCATTAAAATTATAGACTGATCATTTCTTTGTCAGTGGGCAAACGTACAAAATCAGCAGGGGATCAAATACTTTTTTCCCCTCACTGTATAGGCTACATTGAGGTTTTCCTTTCATTATTTTAGGCTATCTGGCATTAGTGCATAAGCCTAAACTTTAGGACCTAACTGTACTCGTGCCAAATAGCCTACATGCCAATCACCAACTGCTTTTGGGAACGGGCAGAAAAAGTTACGTCGATCCACAGAGGCAAAAAGGACAATGTCAGAGTTTAATTCAATAAGAGAAAGGTTGTGAAATGGAGAGTTGAAACTAAAGAGAAGGGAGGACCAGAAAAGTAATGTTTGATAAAGATTTGGTGAAGAGGCAAATGAGGATGATAGCAGTGTGTGATGATTGTGAGGTGCTATACAAATTCGACAGTCACAATACAGGGACTTTAAATAGGCTTATGGCACTTCAAGAAAACTGTAGCCTACTGTTCAGATGGGTTAAATGGAAACTGTAATCTGGACACTGTAGCTCTATAACATCTCACATAGCCTTAATATGAACTCCTACAGAATTAAAAATGTCTTGCAGTAAAATGATACACCAAATGTAGGCACAATTTTGACTCGGGAACAGGAGTGGAGAAATCTTGAGCATCTTGAGAGTATATGAATGCACAGTTAGATACCATCTGTAGAGGTGCTATCTTTATCAGCATCTTAAAAGCTGATAGCATTTCCAAATAAAATATGCATCCAAGCCAAACTGAAATCTTATCAGAAACATGTTGGGTCGTTTTCACAGCTTTCTATTTCCTTACAACCAGTCAGACTGATGTCATTTGGACATTTTACACAGAACATCTTTACCGTTTTTTTGTTGTAGAGTTATTGCTTTTTCTCCCTGGTCCCTAAATGTCTTTGCTCCGCAAAATAATCAAAGATGACAGAGAAAACTTTACCGATGTCAACTAGATGACTGGATTAATTCAATCGATCTATTACATAATTCTGGTGAGCCAGGGTTTATTTAGTCTTCTATGGCAACATATAATGTGTAAAATGAGTGCACTATGTAAGGTATAGGGATTTGTATCATTTGGGTCGGGAGAGGTTGTGTTTTCTCTAGCAGGAGGTAAGCTTGGCTTCTTATATGGTGTTGAGTAAAGCTTAAACCATGTATTTAGATCGTAGGTAGGTAGTTGTAGTTAGGTATTGTAGGTAGTTTATTTAGGTAGTTATTTAGGCAGTTATTGTGGGTTTCCGTAGGTAATTATTGTAGGTAAGTATTGTTTACGGCGGAGCCCGGCGAAGCACGAGGCTAGCTAGCTAGCGGGTAGCTACTGGTAACGTTTAGCAACGGTGGAGAGTTGTTTCCAATGTTATTTCACGCTTAAGAGTACCTGTAATTAAGCCAGCTAGCTACCTACCATTCAGCCGTTTTTCTAACCTCATTATCTGAGCCATCAACGTTAGGTAGTTAGTAGCTACTGTACTTAACTACACCTACTGATTGCAGAAGACAAATGTTAGCTGGCGTCGGGTAAGTTTGGCGTTATACATAGCTTGGGCTTTGTCGAGTAAGGCTTAATTATGTATTTAGATTGTAGTTAGGTATTGTAGATAGGCCCGCAGCACGAAGCTAGCTAGCTAGCCGTTTTTTCAAACAAAGTCAACACAGTAGCCATTGCTAGCTAGCCAACACGACCAGCTAACTGTACTGCAGTAGCTAAATACAATATATTTGTGCTAGCTAGCCAACGTTTAATTTTTGCTGCGTTATGAAAGGAACTAGACACGGACACGAATTATCTGTTTAGTGTGTTAACACACTATTGGTAGTTTGTTGTAACCAAGTATTGGTGCTAAACTGTGTGTTATTGGATGCTAGCATGCTAGTTAGCTATGGCGTCATAGTTAGGCATCGTGGGCTGTTGTGGGTAGTTATTGTAGGTTAGCATTGTTTTCGGCGGTGCCGGGTGTAGCACGAAGCTAGCTAGCTAGCCGTTTTTCAAACAAAGTCAACACAGTAGCCATTGCTAGCTAGCCAACACGACCAGCTAACTGTACTGTAGTAGCTAAATACAATATACTTGTGCTAGCTAGCCAACGTTTAATTATTGCTGCGTTATGAAAGGAACTAGACACGGACACGAATTATCTGTTTAGTGTGTTAACACACTATTGGTAGTTTGTTGTAACCAAGTATTGGTGCTAAACTGTGTGTTATTGGATGCTAGCATGCTAGTTAGCTATGGTGTCATAGTTAGGCATCGTGGGCTGTTGTGGGTAGTTATTGTAGGTTAGCATTGTTTTCGGCGGTGCCGGGTGTAGCACGAAGCTAGCTAGCTAGCCGTTTTTCGAACAGAGTCAACACAGTAGCCATTGTGTGCTGTACTGTGGCAGCTAAATACAATTTATTTGTGCTAGCTAGCCAACGTTTAATTATTGCTGCGTTATGAAAGGAACTAGACACGGACACGAATTATCTGTTTAGTGTGTTAACACACTATTGGTGGTTTGTTGTGACCAAGTGTTGGTGCTAAACTGTGTGTTATTGGATGCTAGCATGCTAGTTAGCTATGGTGTCATAGTTAGCTAGCTGAATAAAGTGGGTTGAGTCTATTCCTTGAAACATTGAACCGCTGTGGTTCACAACAATTCTGATTTCTAAAGGTGGAAGTTGGGAGAGTTTTTGTTCGGGTGGTTCAGTGAAACAATTATAGTTTCTGAGGTGGAAGTTTTGGTGAGGGAGGCCCTGCTCTCTCCTCTCCCAGATGTTTAGTTCATTTCATTCCGATCTCCTCTGCATTATTGTAGCCATTTGCTACAGCCTGTCAACTATGCCTCTGCCTATCCCTGTTCTCTCCTCTCTGCACAGGCTACACAAACGCCTCACACCGCGTGGCTGCTGCCTCTCTAACCTGGTGGTCCCTGCACGCACCCCACACCTGGAGTTCAAGGTCTCAGGCAGCCTCTGGAACTGCCGTTCTGCTGCCAACAAAGCTGACTTCATCCCAGCCTATGCTAACCTCCAGTCCCTCGACTTCCTGGCGCTGACGGAAACATGGATTACCACTGAAAACACTGCTACTCCTACTGCTCTCTCCTCGTCTGACCATGTGTTCTCGCATACCCCGAGAGCATCTGGTCAGAGGGGTGGTGGCACAGGAATCCTCATCTCTCCCAAGTGGACATTCTCAATTTTTCCCCTAACCCATCTGTCTATCTCCTCATTTGAATTCCATGCTGTCACAGTCACTAGCCCATTTAAGCTTAATTTCCTTGTCATCTATCGCCCTCCAGGTTCCCTTGGAGAGTTCATCAATGAGCTTGACGCCTTGATAAGTTCCTTTCCTGAGGATGGCTCACCCCTCACAGTTTTGGGGGATTTCAACCTCCCTACGTCCACATTTGACTCATTTCTCTCTGCCTCCTTCTTTCCACTCCTCTCCTCTTTTGACCTCACCCTCTCACCGTCCCCCCCTACTCACAAGGCAGGCAATACGCTTGACCTCATCTTTACTAGATGCTGCTCTTCTACTAATCTCACTGCAACTCCCCTCCATGTCTCCGACCACTACTTTGTTTCCTTTTCTCTCTCGCTCTCCTCCAACACTACTCACTCTGCCCCTACACAGATGGTAATGCGCCGCCGCAACCTTCGCTCTCTCTCTCCCACTACTCTCTCCTCTTCCATCCTATCATCTCTTCCCTCTGCTCAATCCTTCTCCCTCCAATCTCCTGATTCTGCCTCCTCAACCCTCCTCTCCTCCCTTTCTGCATCCTTTGACTCTCTGTGTCCCCTATCCTCCCGGCCGGCTCGGTCCTCCCCTCCAGCTCCGTGGCTTGATGACTCATTGCGAGCTCACAGAACAGAGCTCCGGGCAGAGGAGCGGAAATGGAAGAAAACTAAACTCCCTGCCGACCTGGCATCTTTTCACTCCCTCCTCTCTACATTTTCCTCATCTGTTTCTGCTGCTAAGGCCACTTTCTACCACTCTAAATTCCAAGCATCTGCCTCTAACCCTAGGAAGCTCTTTGCCACATTTTCCTCCCTGCTGAATCCTCCCCCCCCTCCTCTCTCTCTGTGGATGACTTCGTCAACCACTTTGAAAAGAAGGTTGACGACATCCGATCCTCGTTTGTTAAGTCTAATGACACTGCTGGTCCTACTCACACTGCCCTACCCTATGCTTTGACTTCTTTCTCCCCTCTCTCTCCAGATAAAATCCTGCGACTTGTGACTACAGGCCGCCCAACAACCTGCCCGCTTGACCCCATCCCCTCCTCTCTTCTCCAGACCATCTCCGGTGACCTTCTCCTCTACCTCACCTTGCTGATCAACTCATCCTTGACCGCTGGCCATGTCCCTTCCGTCTTCAAGAGAGCGAGAGTTGCACCCCTTCTCAAAAAACCAACACTCGATCCCACTGATGTCAACAACTACAGACCAGTATCCCTTCTTTCTTTTCTTTCCAAAACTATTGAGCGTGCCGTCTTTAGCCAACTCTCTTGCTATCTCTCTCAGAATGACCTTCTTGATCCAAACCAGTCAGGTTTCAGGACTGGTCATTCAACTGAGACTGCTCTTCTCTGTCACGGAGGCTCTCCGCACTGCTAAAGCTAACTCTCTCTCCTCTGCTCTTGTCCTTCTAGACCTGTCTGCTGCCTTTGATACTGTGAACCATCAGATCCTCCTCTCCACCCTCTCCGAGCTGGGCATCTCCGGCACGGCTCACACCTGGATTGCGTCCTACCTGACCGGTCGCTCCTACCAAGTGGCGTGGCGAGAAGCTGTCTCCGCACCACGTGCTCTCACCACTGGTGTCCCCCAGGGCTCAGTTCTAGGCCCTCTCCTATTCTCCCTATACACCAAGTCACTTGGCTCTGTCATATCCTCACATGGCCTCTCCTATCATTGCTACGCTGACGATACACAACTAATCTTCTCCTTTCCCCCTTCTGATAACCAGGTGGCGAATCGCATCTCTGCATGTCTGGCAGACATATCAGTATGGATGACGGATCACCACCTCAAGCTGAACCCTGGCAAGACGGAGCTGCTCTTCCTCCCGGGGAAGGACTGCCCGTTCCATGATCTCGCCATCACGGTTGACAACTCCATTGTGTCCTCCTCCCAGAGTGCGAAGAGCCTTGGCGTGACCCTGGACAACACCCTGTCGTTCTCCGCTAACATCAAGGCGGTGACCCGATCCTGCAGGTTCATGCTCTACAACATTCGGAGAGTACGACCCTGCCTTACACAGGAAGCGGCACAGGTCCTAATCCAGGCACTTGTCATCTCCCGTCTGGATTACTGCAACTCGCTGTTGGCTGGCCTCCCTTCCTGTGCCATTAAACCCCTACAACTCATCCAGAATGCCGCAGCCCGTCTGGTGTTCAACCTTCCCAAGTTCTCTCACGTCACCCCCCTCCTCCGCACACTCCACTGGCTTCCAGTTGAAGCTCGCATCCGTTACAAGACCATGGTGCTTGCCTATGGAGCAGTGAGGGGAACGGCACCTCCGTACCTTCGGGCTCTGATCAGTCCCTACACCCAAACGAGGGCATTGCGTTCATCCACCTCTGGCCTGCTGGCTCCCCTTCCTCTGCGGAAACATAGTTCCCGCTCAGCCCAGTCAAAACTGTTCGCTGCTCTGGCACCCCAATGGTGGAACAAGCTCCCTCACGACGCCAGGACAGCGGAGTCACTCACCACCTTCCAGAGACATTTGAAACCCCACCTCTTTAAGGAATACCTGGGATATTCCTTAAAGAATAAAAAAGTGTAAAGTGGTTTTCCCACTGGCTATAGGGTGAATGCACCAATTTGTAAGTCGCTCTGGATAAGAGCGTCTGCTAAATGACGTAAATGTGCCCTTGAGCAAGGCACTTAACCCTAATTGCTCCTGTAAGTCGCTCTGGATAAGAGCGTCTGCTAAATGACTAAAATGTAAATGTAAATATAATGACAGAAGAGAAGCTGCATGTAGCTAATTATAGACAAGTTGACTAACAAATAGCCTACTAAAATGTCTGAAATTATAAGCAGAAATATACTGTATCTAAATCAGGTCAAAAATAATCCTGCACCCCGTCAAAAAATAGTTCAGCTGTCTCTGACTGTAGCCTACAGCGCATTTTCTATATTAGCAGGTTAGGGTCGAGTGCGTGCCTCAGATTTTCGCTTTATCACATATAGTCGGGCGGTTGCAGATGGGACATTAGCAATTGCGGGCGGGTACGGGTGAACAAATGGCTGACCCGCGCACCACTAGTAGTGATGTCAAGGTGTCAGACTTACCTTCCCAGCAGCCATCAGTGACAGGGCTAGCTGGTACCAGAGATGGAACTCCTCAAAGGCAAACTTCATGGCCCTCTCTAGACACTGCAGATGCAAGACAAACATCAGAGGTCAATATGATTCACTTGACATCACATTTAGATGTACATTTAAATAGGGGAATACCTAATTTAAAAACCACAATTTCCTGTTTGGTAAAATAAACGGATGCTTTATTTAAATCACAATGGAAGAGCTGAGAGTTCTTAGTTGTGAGCAGAGCAGACAGCAGAGCAAGACACCAGAATATGCTAAGAAGGAGCAATGCAATCCTTCCTTCCTCAACACGTTGAAAACTCCATCATCTCGAAGAACAAGGCCAAGTGACAGACGGGGAGCCATATTTAGATCAACCCTCAGGAGCCAGCAGATCCAAATCAGTGGCTCACAGCTCCAGCCGAGAACCAATTCCAACGCTCCGCCACTTCCTGCCAACACCTCCCAAGTGAAGTCCTTTCGTCTAATAGGTTGGTCCATAAACTAATAGCTGCAAGAATCCATTGAAATAAAGAGCCTTTCTTTCATGGACATGCTTCTCTATTCACATTGTGGAGATAACAGAGTGTGTGTGTGTGTGTGTGCGCGTGTCTGCAGGAGGCTGTAACTGCAGGAGGCGGTGGCTGCAGGAGGCAGTGGCTACAGGAGGCGGTGGCTGCAGGAAGCGGTGGCTGCAGGAGGCAGTGGCTGAAGGAGGCTGTGGCTGCAGGAGCTGTGGCAGGTTGTGGCAGCAGGAGACTGTGGCTGCATGAGCTGTGGCAGGTTGTGGCAGCAGGAGGCTGTGGCTGCATGAGCTGTGGCAGGTTGTGGCAGCAGGAGGCTGTGGCTGCAGTAGGCTGTGGCTGCAGGAGGCTGTGGCAGGCTGTGGCTGAAGGAGCTGTGGCAGGTTGTGGCAGCAGGAGGCTGTGGCTGCATGGGGCTGTGGCTGCAGTAGGTTGTGGCTGCAGGAGGCTGTGGCGGTAGTAAGCTATTGCTGCAGAAGGCCATGTCTGCAGGAGTGGAGCAGGGAACTTAACTGAGAGGGTTTCCAGGCAGTCGGTGGGGTATTAGGACTAATCACAGACACAGAGTTTACTGGGGACATTTTCATTGAACAATCAAAGGCAGATTAAAAGTAGTGTAATAATACACACACAAAACTCACACACACACACACACAGACACACAACACACAGACACACCGAGGATAGCCTGAGGCAAAAAGAAGACACGCAAGGGAGGAGGAGGGCCTGTATCATGCGCCAAGTGTGTTTCAGTACAGGCAGATGACTGTATGTAAGAGCAGCATTCTTTAGCATTCAATAGTGCATTCGGAAAGGATTCAGACCCCTTGACTTTTTCCACATTTTGTTATGTTACAGCCTTATCCTAAAATTGATTAAATAAAAATGTTTCCTCATCAATCTACACAATACCCCATAATGACAAAGCGAAAACAGGTTTTTAGAAATTTGTGCAAATGTATTAAAATTAAATAAACAGAAATACCTTATTTACATAAGTATTCAGACCCTTTGCTATGGCACTCGAAATTGAGCTCAGGTGCATCCTGTTTCCATTGATCATCCTTGAGATGTTTCTACAACTTCATTGGAGTCCACCTGTGGTAAATTCAATTGATTGGACATGATTTGGAAAGGCACACACCTGTCTATATAAGGTCCCACAGTTGACAGTGCATGTCAGAGCCAAAACCAAGCCATGAGGTCGAAGGAATTGTCTATAGAGCTCCGAGACAGGATTGTGTTGAGGCACAGATCTGGGGAAAGGTACCACAACATTTCTGCAGCATTGAAGGTGCCCAAGAACACAGTGGCTTTCATCATTCTTAAATGGAAGCTGGCCGCCCGCCAAACTGAGCAATCGGGGGAGAAGGGCCTTGGTCAGGGAGGTGACTAAGAACCCGATGGTCACTCTGACAGAGCTCCAGAGTTGCTCTGTGGAGATGGGAGAACCTTCCAGAAGGACAACCATCTCTGCAGCACTCCAACAATCAGGCCTTTATGGTAGAGTGGTCAGACGGAAGACACTCCTCAGTAAAAGGCACATGACAGCCCACTTGGAGTTTGCCAAAAGGCACCTAAAGGACTCTCATACCATGAAAAACATGATTCTCTGGTCTGATGAAACCAAGATTGAACTCTTTGGCCTGGATGCCAAGCTTCACATCTGGAGGATGGCCACACACAGCACTGGCCACACACAGTCCTCGATGGCCACACACAGCACTGCTGGTTTTCTTTATTCCTCTGTAGTTAATAGATCAATGAATCTCAATGAATGTCATTGATTAGTAAAATAATGGTTAATAAACAACTCTAAGGACAACCCCATAAAATCATATTTCTTACTTTCCCGAATTCTGTTTTCTCTGTTTTTATTTTTCCTGGAATTTTTTTGTCCTTTCAGTTTTTAACTCTCTACATTACAATTATTCCTAGAGAAACAGCGTAAAAATTGATGTTCTGAGTCCATGTCAATGCTTAAATAGCATCAGAAGACCAATGTTGAGGTCTGGAAAAAATGTTTTTGTTGTGTAATTGCCCTTTAAATTTGCATTTAGGAAGAGCGGAATGTGTCAGTCTAGCTATGTTCCTGTTAGGCCTAATGCTGCAGCACACGCCATGGCAGGGTTTGCAAAACAATGGCCACCAAATTGATACAAATAATCATATCTTTCTGTCAGGAAAGCCCACTTTGCAGTTAACATTTAATTGAGAAGGTTTTTTTTGGGGGGAAAGTCTTTCTGTCTACCCACAAGACGGTTATCTAACGTCGCTAACTGGCGACATACGGAGTGATAGACAAACGCGCGCCACACAGACAGACAAGGGCAATATTGAAATTAATTGGCAGATATTGTGTTAGGTTTGGCTGTTTAAACCAATAGTGGGTAACCAGGGTTGGGATGTGGCTTTGGTTGGATTGTAGCCGGGAGCTTTATGTTGATGACAGTCAGAATTGCTTGGGGAGCTACTCATAGGTGGGCTGCGAGCTACTGGAAGCTGGGGATCTACCTGTTGGGAGGCTGGGGATCTACCTGTTGGGAGGCTGGGGATCTACCTGTTGGGAGGCTGGGGATCTACCTGTTGGGAGGCTGGGGATCTACCTGTTGGAGGCCCCTGTTCTAGAGGTTTCTCGGGACTCCTCAGAGTCCGGGAAGATTGCCTTTAGTTATTGTGACTCTAGCGCATGGAATGACCTGCAGGCCACTTTGTGGCTTGACTCTCTGGCCTCGAAGGGTCAGTTCGCCCAAGTGGCGCAGTGGTCTAAGGCACTGCATCGCAGTGCTAGCTGTGCCACTAGAATCCAGGCTCTGTCGTAGCCGGCCGCGACCGAGAGACCCATGGGGCGGCGCACAATTGGCCCAGCGTCGTCCAGGGTAGGGGAGGGAATGGCCGGCAGGGATGTAGCTCAGTTGGTGGAGCATGGCGTTTGCAACGCCAGGGTTGTGTGTTCGATTCCCACGGGGGGCCAGTATGAAAAATAATAATAATAATGTATGCACTCACTTAACTGTAAGTCGCTCTGGATAAGAGCGTCTGCTAAATGACTAAAATGTAAATGTAAATGTAAATCCCTACGGTGAAGCATGGTGGTGGCAGCATCATGCTGTGGGGATGTTTTTCAGCGGCAGGGACTGGGAGACTAGTCAGGATTGAGGGAAAGATGAACGAAGCAAAGTACAGAGAGATCCTTGATGAAAACCTGCTCCAGAGCGCTCAGGACCTCAGACTGAGGCAAAGGTTCACCTTCAAACAGGACAATGACCCTAAGCACACAGCCAAGACAGCGCAGGAGTGGCTTTGGGATAAGTCTCAATGTCCTCGAGTGGCCCAGCCAGAGCCCGGATTTGAACCCGATCGAGCATCTCTGGAGAGACCTGAATATAGCTGTGCAGCGACGCTCCCCATCCTACCTGACAGAACTTGAGAGGATCTGCAGAGACGAATGGGAGAAACTCCCCAAATGCAGGTGTGCCAAGCTTGTAGCGTCATACCCAAGACGACTCAAGGCTGTAATCGCTGCCAAAGGTGCTTCAACAAAGTACTGAGTAAAGGGTCTGAATACTTATGTAAATGTGATATTTCCGTTTTTAATAAATTAGCGAAATGTTCTAAAAACCTATTTTTGCTTTGTCATTATGGGGTATTGTGTGTAGATTGAGGAGGAAAAAATCAATTTAATCCATTTTAGAATGAGGCTGTAACGTAACAAAATGTGGAAAAAGTCAAGGGGTCTGAATACTTTCTGAATGCACTGTATATCTTAAATCAGCACCACACTACCATTCCACTACTATTCCACTACCTCTCCCACTTTTCATCTCATGTACATCCCCATGTGCATCCTCATGTTCACCTTCCTCAGTGTCTTTCAATATAAAACATATACAGACAAAAGACAACAGACAGACGCACACAAACATCAACGACATCACACCTGCCCACATGTTCCCACCTCATCTATTTCCAGTGCTTGCAAGACTCTATGCCATATGGCCTCAAATTGCGCTATTCTGTTTTTCTCTGTCGCCCACACCTTTTCAATATTGAAATAATAATGCATTTGATTCTTCTACTGTCTTAACGATGGAGATTAATTGGATTTCCAGTTTTTTCAAAATTATTGACGAGAAAATATGGCCCAACCCATTGGGTATCTCACGCACCTTCATATGACATGTCTTGAAATATGCAGATAGATGGATAAAAAGTACATTTACATTGTAACATTTCTGACAGCCAACTTTCTAACTCCGCCCATAACTTTTGGACTATATAGCACTCCCAGAAGGCATGGATTACAGAGTCATTGCTTATTTTACACTTAAGACATGACTCTGCCGTTGTGCTGTAGAATTTGTGAATTTTTTCTCGTGTAATAAATTCTATACATTAGTTTATACTGGATTAAGCGTACATTTTTGTTAACTGTAATTTCGTTAGTTATGTTCCAACACTCTCTCCATATTGTGCCAATATCAGTTATTTTTAAGTCTTGGTTCCAATTGTTTATATTATTTTCTAAGAGGTTGTCAGTTGGATAGGCTCTCTCCAAGGTTTTGTATATCTTACCTATCATATAAATATCATTTTCTGACTCAAATAGGATTCCCTCAATATTGCTCTAATGTCCAAAATATTTCAGATGGACATTTCGTGATATAAAACTTTTAAGTGAGACAGACAACACAATGCCAAATGTTGATAATTCAAGACCATAGTTTACAGAGCCCTGGCACACAAGACTCCCCCAGGCTGCTTGTTGTATTCACAAGCCCAAACCATTAGCTTTTTCTGCTATCAAAACCAGGATCAACACATTTCTCTCTCTCAAGGAGAAAGACAAGGTATTTTTTTAAGTATTTTGGACTAGTGTTTCTGATGACTGCAGTAACAGTAGCAGTGTCTTGGAGTCTCTGCAGTGACTGAGACTTTGTGCTTTATCTCTTGTTCAGTAAGAGAGAGTGAGCAGTGCTGGGGGATGGAGGGATGAACTTAAGATCTCCAGATCAATGAGATCAGATCCATTCAGCCATCGACCGGACTGCAGGAAGGCTCCCGGCTACTGGCTACAGAGACGGAGAGTGGCAGCTTCGGTTACCGGGGCAACTATAGGCCATGATTGGTCTCCGTGGGCCTTCTCGGGTGTTCCCACGGTTACTGATTGGGCGGTTAGGGGATAGGTGTGTGTAGGTGTGGGCTAAGGTTCTGTGTGTGTGTGTGTGTGTACATCCAGTATGTGTACGTCCTTACCTCAGAGAGCATCTCATACTGTCCCCGTCGCCCCAGGGCGATGCTCAGCAAGTCGTAGACCACAGAGGCACTCTGCAGGCTGATGATGCGGTCGCTGTTATGCTCTGGGATCCTGCTCAGCACCGCATCTCTGTTGGCCTGCAGGGAGAACACACACTCATCATCGTCATATCACGCACACGCGCACACAAACACAGACGGAGAAGAGTAGAAAGAGGAGCTTGTGTGTGTGTGTGTGTGTGTGTGTGTGTGTGTGTGTGAGTGAGTGAGTGAGTGTGTGTGTGTGTGGTTAGTTCAGTGGGAGAGTGTTAGCTGAGTAGGTGTGGGAACATTGCAGTGTGTGTGTGGTGAGTGGAAAGAGGAGTGTTGTGTTTGACTGGGCAGAAAACAGGATGATTGGGGGCCCTGATTTTTTTTAAACATTAAAAAGGAAAAAACAAACATAATGGAAATCTAACACCCTTTTAACTAGAAAGAGAAAAAACTAGGACAATCATTACTGGAAGTTCAGAGTCAGAGCTACTAAACATGGACTTCAATGCCTTGCTTTGGAGTGTGAAACTCTACTGGATGAAACAGTTGGTGTGGCTGAGAGAAGAAATCTATTAACTCGTCAACATTAGAACCATGGGAGTTCAGTTGCTGTTATTGTTGAAAAGGTGCACGACCTGAAAGATGAATCTACCTGCCAGTGAAGAATAGAGTGATATTCTTACCATAGATTCACTAATCAGCAACAGGAGCAGAGCCTCCTCTGTGTTCTCCTGTGGACAAAACAGACTGAGGAGAGGGAGAGGGGCAAAGAGAGGGAAAGGGAGAGCGAGAGACAAAGATATTGAGGGGGGAGAGAGAGAAAGAGAGATAGAGAGAGATAGAGGTAGAGAGATAGAGAAGGGGGCAAGAGGGAAAGAGAGGGCAATAGAGAGAGAGGGAGAGATAGTTACAGTATGAAACGAGTGTAGAGACAGGGCCTGCAAACCACCACAGTCAGCTCAGCTTGATTAAACAGCCAGCGTAGTGGAGTCCCATTGGGGTTCTCATGTGTAGGTAAGCTGCCTAGGAGTGTCAGACTGTGCCAATGTAGATACACACACCTCAGGTCTGTACACAGGCAGATACTAGTATTTTCAGAGAGAGAGAGAGAGAGAGAGAGAGAGAGAGAGAGAGAGAGAGAGAGAGAGAGAGAGAGAGAGAGAGAGAGAGAGAGAGAGAGAGAGAGAGAGAGAGAGAGAGAGAGAGAGAGAGAGAGAGAGAGAGAGAGAGAGAGAGAGAGAGAGAGAGAGAGAGAGAGAGAGAGAGAGAGAGACTGTACTTCTCTCCGGAGTAGACGCGTGGCCTACGGCTGAGGGCGTAGTCCTTGGTGTAGGGGGCTCCCTGGCGTAGTAGGGGGTCGTCCAGGGGGGACTGGCTAGGAGGGTCCTCCAGAGAAGACCAGTAGCTCTGCTCACACATCCCCCTCAGCAGGATCTCTGCTAGCTGTCTGGCTATGGTCTACAAAGGGACACAGAACACACAATCACTGTGTTACAGTGCAGGTGTGCACGTGCGGGCAAGCACACACTCACACACACGCAGGCAGGCAGGCAGGCACGAATACACGCATACACACACACCCACACACACTAGAACCCACCATTTGTAGGTTCTGTGTGGTCCTGGTCTCTACAGCTCGGAGGATCTCCCGGAAGCGGCCCACTCCCCGGGTCAGGTTACTGTGGCAACAACAAATATTATTTTGTCATCATCTGTCTCTAAAGTATGGTGTAAAGTACTGGACATCTGAGGCCACATATTATATATAGTGGAGGATAGTGGATACATATTATATATAGTGGAGGATAGTGGATACATATTATATATAGTGGTGGATACATATTATATATAGTGGAGGATAGTGGATACATATTATATATAGTGGTGGATACATATTATATATAGTGGTGGATAGTGTACATATTATATATAGTGGTGGATACATATTATATATAGTGGTGGATAAATATTATATATAGCGGAGGATAGTGGATACATATTATATATAGTGGAGGATAGTGGATACATATTATATATAGTGGAGGATAGTGGATACATATTATATATAGTGGTGGATACATATTATATATAGTGGTGGATAGTGTACATATTATATATAGTGGTGGATACATATTATATATAGTGGTGGATACATATTATATATAGTGATGGATAGTGGATACGTATTATATATAGTGGTGGATAGTGGATACATATTATATATAGTGGTGGATAGTGGATACATATTGTATATAGTGGTGGATAGTGGATACATATTATATATAGTGGTGGATAGTGGATACATATTATATATAGTGGTGGATAGTGGATACATATTACCGGTATATATAGTGGTGGATAGTGGATAAAAATTATATATAGTGGTGGATAGTGGATAAATATTATATATAGTGGTGGATAGTGGATAAATATTATATATAGTGGAGGATAGTGGATAAATATTATATATAGTGGAGGATAGTGGATACGTATTATATATAGCGGAGGATAGTGGATACATATTATATATAGTGGTGGATAGTGGATACATATTATATATAGTGGAGGATAGTGGACATATTATATATAGTGGTGGATAGTGGATACATATTATATATAGTAGTGGATAGTAGATACGTATTATATATAGTGGTGAATAGTGGATAAAAATTATATATAGTGGTGGATAGTGGATAAATATTATATATAGTGGTGGATAGTGGATACATATTGTATATAGTGGAGGATAGTGGACATATTATATATAGTGGAGGATAGTGGATACGTATTATATATAGCGGAGGATAGTGGATACATATTATATATAGTGGTGGATAGTGGATACATATTATATATAGTGGTGGATAGTGGATACATATTATATATAGTGGAGGATAGTGGACATATTATATATAGAGGAGGATAGTGGATACGTATTATATATAGCGGAGGATAGTGGATACATATTATATATAGTGGTGGATAGTGGATACATATTATATATAGTGGTGGATAGTGGATAAATATTATATATAGTGGTGGATAGTGGATAAATATTATATATAGTGGTGGATAGTGGACATATTATATATAGTGGAGGATAGTGGATACGTATTATATATAGCGGAGGATAGTGGATACACATTATATATAGTGGTGGATAGTGGATAAATATTATATATAGCGGAGGATAGTGGATACATATTATATATAGTGGTGGATAGTGGATACATATTATATATAGTGGAGGATAGTGGATACGTATTATATATAGCGGAGGATAGTGGACATATTATACACTGCTCAAAAAAATAAAGGGAACACTAAAATAACACATCCTATGTCACGCCCTGGCTCTGGGGACTATTAAATGTTGAGCCAGGGTGTGGATTTTCCTTGTTTAGTTTTCTATGTTTTTCGTTCTAGTTCGTGTATTTCTATGTTGGCCAGGGTGGTTCCCAATCAGAGACAGCTGTAGCTCGTTGTCTCTGATTGTGGACCATACTTATGCAGCCTGTTGGCACATGTTTATTGTGGGATCTTGTTCCGGAAGGTTTGTGTATTTAACCTAGGACTTCACGTATCGTTTATTGTTTTGGTTCGTTGTGTGTACACTAATAAAAGTATGTATGCCTATCACGGAGCGCTCCTAGATCTGAATGAATGAAATAATCTTATTAAATACTTTTTTCTTTACATAGTTAAATGTGCTGACAACAAAATCACACAAAAATTATCAATGGAAATCAAATTTATCAACCCATGGAGGTCTGGATTTGGAGTCACCCTCAAAATTAAAGTGGATAACCACACTACAGGCTGATCCAACTTTGATGTAATGTCCTTAAAACAAGTCAAAATGAGGCTCAGTAGTGTGTGTGGCCTCCACGTGCCTGTATGACCTCCCTACAATGCCTGGGCATGCTCCTGATGAGGTGGCGGATGGTCTCCTGAGGGATCTCCTCCCAGACCTGGACTAAAGCATCCACCAACTCCTGGACAATCTGTGGTGCAACGTGGCGTTGGTGGATGGAGCGAGACATGTCCCAGATGTGCTCAATTGGATTCAGGTCTGGGGAATGGGCGGGCCAGTCCATAGCATCAATGCCTTCCTCTTGCAGGAACTGCTGACACACTCCAGCCACATGAGGTCTAGCATCGTCTTGCATTAGGAGGAACCCAGGGCCAACCGCACCAGCATATGGTCTCACAAGGGGTCTGAGGATCTCATCTCGGTACCTAATGGCAGTCAGGCTACCTCTGGCGAGCACATGGAGGGCTGTGCGGCCCCCCAAAGAAATGCCACCCCACACCATGACTGACCCACCGCCAAACCGGTCATGCTGGAGGATGTTGCAGGCAGCAGAACGTTCTCCACGGCGTCTCCAGACTCTGTCACGTCTGTCACATGTGCTCAGTGTGAACCTGCTTTCATCTGTGAAGAGCACAGGGCGCCAGTGGCGAATTTGCCAATCTTGGTGTTCTCTGGCAAATGCCAAACGTCCTGCACGGTGTTGGGCTGTAAGCACAACCCCCACCTGTGGACGTCGGGCCCTCATACCACCCTCATGGAGTCTGTTTCTGACCGTTTGAGCAGACACATGCACAATTGTGGCCTGCTGGAGGTCATTTTGCAGGTCTCTGGCAGTGCTCCTCCTGCTCCTCCTTGCACAAAGGCGGAGGTAGCAGTCCTGCTGCTGGGTTGTTGCCCTCCTACGGCCTCCTCCACATCTCCTGATGTACTGGCCTGTCTCCTGATAGCGCCTCCATGCTCTGGACACTACGCTGACAGACACAGCAAACCTTCTCGCCACAGCTCGCATTGATGTGCCATCCTGGATGAGCTGCACTACCTGAGCCACTTGTGTGGGTTGTATACTCCATCTCATGCTACCACTAGAGTGAAAGCACCGCCAGCATTAAAAAATGACCAAAACATCAGCCAGGAAGCATAGGAACTGAGAAGTGGTCTGTGGTCACCACCTGCAAAACCAGTCCTTTATTGGGGGTGTCTTGCTAATTGCCTATAATTTCCACCTGTTGTCTATTCCATTTGCACAACAGCATGTGAAATGTATTGTCAATCAGTGTTGCTTCCTAAGTGGACAGTTTGATTTCACAGAAGTGTGATTGACTTGGAGTTACATTGTGTTGTTTAAGTGTTCCCTTTATTTTTTTGAGCAGAGTATATAGTGGTGGATAGTGGATACATATTATATATAGTGGAGGATAGTGGACACATTATATATAGTGGTGGATACATATTATATATAGTGGTGGATAGTGGACATATTATATATATAGTGGTGGATACACATATATAGTGGTGGATAGTGGACATATTATATATAGTGGTGGATAGTGGATAAATATTATATATAGCGGAGGATAGTGGATACATATTATATATAGTGGAGGATAGTGGATAAATATTATATATAGTGGTGGATAGTGGATACATATTATATATAGTGGTGGATAGTGGATACATATTATATATAGTGATGGATAGTGGACACATTATATATAGTGGTGGATAGTGGACATATTATATATAGTGGTGGATAGTGGATACACATTATATACAGTGCATTCGGAAAGTATTCAGACCCCTTGACTTTTTCCACTTTGTTACGTTACAATTCTAAAATGAATTAAATTGTTTTTTCCCGCCTCATCAATCTACACACAATACCCCATAATGACAAAGCAAAAACAGGTTTTTAGAAATTTCTGCACATAATTTTTTTTTTTTACATTTACATAAGTATTCAGATCCTTTACTTAGTACATTGTTGAAGCACCTTTGGCAACGATTACAGCCTTGAGTCTTCTTGGGTATGACGCTACAAGCTTGGCACACCTGTATTTAGGGAGTTTCTCCCATTCCCGTTGTGGACTACAGGAAGAAAAAGAGGACTGAGCACGCCCCCATTCTCATCGACGGGGCTATAGCGGAACAGGTTGAGAGCTTCAAGTTCCTTGGTGTCCACATCACCAACAAACTATCATGGTCCAAACACACCAAGACAGTCGTGAAGAGGGCACGACAAAGCTTATTCCCCCTCAGGAGACTGAAAATATTTGGCATGTGTCCTCAGATCCTCAAAAGGTTCTACAGCTGCACCATCGAGAGCATCCTGACTGGTTGCATCACCGCCTGGTATGGCAACTGCTCGGCCTCCGACCACAATGCACTACAGAGGGTAGTGCGTAGGGCCAGGACATCACTGGGGCCAAGCTTCCTGCCATCCAGGACCTCTATACCAGGCGGTGTCAGATGAAGGCCCTAAAAATTGTCAAAGACTCCAGCCACCCTAGTCATAGACTGTTCTCTCTGCTACCACACGGAAAGTGGTACCGGAGTGCCAAGTCTAGGTTCAAATGGCTTCTTAACAGCTTCTACCCCCAAGCCATAAGACTCCTGAACAGCTAATCATGGCTACCCAGACTATTTGCACTGCCCCTCCACCCCATCCCATCCCCCTCTTTTACGCTGCTGCTACTCTGTTTATTATTTATGCATAGTCACTTTAACTCTACCCACATGTACATATTACCTCGACTAGCCGGTGCCCCCGCACATTGACTCTGTACCGGTGCCCCCTGTATATAGCCTCCCTACTGTTCTTTTATTTTACTGTTGCTCTTTAGTTATTTGCTTATATTTTTAACTTATCTATTTTTTACTCAACACTTAATTTTTTTATTCTTTTTTTATTTTATTATAAAATCTGCATTGTTGGTTAAGGGCTTGTAAGTAAGCATTTCACTGTAATGTTTACACCTGTTGTATTCGGCGCATGTGGCAAATAACATTTTATTTTATTTGATTCTTCTCTGCAGATCCTCTCAAGCTGTCAGGTTGGATGGGGAGTGTCGCTGCACAGCTATTTTTAGGTCTCTCCAGAGATGTTCGATCGGGTTCAAGTCCGGGCTCTGGCTGGGCCACTCAAGGACATTCAGAGACTTGTCCCGAAGCCACTTCTGTGTTGTCTTGGCTGTGTGCTTAGGGTCGTTGTCCTGTTGGAAGGTGAACCTTCACCCAAGTCTGAGGACATGAGCGCTCTGGAGCAGGTTTTCATCAAGGATCTCTCTGTACTTTGCTCCGTTCATCTTTGCCTCGATCCTGACTAGTCTCCCAGTCCCTGCCGCTGAAAAACATCCCCACAGCATGATGCTGCTACCACCATGCTTCACCGTAGGGATGGTGCCAGGTTTCCTCCAGACGTGACGCTTGGCATTCAGGCCAAAGAGTTCAATCTTGGTTTCATCAGACCAGAGAATCTTGTTTCTCATGGTCTGAGAGTCCTTTAGGTGTCTTTTGAGCCAACTCAAAGCGGGCTGTCATGTGCCTTTTACTGAGGAGTGGCTTCCGTCTGACCACTCTACCATAAAGGCCTGATTTGTGTTGTGCTGCAGAGATGGTTGTCCTTTTAGAAGGTTCTCCCATCTCCACAGAGCCCCTCTGAAGCTCTGTCAGAGTGACCATCGGGTTCTTGGTCACCAACCTCACCTTAGTGACTGCCATGTCACATCTCTGTAGACCTAACTGACAGCTTGACCTCCGCTCACACAACAACGCGCTAAGCTAGCTTTGGTTTTTGTCGATCCTCTCTCTGTGTCCGTCTGTGTGTGTCTGTCTGTGTGTGTATAACGTTGTGGTGCATATGTGTTTGCAAAGGAGGGTTTCATCAAAGGCTTAATACGTATTTGCTGTTAGGCCTCATTCTCATAAATCAGCTCAAACCGATACAGCACTGACAGTAAGGACATAGGCAGGAAGGAATATCTGTGTGTGTGTGTGTGTGTGTGTGTGTGTTGGCAGGGCTACAGTAAATGCAAGACTGCAGCAGGCAGCATTCTAAGACTTGATTTGCTAATGAGAAGTGACCTGGTTTTGCAGATGCCTAACAGCGAGAGGAAGCACAGACCATGTATTCGTCCCAAATGGCAACATATTCCCTATGTAGTGCACTACTTTTGACCAGGGCCCATAGGCCTTTGGTCTAAAGTAGTGCACTATAAAGGGAATAGGGTACTATTTGGGACATATCCTTTGCATCCATCCAGTTAGTTAGTGTGTACGCTAGACAGACTCTTATCCAACCAACCAAGCCTTTTCCTCTGTAGGAAACCAGTCACTCACTGACCAAGGCCAAGATGCAGACTAACATCAGAGTTAAAAAAAAATCTGTTCTATTTAACAAGCCACTTCAATAAAGGCATTATATTAAAGCCATATTATGAAGAATTGCCTTGGTCCTGCTTGTTTTTGTTTTGTAAGATCCATTTCATGCTCAGTACCAAAGGCCTCCTCCTAATACACTGCAACCATGATTGACCACTTTACAAAGGGGGAAAATAATTATAATAAAAAATCCTGGCAGATTTTGTTTAGATCTCGACGCTCAACTTTAAATATCTATGAGCAGAGAGAGCAGCACGAGATTCACAGGCAGGCATACTGCTGCATTATTCATGAGTTTAGCAGACACCCTTAGCGATAGATAATTACCGCTACTCACAGCTTACACATTAGCCATGTATGCAGCTGGCTATTTACTGAAGACGTTTCCTTTTTAGCGTTGGCATTCTCGAGGATAGAAAAAACACCTTCCCACTGGAAATGCTGTGGGAACTGTGTGTGATTTGTATATAGTGTGTGTTTGTATTAATGTATCTGCACCACTATACCAGTGTGTTTGTGTCCTACTATGTGTTATTAGTGAGAGTGAGTGAGTGAGTGAGTGAGTGAGTGAGTGAGTGAGTGAGTGAGTGAGTGAGTGAGTGAGTGAGTGAGTGAGTGAGTGAGTGAGTGAGTGAGAGAGAGAGAGAGAGAGAGAGAGAGAGAGAGAGAGAGAGAGAGAGAGAGAGAGAGGTGTGGAGGGAGGGAGGGAGGATAGGTGTAGGTAAAGATATACAGGTTGACATTAAAGAGACACTGTGTTGCATCATCTATTAACTCCTTTCTTCAGCAGCAGCCTCTTCTCTTCATCTCCTCACTGGATTTTAAGTGCTTTCATCCATTTTCCACATGAAAAATCCACCTTGCCCTTTAACAGTGGGTATGTCCCAAATGGCACCCTATTCAATATAGTGCACTACTTTAGACCAGAGCCCTATGGGCCCTTGTCAAAAGTAGTGCACTATATAGGAAATAGGGTGTCATTTGGGACACAGCCCGTGTTTCCCAGGCAGACTGTGGTATGGATGGGTCTCCCCAGGAGAACCAGACAGCACAAAGGGGGTGCTTGAGGAGGATTTATTAGATCAAGCCACTTTCTCATCGACCAAGACACCATAAGTTCAGTATAACCTCCATGAGAGATGAATAATGCATTTATGGGCATTGGGCAATGGCAAAAGGAGCGTTGAGTTTTTTTTTCTTAAGCGTGTCACATAGATGTGTACTGTGATAGGTAGAGCAGCCATGTGTCTGTTAACATTACTGTGAGCCCTAATCCTGTCAGTGGTGTGCAACCCAAATTGTGTGGTTGTGAGATGAGCTCTAAGCATGCTGGGATAGTCATAATGTCAGTATGGGGGCGGGGCTAAGAGAGGGAGGAGGCTATGATCCATCTTCAGGTCTGATTGAAACACAGCCAGCACACACACTGGCACACGCACACACACAAAATCACATGCACACTCCGACAGAGCTTTACAACCACACCCCTACCAGGAGCTTACAGAGCATTACTTCCATATCAACACCTATAACTAGCTACTCACACACGCTACTGCTCTAACCTACAGGGGAGCTAGCCGGCAGGTAACAAACTATGGCTAACTAGATCAAAGCACAGCAGCTATGGACATTAGAAGCCATTGGGCCTGCTGAGTCCAATCACTTTTCCACTGGCAGGCTTGAGGCTTGTAGACCAGCCAACCTTGAAGTAGAGTACCACTGACAGCACACGTGTGACATCCACACTGCTCAAATCATAGGAAAATGCACCTTTTTTAGCCTAATAATGATGTTGGCAGAAGACTGCCTCAGTAGGAATGGTAGGAATGGTAACTATTGACTGTTAATGTTATGAGTACTTGGTAATTGGCTGTTCTTCAGTAGCTAACTAGAAATACATTTAAATGTACAACTGATTATTATCACATCATTAGCAGCCTACTGTTAACATACAGCTAAGTGAAGAGGACATATCAAGAACTGATTAATGAACATACTAATCTTTAACAGTCTAACATAACTTTCTGTGAAGGAAGGCATTAGCGGAACAGCTCTCTCTGCCATGTCTGTTTCCATCCACGCAGCGACGCACACTGAACTACCACAACACCGCACGTTTCCTTGCTCATCAATGCGCTCACGCCTACTACCGTTGCGGAGATCAAAGCATGTGCGGGCAATAAAGTGTTCTCGCTTAGTTGACTAAACGCTGTAGCTAACTACCTTTGTCGTAATCATAGTGGTTATGTGCTTTATTAACACATACAATTATGGAAAATGTATTTGGCAAACATTTCATTCTCCATTTTCCCTTTTTCCTCACACATCAGTGGTATCAATGGACAAAGTAGAGAGCTGCCATCCTGCTGGAGGGCAGAGATCTAGAGATATTTCCTCCTCACTCTAGTACTCTGATTGGCTCAGCTTGAACTTCAGACGGTTGAGTCAAAAACCACAATGTGCCAACTACAAGCCTATTTTTGTGTATTTTATGGTCGTTTTTTGTACCAGCGTACTTTGACCTCAAATTGTGTGGATGGTACGCAAAATGCATGCAGGTTGGCAGGTCTGGGCTTGGCATCTTAGCTTTGAGCTGCAAGTCAACCTGAGTCTCTATGGTAATACAAGGGCATTGTTCTCTCTGGGGGGGATTGTAAGCCAAACACAGTGCTATTCTAGGGCAGAGAGGAGTGGAGGAATACCTACTATGTGTTCTGAGACAAACGGACCCTTGGATTGGAAGAAATAGTGACAGTGGAGAGAGGGAAGAGTGACAGTGGAGAGAGGGAAGAGTGACAGTGGAGAGGGAGAAGAGTGACAGTGGAGAGGGAGAAGAGTGACAGTGGAGAGGGAGAAGAGTGACAGTGACGAGAGGGAAGAGTGACAGTGGAGAGGGAGAAGAGTGAAAGTGGAGAGGGAGAAGAGTGACAGTGGAGAGAGGGAAGAGTGACAGTCAAATCAAATCACATTTTATTGGCCACATGCGCCGAATACAACCGGTGCAGAGTCAATGTGCGGGTGCACCGGCTAGTTGAGGTATTTGAAGTAATATGTACATGTGGGTAGAGTTAAAGTGACTATGCATAAATAATTAACAGAGTAGCAGCAGCGTAAAAAGATGGGGTGGGGGGGGGGGGGGGGGCAGTGCAAATAGTCCGGGTAGCCATGATTAGCTGTTCAGGAGTCTTATGGCTTGGGGGTAGAAGCTGTTGAGAAGTCTTTTGGACCTAGACTTGGCACTCCGGTACCGCTTGCCGTGCAGTAGCAGAGAGAACAGTCTATGACTAGGGTGGCTGGAGACTTTGACAATTTTGAGGGCCTTCCTCTGACAGTGGAGAGAGGAAAGAGTGACAGTGGAGAGAGGGAAGAGTGACAGTGGAGAGAGGGAAGAGTGACAGTGGAGAGAGGGAAGAGTGACAGTGGAGAGAGGGAAGAGTGACAGTGGAGAGAGGGTAGGGTGACAGGGAGTAGCAACACACACAGTGGGTTAGGGATGAATTCATTACCAGCCTGGATGTCAGTGTAGGATTATTCCACACACACGCTCTCACTCTCTCTCACCCGTTTTTGAAGTGGATGACATGTGCCCTCTGAAGTCCAGTCTCCAGGAAGTATCCCAGCTCCTGCTCCTGGGCCACTGAACCTGGCTTTGGACTGCGGTTCTGCATCCCTGCACTGAGGGCCTGAAACACACAAACAGAGGCTGGAGCATTGGAGCCACCTCTTGCAACACACAGCACAGTCAACATACTGGTCTAGTGTTCACATTCTGCATCAACAATAGACTATTACACTGTATAGGCCTACACATATGCAAATCAGCCAAACGTTTTAATTCAGAAACCACAATATTGTACTTCCAAAACCAGAGCGATAATCAGAGAGATAAGAAAACACAACCAAGATAACATCAGATAATAATAGAACTAGATGAAAGAGATAAGAGGAGAGAGGACGGGAAAGATTGAAGAACCATGGCTGCTACCCTCTTCTCCGCATCCCCCTCTCCTCTCCCTCCTCTCCCTCTTAACCCTCTCCTCCCCTCCTCTCCCTCTCCTCCCCCTCTCCTCACCCTCCTAACCCTCTCCATCAGTCCGACCAGAAGGTCCCCATTGTGTTCCCACTCTCCTCTCTCCGTCTGTCAAAAATATGAGATCATTTCATCCAGCAGCAGGTAGTCAGTGTCATCACAAGTACCTTATGCTGCCTGCCTGGCACATGATACACTGAGAGAGATAGATACCTGGATGTAGTGCTGTTGCCCCATTAATCTCATGGGTATTGTATCAGTGTCTCTCTGTATGCTGTATGGAATCAGTTGCCGGGTCAGTTACAGTGGGGCAGCTCTCTCATGCCCCACTCTGACCCCTATCAACACTATCATCTCCAGACGTGGTGTTCTGGATGTGTGGGTGGGCTGGTAATGTAGGTTGGGAAGGGAAAGGTGTGTGCGTGTGTTGGAAGTGGGGAGGGAGCTATTTGGGGAAGTGCCGCTCCAATGTGAATCAGTTGCACTAGATTAGACTAACAGCTGATACAGAAGAAAGAAAATGCAGGGGGGAAAGCCTGTGGCTATTTGGGGGAGTGAATCGATGGCACTAGATTAGTTTCAATATTGAATTCAAATAGCACATAAAGTTATGACATTTTGGAGCAACAACACAGCTCTATCCGGAGGCTTGGTAACTAAGATGACACCATGAGCCCAAAATGGGCCAAATGAGTCAAGCCTGCATCACTGCTCTTCAACTAAGGACACAGACTAAAAACCACTTAAGGAAGGACACTTCAGGATAGATCCACAAAATAGCAGGTCTGAACACCATTCACTATCTCTACACTGTGAACACCATAACTCAGAGTAGTCACACCAAAGGCCTCAGAGCCAGAATAGCATCAGACAGGCTCCACACTGGGGATGGGAGAGTATTCTTGAGTGAGTCCCCACATGCTAGCATACATATGCATTCAGACTGACTAGGTAGCAGGGCTGCTGAAATGAAACAAATATAAAAAAGGTCACTACACTGTTCTGCAACCCCACTGAGAGGGGCCAGGAAAGACTCCGTGATGGAGAGAGCAGAAAAAGAGAGAGGGGAAGGAAGAAAGAAAGAAAGAATGAAAGAAAGAAAGAGCGAGCGAGAGAGTGTGTGAGAGAGAGAGAGAGAGAGAGAGAGAGAGAGAGAGAGAGAGAGAGAGAGAGAGAGAGATGGAAAGAACCGAGAGAGAGAGAGCGAGATGGAAAGAACCGAGAGAGAGAGATGGAAAGAACCGAGAGAGAGAGAAACAGAGAGCAGACAGAAAGAGAGAGAAAATAAAATGCAAGGGAAAAACCTGTTGTCAGAACAAATCAGAGTGGAGAAAAAAAGTTGCTGATTGAAACAGCAGCCAAGGTCAGAAACAGGAACATCAAACCCTGGGTCAGTGCTGCATTGATCTGCTGATGGACCACTACGGTACTAATAGTACAGACACCAGCATTACAGATGGGGTATAGGCCTACTGCACTGTCTAATACACTAGCACACAGGCAGGACCAACTCCCAAACATTAGCTGATGTGTGGTGAGCATTCTGGCACACAATGGTTGCCTCTTTGAGCACTGGAAAAGCCCTTTATAAATCTAATCAATGAATTAATTAGTTAGTTAATTACAGGCAAATCCAATCCACTTATTGGGGAAACCAAGGAAGGATAGCGATTCATTAAAAGGGCAGGTTGCATGATATATTTCCACAAATCTAACAATGTAGATTGATGATATTCCATCTGAACGGTCTTTATGCAGAAGTTTCTAGAAAATGTTGGTAACACTTCATTTTAAGGGGTCCTTATTACAGTGTATTTACGTAATTACACTGTAACAAGTATTGTAATGAATTGTTATAATTCATAGTTACACTGTAATAACAACATGTAACTGGTGGTAACTGCAGTCTGTAATTACAGGGGTGTAACAACGGATACTTGTTACCATGCTTGTTACAAATGTTAAAAAGTTTCTGATAGCATCCCAACGCACCATATTTCAGCCTTTACAAACCACGTGATACAGTTGAAGTCCACAGGGGCCAGTATGGAAAATGTATGCACTAACTGTAAGTCGCTCTGGATAAGAGTGTCTGCTAAATGACTAAAATGTAAATGTAAAATGTAAGTCGGAAGTTTACATACACTTAGGTTGGAGTCATTAAAACTTGTTTTTCAACCACTCCACAAATGTATTGTTAACAAACTATAGTTTTGGCAAGTCGGTTAGGACATCTACTTTGTGCATGACACAAGTAATTTTTCCAACAATTGTTTACAGACAGATTATTTCACTTATAATTCACTGTATCACAATTCCAGTGGGTCAGAAGTTTACATACACTAAGTTGACTGTGCCTTCAAACAGCTTGGAAAATTCCAGAAAATGATGTCATGACTTTAGAAGCTTCTGATAGGCTAATTGACATCATTTGAGTCAATTGGAGGTGTACCTGTGGATATATTTCAAGGCCTACCTTCAAACTCAGTGCCGCTTGACATCATGGAAAAATCAAAAGAAATCAGTCAAGACCTCAGAAAAAGAATTGTAGACCTCCACAAGTCTGGTTCATCCTTGGGAGCAATCAATTTCCAAACGCCTGAAGGTACCACGTTCATCTGTACAAACAATAGTTACGCAAGTATAAACACCATGGGACCACGCAGCCGTCATACCGCTCAGGAAGGAGACTCCTAGAGATGAACGTACTTCAATCAATCCCAGAACAACAGCAAAGGACCTTGTGAAGATGCTGGAGGAAACAGATACAAAAGTATCTTTATCCACAGTAAAAACGAGTCCTATATCGACATAACCTGAAAGGCCGCTCAGCAAGGAAGAAGCCACTGCTCCAAAACCACCATAAAAAAGCCAGACTACGTTTGCAACTGCACATGGGGACAAAGATTGTACTTTTTGGAGAAATGTCCTCTGGTCTGATGAAACAAAAATAGAACCGTTTGGCCATAATGACCATCGTTATGTTTGGAGGAAAAAGGGGAACGCTTGCAAGCCGAAGAACACCATCCCAACCGTGAAGCACGGGGGTGGTAGCATCATGCTGTGGGGGTGCTTCGCTGCAGGAGGGACTGGTGCACTTCACAAAGTAGATGGCATCATGAGGAAGGAAGATTATGTGGATATATTGAAGCAACATCTCAAGACATCATTCAGGAAGTTAAAGCTTGGTCGCAAATGGGTCTTCCAAATGATCAATGACCCCAAGCATACTTCCAAAGTTGTGGCAAAATGGCTTAAGGACAACAAGGTCAAGGTATTGGAGTGGCCATCACAGCCCTGACCTCAATCCTATAGAAAATGTGTGGGCAGAACTGAAAAAGCGTGTGCGAGCAAGGAGGCCTACAAACCTGACTCAGTTACACCAGCTCTGTCAGGAGGAATGGGCCAAAATTCACCCATTCACTTGTGGAAGGCTACCCGAAACGTTTGACCCAAGTTAAACAATTTAAAGACAATGCTACCAAATACTAATTGAGTGTATGTAAACTTCTGACCCACTGGGAATGTGATGAAAGAACTAAAAGCTGAAATAAATCATTCTCTCTACTATTATTCTGACATTTCACATTCTTAAAATAAAGTGGTGATCCTAACTGACCTAAGACAGGGAATTTTTACTAGGATTAAATGTCAGGAATTGTGAAAAACTGAGTTTAAATGTATTTGGCTAAAGTGTATGTAAACTTCTGACTTCAACTGTATGTATAATCTCTAGGAACTCTACTTACCAGATGAAAAGTGAAATGTGACCCTCGCTATCAAATAAACGTCTGAATCCAACTGTTGTCTGAACAGCACCATATTCCTGTGGAGTTAGACAGCGGGCTGCCATTAGACCACACACTTCACGCAAGACGTCCAACCACAAAATCTACCACTGTCTACACAGCAGGAATATGGTGCGGTTCGGACAAAAGTTGGACTCAGACTGTTATTTGATAGCGAGGTCACATTTCACTTTACATCTGGTAAATAGAGTTCCTAGAGATTATCCATATGCCTTTGTTGACAGGAAACCTTTTTTGGGTGAAGCCGGCTATTTGTTGTAGGGTTATTTTCTGTCGCTCGCCACCAGAACGATAAACAACTCAGGGAGTCCAACCAATACACAGACTTCCGATATTGTGTCCCAAAGCTAAGTCAGAGACAGCGTTGTCTATTTCCATTGTTACTTGTAACGTTAAAAAGGGAAGAAAAAGACAATCGCCATTTTTCTATAGGCTACTCACCATACTATAGGCTACAGATGAGTCACCCCTAGAATAGTTATTTTTATGTTATTGCGTAGGTACAATATCTTTGTTTAATCTAATTAATACAATTATTAATCTATCAATACTTATTATTTTCACTTGGTAATGAGTAACAAGTAACTATATAGAAATTGCTCATAGGTAACTGTAAAGTTACACCTCACTTTAAATAGCTAAATCCTGGGTAAGAACTAGCGCCAACCTTATGCAGATATTTATGCAGATATTATTACAGCTATGTACTCTGTAGTGTACTAATGTGTTTATCCTCTCACTTGGATGGAGATTTCTGAAACTGATGATTAGATTGCCAGAATGGGTAACATACTTTGTAGGTACACAATAATTACAAGTAAGTACACCTCAAGATACACTTCATTTTAACAAGCTAAATCCTGTGTAACACCTAGTAAATTACATTGTACTTATGCAGATATTACATGTACTCTGTGGTGTACTAATGTGTTTATCCTCCCACTTGGATGGCAAGGAGGTTCAGGTTGTCATAATGGGTAACGTATACATTAATTATAAGTTATTTTTTAATTATAATCTGGGATGACACCCATATGGTAGACCCCAGTCAGTGAGGTTGACGTACACTATATATACAAAAGTATGTGGACACCCCTTCATATTAGTGGATTCGGCTATTTCAGCCACACCCGTTGCTGACCGGTGTATAAAATCGAGGACACAGCAATGCAATTTCCATAGACATACATTGGCAATAGAATGACCTTACTGAAGAGCTCAGTTACTTTCAGCGTGGCACCGTCATAGGATGCCACCTTTCCAACAAGTCAGTTTTTCTGCCCTGCTAGCGCTGCCCAGGTAAATTGTAAGTGCTGTTATTGTGAAGTGGAAACGTCTAGGAGTGGGACCACTGAGTCTGCAACACTCACTACCGAGTTCCAAACTACCTCTGGAAGCAACGTCAGCACAATAACTGTTTGTCGGGAGCTTCTTGAAATGGGTTTCCATGGCCGAGCAGCCGCACACAAGCCTAAGATCACCATGCACAATGCCAAGCGTCGGCTAGAGTGGTGTAAAGCTCGCCGCCATTGGATTCTGGAGCAGTGGAAACGCGTTCTCTAGAGTGATGAATCACGCTTCACCATCTGGCAGTCCGACGTATGAATCTGGGTTTGGCGGATGCCAGGAGAATGCTACCTGTCCCAATGCATAGTGCCAACTGTAAAGTTTGGTGGAGGAGGAATAATGGTCTGGGGCTGTTATTCATGGTTCAGGCGAGGCCCCTTAGTTCCAGTGAAGGAAATCTTAACGCTACAGCATACAATGACATTCTAGACGATTCTGCCCCTGTGCACAAAGCGAGGTCCATACAGAAATGGTTTGTCGAGATCGGTGTGGAAGAACTTGACTGGCCTGCACAGAGCCCTGACCTCAACCCCATGGAACACCTTTGGGATGAATTGGAACGCCGACTGCGAGCCAGGCCTAATCTCCCAATATTACTGCCCGACCTCACTAATGCTCTTGTGGCTGAATGGAAGCAAATCCCTGCAGCAATCTTACAACATCTAGTGGAAAGCCTTCCCAGAAGCAGGTGTCCACATACTCTGTTATTTTAAACTCAACCAAGTTAGCCCAGATGGTACCCTTTTTGTGCTAGCAACAACATTGAATGGAGATTTTGAAGAGTGCACATTCACGGGTAGGTAATTAGAGTCTATTGATCCTCCAACCTTAGTAATCTCGGACACCCAGCACATCTGTCCACAAGAGATTACAACCTTGTGACAGTTATTACTGAATCGGATGCAGTAGAGAAGAAACTAAACACTAAATTGGTGAATTTAGTGGAAACCTGGCTATTTCTAACAAGCATGGTAACAAGCATTTGTTGTTACACTTCTGTAATTACAGACAAAAATTAGCACCAGTTACATGTTGTTATAACTGATAGTTACAGTGTAACTATCAGTTATTACAATTAACTACAATACTGGTTAGTGTAATTACACATCTAATTACACTGTAATAAGGACCCCTTAAAATGAAGTGTTACCAACATGTTTTTGCATGCACTTATATTTTCGCAATTTGAATTATATATATAAAAAACTAAAATACCAATAATACATTGAGACTCAGGTCAAGAAGGGAACGGCCTAGTCGTGGCGGCAGCGCACTACAACCACTATTAACCGGCATGCATTTTTGGCCAAAACGCGAGAAGATAGGAAGAAAGTCGGACCGCTTCGTGAGGATGCGGCGGGCAGACTGGGTCAGGGGAACCCCTGGAGCTTCAGTCATATGCGTGGTTCCCAAGCGAAGCTGAGGCTAAAAAATGGTTCTGCGCCCACAGTCAATGTAGGCTCCAAGTCCACTGACACCACCGGTGTTACTATAGCACAACGACGGGCGGCTTCAGTGATGGAGGTGAATCGGGTAAGTAGGTACTAAAGTGCCCAAAGAGTTTTGTCATGTCATGTTGCTAGTAGATGATAAAACCAGATAGCCAGCTAGCGCCTTCAGAAAATATTCATACCCCTTGACTTATTCCACATGTGCTTTTGTTTCAGCCTGAATTCAAAATTGATTAAATTCATTTTTTTCTCACCCATCTACACATACACACATAAGTATTCACACCCCTGAGTCAACAAGTTAGAATCACCTTTAGCAGCGATCACAGCTGTGAGTCTTTCTGGGTAAGTCTCTAAGAATTTTGCAGAACTGGATTGTACAATATTTGCCCATTTATTCTTTTCAAAAATATTCAAACTCTGTCAAATTGGTTGTTGATCATTGCTAGACAACCATCTTCAAGTCTTGCCATAGATTTTCAAGCATATTTAAGTCAAAACTGTAACTCTGCCACACAGGAACATTCACCGTCTTCTTGAAAACAACTCCAGTGTAGATTTGACCTTGTGTTTTAGGTTATTTTCCTGCTGAAAGGTGAATTCATCTCCTAGTGTCTGGTGTTAAGCAGACTGAACCAGGTTTTCCTCTAGGATTTTGCCTGTTGCTTAGCTCCATTCTGTTTATTTTTTACCCTGAAAAACTCCCCAGGCCTAAACGATTTCAAGCATACCCATAACATGATGCAGCCACCACCATGCTTGAAAATATGGAGAGTGGTACTCAGTAATGTGTTGCATTGGATTTGCCCCAAACATACTGTAACACTTAGTATTCAGGACAAAAAGTGAATTGCTTTGCCACATTTTTTGCAGTACTACTTTAGTGCCTTGTTGCTTTTCACTCTGTCAATTAGGTTAGTATTGTGGTGTAACTACAATGTTGTTGATCCATCCTCAGTTTTGTCCTATCACAGCCATTAAACTCTGTAACTGTTTTGAAGTCACCATTGGCCTCATGGTGAAATCCCTGAGCGGTTTCCTTTCTCTCCGGCAACTGAGTTAGGAAGGACGCCTGTATCTTTGTAGTGATTTGGTTTATTGATACACCATCCAAAGTGTAATTAATAACTTCACCATGCTCAAAGGGATATTCAATGTCTGTTTTTGTTATTTTTATCCATCTACCAATTGGTGTACTTTGCGAGGTATTGGAAATAATCCCTGGTCTTTGTGGTTGAATCTGTGTTTGAAATTACCTACTTGACTGAGGGACCTTACAGATAATTGTATGTGTGGGGTTGACAGAGGGGTTGATATTGAATGGATGGAGAAATATATTTCTCTCTCAAAGTCTAAAATTCATAAATCATGTTAAACACTATTATTGCGCACAGAGTCCATGTTACTTACTTTGTGACTTGTTAAGCAAATTCTTACTCCTGAACTTATTTAGGCTTGCCATAACAAAGGGGTTGAATACTGATTGACTCAAGCCATTTCAGCTTTGAATATATTTGACATTATGGGATATTGTGTGTAGACCAGTGACAAAAAATCTCAATTTAATCTATTTTAAATTCAGGCTGTAACACAACAACATTTTGAAAAAGTCAAGGGGTGTGAATCCTTTCTGAAGGCACTGTAAGTGCACCTGGCCATGCAAAACAAAATGGCCCACTCACACAGATCTAGCATGGTGTTTGGGGATAGAATAAGCATGTTTTGCTGTAATAAACAGTAAAATACACATCAGATGAATGTCATTGTTTATTTCAAGGTATGTCTTTATTTTTGCTGAACTGCCTGATCGATTTAACTTGCAGGATATCATGGTAGTCAATGTTTGTATTAGCCATTATACCTGGATTTACTGCTGCTAGTAGTAGCACGCAGGTTAGCATGTGGCTAGCTATAGCTACCATCGGCCAACAACAGAGTTTTAGCCAGTTTGGTTATAGACTTTCAATGTCTACTATGATGGTAAAGGTTTATCTTGATTTTGTGTAACAGTACGAGAAATGCTGATGTGCTGAACTGCTAATAAGTGCTGCTAGTGGTTAGCTAAAAGAGGCTATGCTAAAAGCCTGTGAGCTGTAGAAGTGATTATAAAAACGTAGCTGATACAGAATAAAGAAATCATAGGATATGGTCAGATGATAAGTTGGCTATATTCAGAGTGCCAAAATATTTTTTTCTAAAACTTGGTATGATGTGGGACTTTACCGTCTTATGTGGACAGTGCCTTCACTCATGCTCGTGTAGTGCACCTCTTTACGTCACATTTCCGAACGTCGCTTTTCCGACATGACTATTTTATTCTGATAAAATATAAATTTCTCCCAAAATACAAATGTAAAGTGATATGTCATGTTGGGACTTTAGTTGGAATGATGAAACAAATCTGAATGTTTAACAGCAACCTCATTCTGCAATCTTCCCTTTAAAATGTCAAACAGCAACTATCCGAGAACAAAAGTTAAGTTACTGGTGAATGGCCCTTAGTCTTGGCTATTTGGTATTGTAACTTAAAAGTAGACTCAGCGAGATGACGTAGATGCACAAAGTAAACAGCAGTAGTGGGTCAATTTCCGCAACAACTAAGAGTGTTGAAGCTCAAGACTAAACTTCTCCACTGTTTTGGTCCCGTTGCTATCACGTTGCAGTCTTGCATCCCGTTCATCTTAATATCTGCGGTGCTGCTCATGGCAATGTCATCTCGCCAAGTCTACCTTTAACTGAGGGTTCATTATTTTGTTAGTATTAGCCTAGATCACCTGAAAATGATTTGGTTTGGTCACAGTGATTAAAGCATCCCCATCTTCTCCCTCCCATCATCATATCCAGTAGTAAAGCCAATGTCAGCTGATTGCTAGGTTACCTTCTCTACTTCCTGTAGGTAGAGCAGGGCAATGTCTCCAGACTTCTCATAGCAGGTAATCACTTCCTGGTCTCTGTCCACGTTACGATTGGACAGGGACGGAGATGCAGCCGGGACTTTCTCTAGACACAGACCTGGAGAGAGGAAATAAAGAAAGAGGGGAGGATCTTTAAAAACAGAGTTCATTAGGCAGTATACTGTACACACCGTGGCCTTGCCTCTGGTCCGGATAAGACTACACAATGCAGCCCACCAGGGGTTAAGGTTCATGCTCAAGCTTTAGTGTGTGTGTTTGTGTTTTTGTGTGTGTGCGTGCGTGCGTGGATGCACGTGCATAGTGTACAATCATCTCTCCTTTCTAGCTACTTGAAGCCCGTCCTCAGAAGCCATGGAAAAGGTGACACATCCCAGGTCCCTGCTACAGTATGAATCAGTGGGTGATCAAAGCTCCCAGAGAGCCAGCAGAGAGCCCCTGGATATTTTATCACACTCTCTGAGAGGACAAGACACTAATCTGACAGATGTCTGGAGGAGCAACCAGGAACTCAGGGTTAGGTGGCAGTGGAAGTGTCTCGTTGCCCTGTCCTATCTGGGCTGACTGGCTGGGGCCTCTAGGAGCAGTGGAAGTGACTCGTTGCTCTGCTCTGTCTGGCCTGCCTTGTTGGGGCCTCCAAGAGCCAGTGTCTGGGGTCTGTGTCAAGGACAGCCACCAGCCTCACCTCACGTCAGCCAAGGACTGAAGGAGATACCTTATTTTACAGCCTTCCTTTCTTCTATAGATGAGATTAGGACAACAATCATCTTCTACTTCTGGCTGCTGTTTCACAAATGAAGGCTCTCACTCTTTTCCCTCATGTAGGGCCCTGAGTTTCCCTGATTTTGTAACCTGGCAAGGAAAAACTCTGGGCCTTTGATGTAGTCTGTGCCCCTAGTTATAGGCAGTGTTTTTCCATGTAAACTCACGTGGGAAGGAATAACTCGGGGCCCTAAAATGATTCTATGAGAAAAGTATCCCTGTCTGACCTTTGGGTAGACTGTATCTTGTTTTGTGTGGGCCGTGTCTCTGTCAATCACCAGACCATTCTGTTTGTAATAAGACAATACGGAGGAAAGCACAACACTTCCATCGTGGCTACACACACCTCGTTGTTATGAAACCGAATCTGCCGTTTCCAAAGCCGCCTTTTCAAACAACGCATTAATAATAGATAATAGCCTTAATAACAAATTAATTATAAATAGCTCTAGTCTCTGGAATTACACAAGACTACTCCAACTGTGTGACGCTCAAATAGAACCAGTCACTAAAGGGTCCAAACAATACAAGCCAAATGGTTCATCCATCAACTCCCCATGATTAATTTACACACCCTGAAACCTCCAGTACCATAGAGGTGCAGATGTGTTCTTTTTATAGGACTTGACTGGAACATGAATACTGCTGCGAGAGGGAAAGAGAGAGTGGGATGGAGGTAGAGAGAGAGGGGAGGAGAGAGAGAGGTATACATAGATAAAGAAACAGAAAGCCAGAGAAGGCGGCAGAGACAAACAGATGGAGAGATTAACATACAGACGGACGGACGCCCACCATGGATGGATGGAGGATGGAGAGATATGGGGAGAGAGAGAGAGAGATCTGCAAAGATGGATGTATGCAGCCAGGCTTGTCTTTGCCTTATAAACATTTCCTGTGGTGGAGGTGCATGTGGGTTAATGACTGGTGCCCGGGGGATTCTCTTGTCATTGTATGGCTCTGCTCTCTCTGCTGCCGTGCCACATTACTTATTCATACCACTGTGGCACTTTCACAGCCTAATGGGCTCCTGTGTCACTCTAAACAGGCCGGCCTGACCTCCTCCTCCCCTCCACTCCTCTCGATTAGGACGCTCATTAAAATTAAAACAGCAGTAATGTCTTACCATTCCCCCCATCGGACAAACAAGATGGCTGGTCCAGACAAAGTCACACAAAATGACGAATGAACTCGGGTTATGCTATCTATCAACACTGCCTTGCAAAGCCAATTAAGGGCTATATAAGAAATTATGCTGTTTAACATAAAAGAGAGCTTCATCTGAAGAGACTTCCTTCCATTCTAGATGTTTCCGGCTATAAAGTCAGCTTTTCTACATTCAGGTCAAGCCCTAATGTTTCAATGCTTCACTCCATATACAAAGTATGAGTGCAGGAAATACGGCCCGGAGAGATGTGTGTGTGTGCCTATGTGGGGTGGGGTTGCCTACGCAATGCAGTCGCTCCACAGTGATGTATGCTGTACGGGCGACTGCTCGGCTTGCATCATCGGTCGGTCTGTGTAAACCCTAGGATAGGCTGCTGTATGTATAGAGGGGGGCAGATGTGTGTGTATACTAGGCTGCTGTATTGAGGGGCTCCATACTACGGTAGAGCTTCTTCTATCCCAACTCACAGCCAATGTAATGCTGCTGGTCTGTCAGAACTCTGATCAAAGCTCTGCAGTACTGTCTGACACATTCACTCTGCTCTGCATTGAGAAACTGAGAGAGTGAGAATGTGTGTTGTGTGTGTGAGAGAGGACTTCTCTCTGCATGTTCAAACACAGCATAGTGAACAGTGAACCTCTACTGCTACCACATGGCCAAACAACACATTGCAGGGGATACTAGCTCAAGCTGAGAGGACTGGTCCTGCTGTGTCATTTTCCTATTTTCAGAGACAATGTATTTTTCCTCCATGTCATGTCCATTTTAAAATACACACTAGATTTAGATACAGCAACTGACTCTATTATAGGACATTTAAAACGCCACTACTTCTCTATCAAAACCATCTCCATTTTACAGCAGGTCAATCCAACGTCCCCCTGTATTAGTGCAGAATTCTGAGGGAAAGGCCTGAGCAAGCATCCACAGACAGGAGCTGCATAATGAGTTGGTCACATTGTGTTCTCATCAGCTAAGCTAAGCATCCCCCTGGCAAGCATACAGTGACAGAGTTCAGGGGTGCAACGGCAGGGCAGGCACCAGGTCCTGACTCAGACGGACCAGACCAGCAGAGTTAGGTAATACCCCAGGCTCAGCCTCAGCACTTTCTCAATTAATGACTGAGGCAGGGGGAGAACAGAGGGATTCAGCACCACAGATTAGGCTCAACGTCCTTTAGAATAGAATGATGACACAGCCTATCGAGCTAGTCACCAAATTACTAGAATGGAACGTGTAGAGTACTGAAGCAGAGTTAAGTTTGAAGCTGAGATTTGGTAGTAGAATAGAAAGTAGGGTTATGCAGTGTTTCCCCTACCATAGATCTGTTCCCGTGGACAATTTTGTTGTATAGATTTTGAATTGGGAAATACTGGCAGGGTTTTCCTGCACAAGACCTTTTTGGGTAGGCCACCCAAAGGTTTCTTCACGGCCACTGCCACCACCTAAGCCCCTTTTTGAGCCAGGAAAAACCTGGACTTGTGTAATGTGAGGGAATTATACAATTGGCACCCAAGCCTCTTACCTTTGGTAGCGTATGCTTCGGCAATCATGGAGAGACGGTAGACGGGGGCTCCCACCAGCGCCAGCTCGTCCAGGGTCACTTTGCCATACTGGTTGAAGGCCTCACTGTAGTCTTCCTCCACGTAGGACAGCTTGGCCATCAACATACTAGCCTCTTGCATGTAGTCCGGCTAGGCACGAAAGGAAAGAGAAGAGACCGATAGTGTGTAGCCACATGTTTTCTCCTAAACACAAAAATATGTGTAGCTAAATGTTCATGTTTCAGAGAAAAAGGGTGCATAGAAGCAGCACGAGGGAGTGAGGCAGTGATAGGAGGTTATACAATTCAAAGGGGATTCTTTCAGTTTGGGAAAGCTGTGAGTGTAAAGCTAGATCCTGATTAAACCAGTGTTACCCTTTTGCAGTATTATAATACTGTTATAAGACTGGACTATACTGTTATAACACTGTTACAAGACTAAACTAGACTGGACATATGACGGATACTAATGGCTATAGGTGAGGTCTACTGTGTTATATCATTACCATCTACCTTGAGGTTCCCTCGGTCCAGGGCAGCGGTCAGGTGCTTGCGGACCTCCACAAGCCGGGGTCTTGGGCCCCTGGGGCTGGCCCCCTGCTTGATGGGGTTCTCCTTGAGGTACTGCTGGAGCTTGGCCTCCCCCAGCAGCAGCTCCCCCAGGTCATCTGAAACACAAACACAGTTTAGTCTATACCTCCAGCAGTGGAGGCTCCTCAGAGGAGGAAGGGGAGGACCATCCTCCTCAGTGTATTTCATAAAAATAGAAATAGTGAAACATTAAAAGTTATACTTTTTAGATAAAACTATACTAAATATATTCACATCACCAAATAATGTATTAAAACACACTGTTTTGCAATGAAGGTCGCCTCAACAGCACTCTGTAGGGTAGTGCCATGGTGTAGAACAGGATTCTTCAATTCCGGTCCTGGAGGGCCCAAACACCTCTGTTTTTCATCCTCTCCTTCTAATCAGGGGCTAATTCAGACCTGGGACACCAGGTGAGTGCAATTAACTACCAGGTAGAAATAAAAAACAGAAGTGTTTCGGCCCTCCAGGACCGGAATTGAAGAACCCTGGTGTAGAAGGAGGACAGCTAGTTTCTGACCTCCTCTGGCTACATTGACTTCAATACAAAACCTTGGAGGCTCATGGTTCTCACCCCCTTCCATAGACTTACACAGTAATTATGACAGCTTCCAGAGGACGTCCTCCAACCTATCAGAGCTCTTGCAGCATGAACTGACATGTTGTCCACCCAATCAAAGGATCAGAGAATTGATCTAGCACTGAAAGCATAAGCTACAGCTAGCTAGCACTGCAGTGCATAAAATGTGGTGAGTAGTTGACTCAAAGAGAGAGCAAGACAATAGTTGAAGAGTTTTTAACATGAAGGAGAAGCAAGAGAGAGAGAGAGCTAGCAATATTTTGTTGTATTTTTTTTCCACTTTCACTTAGCTAACGAATGCAGCTAGCTAGTTTAGCTTACTCAAACACCCGCTCAAAAAGAGAGGGATGCTATGTTAGCTAGCTGGCTATGGCTATCCAACACTGGAACTATTCCAAGTCAAGGTAAGCTTTTGATTTGATTAATTTATCGCCACCGGGGCCCGCCGGTGTAACTGCTAAACTGCTTACTGTAGCAGGTTTACTAATGTGTTAGTTCTAGTAGCTATGTTGACTATGATGTTAGCTAGCTAATATAGTGACAACGATGTAGGCTGTGTGTAGCGGTTAGCAGTTATGATATGAAGGTTTGGCTTGCCTGGTCACTGACAGCTGATTTGTTGTGCACTGAAGTCCACAAGCGAAGGAAAAAGGTGAGAGGAGGAGAGCGAGTAGATGCGAGAAGGAATTATACAACAAGCAAAATGATCATGCTGTTTGTATGTGGCTGCTATGAAAGTGAACTGTGTTTGTGTGTGATCAGGGGTGTATTCATTCCGCCGATTCTGTTGAAAAATGTATCTTAAAAGGAAGCAAACGGAAATGAAACAGGGATAAACAAACCTGAATTTGTCCAATAGAAACTCTTGTTTGCAACTGTTGGACTATTGATTACACTCTTGGTCAGCTAGGTGCAGGCAAGAGTGTACAAGGCAGTATTGAATGTGTCACTGTCTGTGCACCTACGTTGTAAACTTTCATTCATAGGCTAGGTTGTAGCAACCTCATGATGGGTATATGGAAAATGTGAGTATCATGTAGTAGCCTAAACTGGGCTGGGTGAATGGAATAAGAATGACATCCAATATGCTGTAATAGAAATAAGGCACTCATAAAAAATAATTGTCCTCCCTCATCCTAAACGTCACTGACCGCCACTGACCTCCAGTATGGTTCATGAATCATGACATGTAACATAGCCTACCCTCCCAGTTCAACAGGGTCGTATTCACTCGGCAACAAACAGAAGGAAACGGTCTGAAAAAGGGAAAGACTACCTGACCTTATCCAATAAAAATAAAACTTGTTTTAGTTTATAAGCACTAATGAATACGACCCAGGCTACAGGCCACTGATTATTTTCCAAATAGGCTCACTACTTTAGTCATATGTGTGATGACAGCACACATCATGTTCCAATAATATATCAGAGGTAAACACAGATCAGCAAACCCTGGCACTAACATGCAGATTCCTTTACGTTCTGTACAATACTCCAGCATCAACAATACTCCAGCATCAGTATTCAGCAACAAATGTACAGTCAAAGTTGATAGGGATAAAAGTGAATGAAGGGAGACCCAAAACTGCTGGCTGGAAATGGGTAGGCCAAACTCTGTCTCCTTGATGCAAAAAGCCAGTCACCACAAATTGAGAAGCCTGGTGTGGTGCAATATGTTTGTAGGGTGTGAAGCAGATTATAGGCCTAGGTCTGTACTACAGACAAAAATACTGGTCAACCAAGATTAGTAGTAATAGTGTTATTCAACACCTCAACGTCTTGCTTTGTTGGATTTTAAAGCGACTTGTAGGCTAATCCAGTTTGTTAACCGTTTGTTAACTGCCCCTATGCTCTGGTCTGACTGACATAAGAAGGCATGTCAGTTTACGTCAACAAAACATGCTTGCATGGCAAAATATGACATTTATGCCGCGTTCAGCACAACTGGGAACTCGGAAAAATACGATGTCAAATCATGACGTCAGTGATCGAGCTCTAGAAAGAGGCGGGAGAGTTCCGAGTTCCCAGTTGTTTTGAACGCGGCATTAAAGGTTAAGTTAAATTACATCAATATTCCAGCAAGGCGACTTCCTGTTACAGACATCACCAGAACTGAAATCTGTTGAGAAAACAATTTCCCCTCTCCTTGAGGCATGCTATTGCGCACAGATTTCAATTTTGTTTATGTTGATTTCAGTAAGCAGGAAGTCGCTCCACTGTGTATGATGAGGTCATTGATATGCAGGACTATTTCTATGAAGTCTACCTATGCAAGTGGTATGATAGCTAGCGAGCTCAGTAAAATAGTTTAGAAATATTTCCTGAGTGAGAACTTTCAACAAGTATGCACAGTGGGAATACTCTCTGCCCAAGTTAGTCAGCTACGGCTAGACTGGGCCCTAAATGACAGAAAAGTGAGTGCGTGCGTACGATCAAAGGAGTTTTGGGTTTTCGCTAAATATAAACTATACCGGTGTGTTCAAGATCATTATGTCGTTCTTACAGACGCATGACCTCTAGAAATAGCTGGCTAGCTGGAAGCGACTCGCAATGGACATTTCATTCCCGCTGACGTGGTTAGGAAAGCCCGTGGATTCTGTCTCCTGTCCAGGCCCCAAATCGTTAAATGAACGGCAGAGCAAATCTTACCATTTGATATTAGTTTGGCAGAGAGCTGCCGTACAAGCTCTGGTATCTTGTCCCATTGCCCTTCCGAACGGCATCGTTCTATCTCTGTCTCGAGTCGTGACCCAGACTTTCTCGCTGTCATTTTCAGTTCACTCTTTAGCAGACTAAAACACAACAGCCACGAAGCGTCAGCTGCGGCACGGGTTGGAAAAGTTCATCCGAAGGGAAACAGCGATACCCACCGGTAGCTGTCACTCTCACATCTGTTAATGTGAAACTATTAATTAATGTTTTTATTCAGGTTTTATTGCCATTTCCAAAAATGCATGCAAGGACATAATCACAGCGATGTAGTTTCACCATGTTTACTTTTTGTTTAGTCAACTTTTATTTTTTTATGAACAAACAGGCAGTCATGATGAAATCGAAATACTTAATACCACATTCATATTGATACTTTCTCCCAAAGGGCTTTAGTACAAGAACAGACTACTCCAGGGTTCTTCAATTCCGGTCCTGGAGGGCCGAAACACCTCTGTTTTTCATCCTCTCCTTCTAATCAGGGGCTAATTCAGACCTGGGACACCAGGTGAGTGCAATTAACTACCAGGTAGAAATAAAAAACAGAAGTGTTTCGGCCCTCTAGGACCGGAATTGAAGAACCCTGGACTACTCCTTGCTGCAACCTTGCATACAACATCCAAGTCATTTGTTCTGCTTTTGACAACAAAACAGTTCATATTATTTTCACACCAACATTCACATTAGTACATTTCAATACACATTTCAAATATTGTTCTTAGTCTTGGCAGTAGAGTTTGGGCAAGTCAAAAAGCTTTTTAATAACAAAAAAGCTTTCAGTAACAAGAAAACACTTTGCTGTTTAGGTAGGAGAAACTGGCTGTGGCAAATTATGGTATTGCAGCAACTTTTATACATGAAACAAGACCGGAATCTCCAAACTGCTCTGTGATTTAGGGGCATATCTTTAGCCCAAGTAAAACAGCTTAAGATATATTTTTTACTGTTGTAGAAATGCGGACATAGATGCTGACCTCAACAAGAACACATGACATGAGATTATGGAAAAGTGTAGAAAAAGTAATGTGCATTTCACTGGATCTTGTCAGAAAATTGCTTGGCCTCTAAATAATCCAGACAAAGTTTAAACATATATTTTCCCCTTTTTTATATAAAACATGCAGGCCCATTTTATTCTGTACATTAAGACAGTGGTTCTGCTCTAGCAAACCCACAGCATCTCAAAGTGAGGTAAGAGTAGGGTTGCAAAGTTCTGGTAACTTTCCCAAAATTCACTGGTTTTCCAGAAATCTAGGGCGGAGGATTGCGGATTTCCTGCTTATTCTCTTCTGATTCTGGGACACTTTCAACCGGGTTTTCTGGAAAACCTGGGAATTCTGGGAACGTTACTACAATTTAAAAACCCTATGTAGGAATGTCATTAAGACAGACAGCAAGAAACAAATGAATACTGCATTGGAAGATGTAAGACATAAGTGTTAAAGTTATACAGACAGTCATCACCAGTACCATACCACTAACATAAAGAATTGATCATAAATTACAAAAAGTACAACTGGCAGAGACGGGTATGGCAAGAGATAATGGATACTTGGCAATGTTACATGAGAGGCTGATATACACTGATGTCCCATGTAACTTTCTATAGATCTTACAGTGTTATTCCATTATACTGTACATTTTCTCATCCGAATGCTTTGAGCTACTGTTAAGGCAAACCTGTAGAAAAAGAGAATATGGAATCTAATTTTCTCCATATCCGTCTTTGTCTTGCCCAATAAAGATGCCATTGGAACATGGTCATATTCACACCTACAGTCACACACGATACTATTTAGAGGACCCACACCCATCTCATCAAATTAACAAAAAAATTGTATTTCATAAAAACTGTATTTTAAGTATAGATAACATTCCATTCAGAATTCATTAGAAAACGTAAAACTGGCAGAAGATGGCACCATGGGGATCTTTTAATAACTCCTCAGCTTTGGAGAGGGAGTGGTGCAAGTTGACCTGAGAATTAGGAGTGTTTGATAGTGTATTTGGCTTTCTGGAGCTGAGAGATGTACAGCTTGGATTTGCTGCCGTCAAGTCGTTTGAACCAAACCTCATCGTGGTTGATTGTGGTAATTATGGCTCTTTGGACAGAGGGGGGCAAGACAAGAAGATTAAACATTGAAATTATTAAATGGTTAGATAAAGGACATAAAATACTTTGCTTCCAAAAATATATATTTTCCAAGGATGCCAGTATCTTCACCTTGTGGGAACTTCATCTTTCTTGTCGATGCATATCGTCTGTCCACGGCAGTACCATTCTCCGTCATAATACAACTTTCCCTCTTCTGATCGAGCGTTATGCTGATACTTTTCATTTTTATTGGTGGAGACTGGAATTTAATGTTTGATGGAAACAAAAAAAGATTTAGTCACAAAGGTACACACTTCAAATTGGTATAGTAACTTCTTATAACATATCATTTCAACTTACTAACATTAAATAGTGTTTATTTATGTATGGTGTTCATTCATAGTTTGGTTCAGAAAACCAAAAAGGGACGAGGGACAGGATCTCAGACAGTAACAGAATAGAGTGATGAAACATTACAGCACAATTCTTTACTTCAAAATTGATGTTGAGTCTTACCATCAGTCTTACCTCTGTGAGGTCCCAAAGTAGCAACAGCCTTTAATATATTAAAATTGTTAGAATATGATCATAATCATCATATAAATCCAAAACATACTAATATAATAATAATAAATGACATTTAGCAGACGCTTTTATCCTAAGCGACTTAGTCACACTTGCATACGTTTTTATTTATGTATGGGTGGTCCCGGGAATCGAACACACTATCCTGGCATTACAAGCGCCAGGCTCTACCAACTGAGCTACAGAGGACCATACTATGCATATACAAGGCAAGGTACCTTTCTGATTGCTGTCCAGTCCTCCAGTATATCCAAGTCTTGTAACATGTAGACAATATATGGTCGTACGAATGTTAAGGAAATACTGGTATGTAAAGGCAGTGTGTGTGTGTGTGTGTGTGTGTGTGTGTGTGTATGTGTGTGGGGGGGGCAAGTACACACATAACACAGACCAAGATTGTAAAAATAAAAATAAACTTCTGTTGAGACTCAGATGATGAAAGAGGATATCTGACACAACAACTGGCTTCTTATTTTTGTCTGGACTAAATTGATCTTTCCTCTTGTTCTTCCTTGACTGCAGCTCATCATTCCAGAGCTCTGTGAGAAAAGAAGGGTCAATGAGGAGAGGAAATATTAAGACATGGCATTATCGGACAGTTTCCTGGACACAGACTAAGCCTAGTCCTGGACTAAAAGGCATGCTCCATTAAATAGCTTTTAAGTCCAGGACTAGGCTTGCAACTGTCTGGTGAACTAGCCATATGAGAGCTGGGTTATGCATGCTTAATGACTTGATGATACCTGAGGTTATATCTATACTGTGCCTGTCCTCCTCCAGTCGCCTGATCTTTTCCACAAGTTCACTCTGCACTGTATCAAACAATAGCAGCTTCTCACTCTGCGACAAACAAAGACAAATCAATGGTTTCAAATTATCATAAATTAAGACAGTATACAAATAAATTAATTCGACATCAGAGGTTTGAAGATGGACATGGGTAGAGCTATGAAATGTGGACTTCCCAACATCAATGTGGACTTCCCAACATCAATGCTCACCTCCCAGTGCTGGAAAGCTGCTTGGATTTCACAGTCATACTTGTTTTTTACAGACTCTATACAGAGCTCCCGGTAGATCCCTGAGAAGGAAAACAATTTGACAGTGAGACATGCCAGCATACTGTTCATTCAATCAGATTTACTTTGTCAACTTCTGGATGACAATTAGGAAACATTAATTTATTAATCAGGTGTTCAATGCCACAGCAATTTGTGAAATCAGTTTAAAGCTATATAAATAATGTAATCCAAAGATTAGCTTGCAACAGACTTACCAGCAACCTTTGTTCTGATCTGCATGTTCTCCTGCAGATTTGCCAGGGGGTCCAGGTACTCCGAAGCCTTGCCTGCAATCACCTCCTTGAGTTTGGCATCCACCTGACTCAACCTCTCCTTGTACAACCTGAACAAAAACAGCACCTTAGCTACATTCATCTGTTTGACACACTGATGGAATTGAGACATATTTATAAGGTAAATCCAATCAGTAAATGCAATCAGTGACTTACTGGTCTTTCAGGTCTCCAAATTGTTTCTCCAGATTTGTCATTTCATCAAGGCACTCCACCCTTCTCCTTTCACAGTCCTCATCATCCATCTCTACAATGCATGTATGATGTCCAAAAAAATCAATGAAACATTAGATGCTTTTATGTAACATGTGTAGCAAATCACTTGTAGCTTACAAACAAACTGGGTTGGTAAAACAATTCTTACCCGAGCTGTCCCCATCCTCTGACACGGACGAGCTCTCAGTGTCATCCTCATCTGAACTGCTCCCGTCTTGTTCGGGATAGTCGACTTCCATCTCCTCATGATTACTTTCTTTCTTTTCTCGAGAATGTACCGGCATGTTGTCTTCCTTGCCTGGCTTTTAATCAGAATGGTTGTATCACAATGCCAAATATATGAACTAGTCATAATAATGTTGACTAAAGTTAGCTAGTTCAAAGCTTGAACTTACCTTCAACTACTAACGTTAACAGAGTAATTTTATTTTGTACTTCCAACAAAAGAGATTGGTATCTACATTAGCAATAGCTACCAAAATCGTTGTAAAGCTAACGTTCGTTAGTTAGCGAATAAAACAACAACAAAAAAACACCGGAAATTAAGATAGCTCGCTTGCTAGCTAGCTAGCAAGTGAAGCTAGCTTTCGAAAACTACACAGGACAGGAGTTTATCGGATGACATTAATATATCGGTAAGATTAGTATATACTTTTTTTTAGCAATAGTACAATAAAGAAACAGAAAGATAAATAATAAATAATCTCGTTTTATGTCCGATTAAATAAGCGGTAAGCACTGATGGAAAGCTAGCTAACGTTAGCTAGCTAGCCAGCAAGCGTCCAAGCTAAAAACAAACGATAAATCGCAGCGGTTCACTGGCGCGTAATTGACGTAGATTTCGATGCTAGGGAATTGTAGTTGTTTTACAACAATTTCACCATGTTGTAATCGTACAAAAGGGGAAAAGTCAAACTACATTCCCCAGGGTTTGACAAAGCAGCACACCATCTCGTTAGACCATACAAATCAAATCAAGAAAAGTTGAGAATGAGAACGTTGTCTCGAATTTTCAATTAATATCCTGCTAATTAACGCATGCGTAAACCTTATGTAAGTCAATATGTAGTTACAGTAGTACTGTAACTGTCTCGAATGTTCAATTAATATGCTGGTAATTAAAGCATGCGTGAAACCTTATGTAAGTCAATATGTAGTTACTCTGTAACTAGATATTTCAGTAAATACTGTCAGTATTTCACACATCTAGATCTCAACTGAAATCACAGAACAGGGGAAAGCAATGTGGTGCCTGGCTTTAGGTAATGTGCTGTTACATGTCCAGTTCCAATCAAATCAGTGCATTTGGAGGAAGGGAGACAGGCACAGTCGCGGGAAGTAGGGGTGCTGAGGGTGCTGCAGCACCCCTGGAAATTCAGAATAAAACAAACATATTATTTTAAAAAATAATGATGATTTATTTTCTCCCACAAAAGTAGCCTTACCGTTACCCTAACCCTTACCTGCACTGGGCCTTTACTAGTCCTGTATTAGCAGACTGATATAGCCGTCTGTAGCGGTGCAACCAATTGCTTTTCTTTATTGGCATGGAAACTTGTTTACATTGCTTAAGCAAGTGAAATAAACAATAAACATAACAATAATGACAAAAACCAAAAAAGCAAATTAAACAAAACAAAGACAAAAACAATCAGAGTGTAAACATTACACACGCACAACGACAGTCACGGAACACAGTATGATAAATGTAGACTAATGCACTTTCACTTTTCCATATAATGTGAAGCTTTTGCTTTTTTATTACATGGTGCACCCACAAGTAGTGGTCTTTGAAATTAAAATTCCAGATTGCTTTCTTGCTTGGGATACACTATGCCATTCATTAGGATCTGACTGTCATCTAACATGTTTAAATGAATCAAACCAGACACTACATTAAAATATGATTTATGTATTTATTCTACCGGAGTGCAGCGTTGAATTGCTCTGATTTCCATTAACTTGTTTTTCATATCTCAAGCTCCGCCATGTTTTGAGATTTTGGGGAGAGGTGTGTTGGTTGGGCTGCTGGGTTGGTAGCAACATTTTACATAAGCTCTTTTCTGCAAAATGCACACCTCTCACCGACTTTTATCTATTTGTATACATGTTATCGTCCTTGAAGGCTGTTAGGTCGCAGTACATCATCAAATGATAACGGACCCACAGCTCTCTTGTAGTTAGCAATCTTTTGAAGATTAACAGGGGCTTGCTCCCTCCTACAGATTTGTTTTTCTCCTGCTTTCGGAATGTTCTCCAAAAAGCCTCATGGGGACGTCAAAAAATCAACACCGAAAGTGTTGGATCCCAAAAAAGATGTACTGACACGCCTAAAACACCTGCGGATCGTTATAGGTAAGTCGAAATTAGACATTTTGTCGGCTATCTTGCTGGGCTAGCTATAGCTTGATGCTACAGCTAAACCAAAGCTATCCTAGCTGAAGTGAGCTCGCGACTATTATCTGTTTTTGATGCGGAGTAGCTAGCTAACGTGCCTAATTGTTGCTACTCTCCATCATTGGACGGATTGGAAGCATACAGTTGTTGCTAGGCATTATAAAATGTTGTGTGTAATTGTAATGCTTAAAATGAATTTGATGTGCTGGTTACATACTGATTGTAATCACATTGGCTCAAGCTGGTCCATATCTATTTTATTCTAAAGAATTCGAGATGTCAACCATGTTTTGATTTGATCAGTGTTATCCGGGGTCTTTGGGACGTCCTTAACCCCTACCCTTACCTAACCTTAACCATTTTACATTTCAACTTCAATGGGGTAGGGACATCCCAAGGATGCTGTATAGCGCCGATCGTTTTGATATACAGTCCCGTTTGTCATTATATGTCTTCATTAATTGGTCTCTGTCTTGCCCCTTGCCTTCTGCACAATTTGTGGACTAAAGATGCGACATATACTAGAACCAGATTTGAGATGTCAGGCAATTAGCTAATTGAGGGAGTTCATCAAGAACTACCTGCAAGACAGACTATGTCTGGAGGATGGGCTTGGGTCTGTGAGCAGCACTGGGTGAACCCTGTGAAAAAATAGCAGACATAAACCGTGGCTTCCTTTGGTATTTGTCAGGAAAGTCAGTCCTAGAGAGAGCAGAGTCCTACTGTTTCACCAAAGGGTCCTGAGTTTAAAGCCAAAAGCCCCCTTGTTGCATGGTCTGTTCCAAGGCATTTAAAAATATGATATTGAGAGGAAATGGACTAGATGTTTAAATTGTGTTGTATTTGTAGAAGCTATGGACAAAGATGAAAACTTCATGGCATTGTGACTTGTGAGTGAAACATTGCTGCTCCATCTCATGAACCTATTTCCCCTATTGTGTTCAATGCACATACCAGGTTTCCAGTTTCCAATGTCCCCCAGTACAGCAACTGGAGTAGGAACACAGACTGTCATCATGCCATTGTGCGGATGTGCCAGTAGCTGATGGCGCATTCAATACAACTGGAAACAAAACAAACAACGCAAATCATGACATCAGTGGTCTTCAGGTTGGAAAGTCGGAGCTCTAGAAGGATGCCTGAGTTTCCGACTTGGAATTCTGAATTGGATGACTGTTCAAAACCAATTTTTCCCAGTCGGACCTCATTTTTTAGAGTTCCCAGCTGTCTTGAACGCACTGTATGAAGTCGGAGATTTCCGAGTTCCCAGTTGTTTTCGATGCGGCATGAGGTTGGAGAGGTGTGTGTGCTACTGAGAAACAGCATAGCCACATACTGTGTAATAATAATGTAATGTGTTTAAATGAGATGTGTTAGGCCTAGCGTTTCGTTAAGAAAAAATAATCTAGGCTAATTCATGTAAAACTATAGGCTAATAATATCATAACTTTAGTATAGCAAAAAATAGGCTAATTTTGACAGTGTAAAAACATTATTTTAGGGCTGTGCCTTAGCTAACTGTAGAAGCTACTTTTATTTCAAAAGTGCTGCATACACAGTGTATACCTAGAGTGGATTCAGTTTGCCAAGGAGAAGGGAGTAGGTTAGGAACTGTACTCTGTGTAAATTGGATGTGTGTGCCATGGCCAGCTCTCTCTCCATGGGGAATTTCAGGCCCAGATAACAATCACACAATCATGTTGGGGATATAGGCTTGGCCTAGTAGAGAGAAGTGTGGCTGTGGTGCGGCACTGCCTGACCATAATGGCAGCTGAGCAACGGAGGACAAGCTTCAGGCATGACGCCACACAGGATGTGTAGCCTAAGCTCAGTCAGTGTTTCCCATAGCTTAATCAACATCCAGGGCTTCTTTAAACATAATCTTCAATAGAAAAAATCAAATAAAAAAAGGACCTTGAATACATTGTTGTTTGACATGACAACAAATGAATAAGCCATGGATGAATTATTGACAGGGTAAGAACCAAAGTGTTGGTCAGTGTTTCCAGGTGAAACATTACATGTTGTTTTACCTTATGTAGCTATCTAGCGAGCTTACGTATTCATGCGCGCATGGAACTAGATCATGCTGCAGGCAGCATAAAGAAGACGAATACCTCCCGAGTGGCGCAGTGGTCTAAGGCACTGCATCTCAGTGCTAGCTGTGCCACTAGAGATCCTGGTTCGAGTCCAGGCTCTGTCGCAGACGGCCGCGACCGGGAGACCCATGGGGCGGCGCACAATTGGCCCAGCGTCGTCCAGGTTAGGGGAGGGTTTGGCCCATCGCGCACTAGCGACTCCTGTGGTGGGCCGGGTGCAGTGCACGCTGACACGGTCGCCAGGTTTACGGCGTTGCCTCCGACACATTGGTGCGGCTGGCTTCCCGGGTTAAACGGGCATTGTGTCAAGAAGCAGTGCGGCTCGGTTGGGTTGAATTTCGGAGGACGCGCGGCTCTCGACCTTCGCCTCTCCTGTGTCCGTACGGGAGTTGCAGTGGTGGGACAATACATGTTTAGAACTGATAATTGATCGCATGGTGAATGAATGAAATTAATTGATTATTGAATATTATGATGGACACATCTTTGTAGAACTAAAACATACACACAGCCTTTGCTTAATGGACAAAAAAAAAAAGAACCGTTTGGGTCCTGCAGTTCGCGAACGATATTGTGCTTATCACCCTCACGGCAGTCAAGCGATGCATTCCGCCAAGAGTAGTTCACAATTAATCTAGTCCGGTTGTGGCCACAACTAGAGGTTCAATTACGTATAAGGTTTTAAAAAGTGAAAAAAATTGATACACTTTTTATGTTCCCTTGAGTTTTACCTATGCACTTTCAGGGTTTGTCACAAAAAATAGTTGTTAAAAATTTGTTTTTTTATGCGATTGTTAAATTGACCTCCTAAAAAAATGTCATTCGGTGCGACCATAAAATAATACAAAAATAAAAAAGGTTTTTGGACCATTATTTCAAGCAAAGAAGGGTAAAATATGAATATATGCATGGTCTCAAATATACAACATTAAAGAAGTTATAAGTTACAGTATAATAAATATCTTTTTTTTCTCCTCACTTTTCACTGGACAAACCATTTTGAATGACTGTCAACTACAACTTCTGTTAAATAAATGAAAACCATACAACATTTTATAGAAATGCATTTTTCTCTTATAGATTGAGCTTCTCTCTGCATTTTTGAGACAATAACATAATTGAATTGTTTTTTAACATTAAAAACACTGGTTGTACCAAATGATCATTGCTGGTCATTTGTTATGGTGTAATTTTTTTGGCAGATCTCTCTCTCTGTTTCCCTCTTAATCAAACACACACACATTAAGAGGAAACATGGTTTCTTATTCAACAACAATGAAGCCTTTAATGCTTAATAAAATACAACAAATGTGCCTGAAATGATTATAACACAAAAACATTTCATCATGAACTTCTAAAAACAGGATTACAATTATGCATGGTGATGTGTTTTTTTTAACAACGTTAAAATAATTCAACATTCAAACGTAAAAATATAAAATGCATAAAAAAACTCATTTGAAGTTGACAATAATCAAACTTGCATCTTAAAACAGTTATTTTTTATTTTTGGGGGGTAGATCAGCTTAATATTGCAGATAGATTGTAACTTCCATCAATGTAATTGTCTGCATCACTTCCAATCCCCCATGTTTTTATATATATATATATATATATATATATATATATATATATATATATATATATATATATATATATATACACACACATAAAGTGGGGAGAACAAGTATTTGATACACTGCCGATTTTGCAAGTTTTCCTACTTACAAAGCATGTAGAGGTCTGTAATTTTTATCATAGGTACACTTCAACTGTGAGAGACGGAATCTAAAACAAAAATCCAGAAAATCTCATTGTATGATTTTTAAGTAATTAATTTGCATTTTATTGCATGACATAAGTATTTGATCACCTACCAACCAGTAAGAATTCCGGCTCTCACAGACCTGTTAGTTTTTCTTTAAGAAGCCCTCCTGTTCTCCACTCATTACCTGTATTAACTGCACCTGTTTGAACTCGTTACCTGTATAAAAGACACCTGTCCACACACTCAATCAAACAGACTCCAACCTCTCCACAATGGCCAAGACCAGAGAGCTGTGTAAGGACATCAGGGATAAAATTGTAGACCTGCACAAGGCTGGGATGGGCTACAGGACAATAGGCAAGCAGCTTGGTGAGAAGGCAGCAACTGTTGGCGCAATTATTAGAAAATGGAAGAAGTTCAAGATGACGGTCAATCAACCTCGGTTTGGGGCTCCATGCAAGATCTCACCTCGTGGGGCATCAATGATCATGAGGAAGGTGAGGGATCAGCCCAGAACTACACGGCAGGACCTGGTCAATGACCTGAAGAGAGCTGGGACCACAGTCTCAAAGAAAACCATTAGTAACACACTACGCCGTCATGGATTAAAATCCTGCAGCGCACGCAAGGTCCCCCTGCTCAAGCCAGCGCATGTCCAGGCCCGTCTGAAGTTTGCCAATGACCATCTGGATGATCCAGAGGAGGAATGGGAGAAGATCATGTGGTCTGATGAGACAAAAATAGAGCTTTTTGGTCTAAACTCCACTCGCCGTGTTTGGAGGAAGAAGAAGGATGAGTACAACCCCAAGAACACCATCCCAACCATGAAGCATGGAGGTGGAAACATCATTCTTTGGGGATGCTTTTCTGCAAAGGGGACAGGACGACTGCACCGTATTGAGGGGAGGATGGATGGGGCCATGTATCGCAAGATCTTGGCCAACAACCTCCTTCCCTCAGTAAGAGCATTGAAGATGGGTCGTGGCTGGGTCTTCCAGCATGACAACGACCCGAAACACACAGCCAGGGCAACTAAGGAGTGGCTCCGTAAGAAGCATCTCAAGGTCCTGGAGTGGCCTAGCCAGTCTCCAGACCTGAACCCAATAGAAAATCTTTGGAGGGAGCTGAAAGTCCATATTGCCCAGTGACAGCCCCGAAACCTGAAGGATCTATGTATGGAGGAGTGGGCCAAAATCCCTGCTGCAGTGTGTGCAAACCTGGTCAAGACCTACAGGAAACGTATGATCTCTGTAGTCTCTCACAGTTGAAGTGTACCTATGATAAAAATTACAGACCTCTACATGCTTTGTAAGTAGAAAAACCTGCAAAATCGGCAGTGTATCAAATACTTGTTCTCCCCACTGTACGTACATACATACACATACATATCCTTTAAAAATATATATATATATTACTTTCAACCCCTCCACCCTTTCCCCACTTGGAGTAAACTAGTGAACAACAACGCCTAGGCCTCTACTTCCAGCCCATACCCACGATCTACATTTTATGGACACAGTCAATTTTACAGTAATTACATTTTGTTTGTTCTTTCTCCTGAACTTCTTCTACTCTCAACCTCTCCGATCATTTTCATGATGTCCATCCGGTTTGCTTCTATATGCCATATCTTTCTAACTGTGCTCCTTCACAAAAGCTCCTACCTACAACCCATACACTTATTATGGACACAGCGTGCCTAAATTATTAGTTATCTTGTTATTGTTTGTTGTTAGTTGTTATTAGTCCCATCCTTCAATTCCATTCAACACCTCCCATCTATCTTTTAACACCATCCATATAGGATTTCAATTTGCCATATATATTTCAACTGTACTGTGATGTCTCACAAAAGTTCTGAACCTTTCTATTCTCATTGTTTCTACAGATTGTGAATTGAAAATAAACATTTTTGCTAATAGTATTATTATTTTATTGATCGATTGACTATGACTTTTCAGATCACCCAGTAGTGCTATCTGCAGGGTTAGCTCCAGGTAAATATTGCAATCCTTTAGCCATTACTGGACCTGTGTCCAAAAACAAGCTACAAATGGACAGTACCACCAGCAAAATCTGCAGAGCTGGGAAGATTGTATCCCCCATATAAATAACATTATATTGGTAGCAATAATTTGATATAATAATTTAAATTGAAAGATTCTAAGTTTTGAATCCGGTGTCGTTTTGCATATCAGTTCATAAACACTATGCCATGGGATCGGTACGTAAAAAATGTCTTCCCAACTATTTTGCAATCTATATGGGACGGCTGTCAATCCTTTGGTCCTTAAATGAAACTGATATACCTTTTTATTTATCACAGTTTTCCTTAACCAATTATGTTCTTTAATGCAAGGCCGACAGACAAGTTCCTTACTTTCTCCTCCTTCCACTTTCCTCTTCCATTTTTGCGGTAAGGCTGCAATTATTTGGTTGTAATTTTGGGTAGAGCAGACATTTCCATATGTTTTTGTTAGCTGCATGTGCGACATAACTCCACCAGTCCTACCGATGATATCATTTACAAAGATTATACCTTTTTTAACATTTTGTCAAAAAAAAAGTTTTTTTGTCAATTAGTATATTTTAGTTTAACCACAATATTTGTTGCATTATTTGTTCTGTCGTTTCTGGAGGATTAAATTGAAATTGCAACCAACTTTCTATGGCTTGTTTTAGAAATAGTGGTATCTGGGAGATGATTTCCTTTTCAAATAACTGAAAATGAGCGGTTGTAATCTGAATAAAGGGAAAAAGGCCATTCTTGAACATTGGGTGAGACAATCTTACTAATTTGCTAGAGAACCAGTTCGGATTTAAGTATAACTTTTGTATGACTGATGCTTTTAGTGATAGGTCTAATGCTTTAATATTTAATAATTTCTGTCCTCCAAATTCATATTCATTATATAAATAGGCCCGTTTAATTTTGTCTGGCTTGCCGTTCCAAATAAAATGGAATATTTTTTTCTCATATAATTAAAAAAACTGTTCACTAGGCGTAGGCAAGACCATAAGCAAATAGGTAAACTGGGATAATACTAAAGAGTTAATCAGGGTGATTTTTCCACAAATTGACAGGCACACACCTTTCCATGGTAGCAAGATCGTATCTATTTTTGCTAATTTTCTATTATAATTTATTGAAGTGAGATCATTTATTTCCTTTGGGATATGTATTCCGAGTATATCCACATCACCATCAGACCATTTTATTGGCAATGTAAAAGTTGTATTTTCTATTGATCCAATACGTAATATAGTACATTTGTCATAATTTGGTTGTAATCCAGAGAGGTTAGAAAATGTATCTAGATCCTCTATGAGGCTGTGGAGTGATTCTAGTTGTGGATTTAAAAGAAAACATGAATCATCTGCGTACAATGACACCTTTGTTTTTAAGCCCTGTATTTCTAATCCTCTGATATTATTGTTGGATCTGATTTTAATGGCTAACATCTCGATGGCCACAATAAATAGATATGCCGATAGTGGACAACCTTGTTTCAAGAGAAATAGCCATTATTTACTATTTTACAACTAGGGTTTCTATACATGATTTTGACCCATTTTATAAGAGATTCACCAAAATTGAAATGCTCCAGGCATTTTTTATATAAACCCCAGTCGTACTTTATCAAATGCCTTTTCGAAGTCTGCTATGAATAGCAGGCCTGGTTTCTCCGATTTTCCATAATGTTCTATTGTTTCCAATACTTGCCTTATACACTGCTCAAAAAAATAAAGGGAACACTTAAACAACACAATGTAACTCCAAGTCAATCACACTTCTGTGAAATCAAACTGTCCACTTAGGAAGCAACACTGATTGACAATAAATTTCACATGCTGTTGTGCAAATGGAATAGACAACAGGTGGAAATTATAGGCAATTAGCAAGACACCCCCAATAAAGGACTGGTTTTGCAGGTGGTGACCACAGACCACTTCTCAGTTCCTATGCTTCCTGGCTGATGTTTTGGTCATTTTTGAATGCTGGCGGTGCTTTCACTCTAGTGGTAGCATGAGACGGAGTCTACAACCCACACAAGTGGCTCAGGTAGTGCAGCTCATCCAGGATGGCACATCAATGCGAGCTGTGGCGAGAAGGTTTGCTGTGTCTGTCAGCGTAGTGTCCAGAGCATGGAGGCGCTACCAGGAGACAGGCCAGTACATCAGGAGATGTGGAGGAGGCCGTAGGAGGGCAACAACCCAGCAGCAGGACTGCTACCTCCACCTTTGTGCAAGGAGGAGCAGGAGGAGCACTGCCAGAGCCCTGCAAAATGACCTCCAGCAGGCCACAAATGTGCATGTGTCTGCTCAAACGGTCAGAAACAGACTCCATGAGGGTGGTATGAGGGCCCGACATCCACAGGTGGGGGTTGTGCTTACAGCCCAACACCGTGCAGGACGTTTGGCATTTGCCAGAGAACACCAAGATTGGCAAATTCGCCACTGGCGCCCTGTGCTCTTCACAGATGAAAGCAGGTTCACACTGAGCACATGTGACAGACGTGACAGAGTCTGGAGACGCCGTGGAGAACGTTCTGCTGCCTGCAACATCCTCCAGCATGACTGGTTTGGCGGTGGGTCAGTCATGGTGTAGGGTGGCATTTCTTTGGGGGACCGCACAGCCCTCCATGTGCTCGCCAGAGGTAGCCTGACTGCCCTTAGGTACCGAGATGAGATCCTCAGACCCCTTGTGAGACTATATGCTGGTGCGGTTGGCCCTGGGTTCCTCCTAATGCAAGACGATGCTAGACCTCATGTGGCTGGAGTGTGTCAGCAGTTCCTGCAAGAGGAAGGCATTGATGCTATGGACTGGCCCGCCCATTCCCCAGACCTGAATCCAATTGAGCACATCTGGGACATCATGTCTCGCTCCATCCACCAACGCCACGTTGCACCACAGACTGTCCAGGAGTTGGCGGATGCTTTAGTCCAGGTTTGGGAGGAGATCCCTCAGGAGACCATCCGCCACCTCATCAGGAGCATGCCCAGGCATTGTAGGGAGGTCATACAGGCACGTGGAGGCCACACACACACTACTGAGCCTCATTTTGACTTGTTTTAAGGACATTACATCAAAGTTGGATCAGCCTGTAGTGTGGTTTTCCACTTTAATTTTTTAGGGTGACTCCAAATCCAGACCTCCATGGGTTGATAAATTTGATTTCCATTGATCATTTTTGTGTGATTTTGTTGTCAGCACATTCAACTATGTAAAGAAAAAAGTATTTAATAAGATTATTTCATTCATTCAGATCTAGGATGTGTTATTTTAGTGTAACCTTTATTTTTTTAAGCAGTGTATTTCTTCCATTGTATCTTCCTTGTAAAAATCCTGTCTTATTAGAATGAATAATATCTGACAATACCTTTTTAATTCTATGCGCTATACATTTTGCTAGAATTTTTGCATCACAACACTGAAGTGTAAGGGGCCTCCAATTTTTTTAAATGGACTGGATCTTTATATTTTCCACTTGTATCCTGTTTCAGTAATAATGAGATCAGACCTTCTTCTTGAGTGTCAGATAATCTACCATGTCCATAGGAGTGGTTAAAACATGCTAATAGCGGTCCTCTTAGTATATCAAAAAAGGTTTGGTATACTTCGACTGGTATGCCATCCAACCCTGGAGTTTTCCCAGACTTAGTCTTTAATTGCATCCAGAAGTTCCTCCTCTGTAATTTCACCTTCACATGAGTCTTTCTGTTTGGCTGTTAATTTTACATTATCAATAGAAAAACATTCTCTACAATTAGCTTCAGTTAGAGGAGATGGAGGCGACTGAAATGAAAACATATGCTTAAAGTACCTTGTTTCCTCCTTCAAAATATCATTTGGTGAATCATGGGTTACTCCGTCAATAGTAACCAATTTCATTAAACTCTTTTTGGTAGCATTCCAATGTTGAAGCTTTAAAAATAATTTGGTGCATTTTTCCCCATATTCCATCCAGTTTGCTTTATTTTTATAATATATTACACTTGATCTTTCTTTAATAAGTTTCTCCATTTCTTTTTGTTTTTCCTCTAATTTATTCTGAGCCTCTATGTTACAGTTTTTATTGCCATCTATCTGTTCTGTTAGACTTTCTATTTCCTTTGTTAGTATAAACTCTTTTGACCTAAATAGCTTTTGTTTTCGAGATGAGTACTGAAATTCATGGCCTCTAAAGGCACCTTTAAAGGTGTCCCATACAATAAGGGGATTTGCTGTACCTATGTTATGTCGGAAAAAGTCAGTTATAAATTCCTTTGTCCTAGTTAAAAATAAATTATAATCTAATAGGCTTTGATTAAATTTCAATATCCTCGCCCACGTGGAAATTCAGTAAGAGTAATGTATATGCCAATTATATGATGGTCCGACCGCATTCTGTCCCCTATCAACACTTTTTAAACTTTTGGTGCCAACGAGAATGAGATAAGAAAGAAGTCAAGACGACTAGCTTGATTGAGTCTCCGCCATGTATATCTCACTAGATCAGGGTATTTAAGCCTCCATATATCTACTAGTTCTAATGTATCCATGACATTCACGATTTCCTTAAGAGCATGTGGGTGATTGTTTGTGGTGTGATTTCCTTTACGGTCCATTGAGCTATTTAAAACAGTATTATAATCCCCCACCATAATAATATTGTCTTGAATTGCTTGCAGGGTTAATTTATTATATATATTGTCAAAGAAGTGTGGATCATCATTATTTGGTCCGTAAATGTTAATGAGCCATATCTGTTTATTGTCCAATAACATATTTAAAATAATCCATCTACCTTGCGTATCTATTTGGACAATTTGCACATTCGGATCGAAATTACTATTAATTAATATCATCACCCCTTTTGAATTTCTTTGCCCATGGGAGAAGTATATTTCACCCCCCCCCCCCCCCCCCCTTCCTTTTTCCACGCAACTTCATCTACAATTGTTGAATGAGTTTCCTGTAAACAATAGATATTATATTCCTTCTCTTTGAGCCATGTAAATATTGTTCTTCTTTTGTTATCAGCTAAGCCATTACAATTATAACTGGCTATACTTATTTCACCATACACCATAATGAGATACAAGTTTCAAGTCTATTTATCATTATATATGTTTGTAAATTTACCATTAAAAAAAAACCGGATTGAGTGTCCATATAGCTGTACCATGATATTTGCATTGCTACTAAGTATCCCTTCAATTGTTCTCCACTAATTCCCCCGCTAAAGCCCCTCCCCATTCCAAGTTGAGCCGTCATCCCAGTGATCGGCATTCCACCCACATCCGTCCGGATCCCTAGGGCCACGAGAGGCCAGGACCCATCCATCGAAAACAGCACACAGTGCCACGCACAAAACAGAAGCAGATTAACCGCCAAAAGCATTTCCAATGCTGTCACCTCTATATATAACTATTTAAAAATATATATCTATTCAAATATCTTGCATATCTTATTTTCCATCATGATCAATTAATATGCGTAATAATGTCGGCAGTTCTTACGTAGGATTTTAACATATATCCCGGATTGCCATTGTATTACATTTAATTTATTGACAAGCAATTATTATCCTAGCAAATAATTACCGTGGTCCAAACAACTTTGTAAATCTTAAAACAGTGTTTGTTGTTGCACTAGTGTTGTTGCACTAGTGTGACAAGAAAGCAGCCCAGTCTGTGTCGGACAGCCCGGTATGCTCTTGAGCTGAAATGCTCGGGCTCACTGATCATTGACTTCACATCTCCTTCATAGTAGAACGTAATGTCTGGCACAGAGGGCCAGACAAAAACATTCCTCACTCCATGCTGCTGCATACAAGTGATCTGCACTTTCTCCCCAATCACCTTCAGCACCTGGCCTACAAAGGGGCAATCTTCGTAGCTGACAATGACAAAACTGCCTAGACTTTCAGCAAGTGTTGACTTGGTCACAGCTGCAGCTTCGTCTTGCTGTTCCTCAGTGATGGTGTTCTCCTGATGGTGTTCTTCATTGAAGTTCACTTCCACAGCACTGCTTGGTCTGCTGCAGAAGCAAGACACTTCATGGTGTTTTATTTTCCCTTCCACTGTGGAGGTGACCTGGTGCAATTTCATGGTTCCTTTGACTCCAGCAAGGTTGGTTGGCACAGCTTCATCGTGCTTAGTGACATATGTAATCCAAAAGAACTTGATGCTCGATCCACTCTTCTCGAGTAGTTCGAAGAGCTACTTGGGAGTCTGCACATTCTGCCCCCATTGAATGTGTTTGTCTGCACAACGCTTCACAGCCCCACCCACGCCATCTGGTGCCCCCTTCCCGTGGGCCTTTTCAGAGAGGTTCCAGGTGATTTATTTGAATCCGTAGATATATGGCAGAGTGCTGAGTAGGTAGATGTTCTTCTTACATTTACATTACATTTACGTCATTTAGCAGACGCTCTTCTCCAGAGCGACTTACAGTTAGTGAATACATATTTTTTTATACTGGCCCCCCGTGGGAATCGAACCCACAACCCTGGCATTGCAAACACCATGCTCTATCAACTGAGCTACATCCCTGCCGGCCATTCCCTCCCCTACCCTACCCTGGACAACGCTGGGCCAATTGTGCGCCGCCCATGAGTCTCCCGGTCGCGGCCGGCTGCGACAGAGCCTGGATTCGAACCAGGATCTCTAGTGGCACAGTTAGCGCTGCGATGCAGTGCCTTAGACCACTGCACCACTCAGAAGACTTCTTGTTTCTGTATTGGGTGACGGGACCATCGGTCATCATGTGGAGTGTCATGATTTGTGCATTGTTGTTCTTGACATCTCTTAGGACAGGCTCCAGGTGAGCCCATACTGCTCTCTCATCATGTCTAAGGGAGTCAGATATGGTGGCGTAGGACTGGCTTCCCTCTGATGTGTACACAACACTTGTATGGATCGTAGCCTGCTGTCTACTCCCCCAAGTGGAACGCCTGGATTTCTGTGGTCAATTTGCAACTGAGTCAGCAGTAATCTGTGTCCTGACGATAAAGGCATCTTCAAATTGACTCTCAATTAATATAGATAGATAGATAGGATAGTAGTTATTTACATAAACTTATTTTTTGTATTAGCTGCTTGATGTGCTATACTATAAAAAAACCCAAAACTGACATAAAACACCCTTAACCTACAAAAACGTGTGTTTTTACTTAAAAGGAGATATTATGTATTTGTGTGTACAAAAAAATATATATAGATAACCTAATATAAAGACAAACATATTGACATCATTCAGTACAACCGTTTAGTTATATGGTGTAACAGGAATTTCTGGTGACTCCAAATGATCATTTTGGTTACACCGTATTACTTTTCTCACATAAACATGTTTGAAAGACAACTGCTTATGCACCCATGTGAACACTTGACTTTGACATCAAGTATGTATCTTCAGTATCGAAATAAAATAGAAGCTTTTCAGATAATTCAACATTTTAATTGGTTTTTGGGGTAAAACCTGACAGGGAGTGGAAATGTAAACATATCAAAGATTTACGAGAGACTTGCTAACCTTTATTCTTAACCAATGGGTATCTCACAGGCATCTTAATTATGTCACATCCTGTCACATGAGTACCATCATGTGATTTGATCCAAAATGGTGACTTTATGTCGGTCGCACCGAATGATGATCATGAAGGCAATTTTTCTGGACAAAAGTATTTAAGGTATTTAAAACCTTTCTGCCTAAACTGTCTTACCCATACAGACATATAGTGCAATAGACCCTTGATAAATCATGCCAGAATAAGCGTTTGACCGTTTTGTTATGATTTGAGATATTTTATTAACATTTATATAGATTGCTTTTGTCTTCGGACAGTCGCTCCGTATGACTTTTTTGAACTTTAGAGCACCGAAAGTGACTTATTTTTCACATTTAAGCATGAACTATTTTAGGACTCAATAAAAGAGAAAGGGCATAGTTACATAACATAAAATGTGTATAAATTGGTTGTTGATTTTGGAAAATATTTCATTTGGACACCAAAATATGCACGTCACGTCATTGATCCTAGACCTAGTTTCATATGTGTCAAGAAATAATCTTATTTGTATGCCTAGCAATCAACACATGTACATTGTTTAAAGCACACTTTTACAAGTCTGTCAAATGACAGTTACAATATGCCCCTTATGGCAAAGATCTGTATATACAGTGGTATAAAGTACTTAAGTAAAAATATTTTGAAGTACTATTTATATTTTTGACAACTTTTACTTCACTACATTCCTAAAGAAAATATTGTACTTTTTACTCCATACATTTTCACTGACACCCAAAAGTACTCATTACAGTTTGAATGCTTAGCAGGACAGGAAAATGGTCAAATTCACACACTTATCAAGAGAACTTCCCTTGTCATCCATACTACCTCTGATCTGGCGGACTCACTAAACACAAACGCTTAATTTGTAAATGATGTCTGAGTGTTGGAGATAGCCCCTGGCTATCCGTAAATAAAAAAATAAAAATGGTGCCGTCTGGCTAGCTTAATATAAGGAATTAGAAATTATTTATACTTTTACTTTTGATACTTAAATATATTTCAAACCAAATACTTTTAGACTTTTACTCAAATAGTATTTTACTGTCCTAGAACCCCCCCCCCCCCCCCCCAGCAACAACAGTTAGCATTAACTAGCTAGATAAGGTTAGCAGGATAGCAAGCTAGCTAGATACACTGACAGCTGTCAGTGCCCTATTTGTTGATGTTTATCAACTCCACGTGGAAATTCCCACACCCAGTTCGTGAACATGTATAAGTAGCCTTCGTCATTCTTCGGGAGGTGGAACCTAAACGTGCATTTCCTCTCTAGGACAGGAAATTACATTGAAATAGTGGCGGCAACAGTAAATGGCCCATGGTACCAGTGCCATCACCATGTCAAAAGAACAAACTCAGACAGACAATGTGTATGGTTGGACCCAGTCAGTGTTCCTAATCACAGTAGTGGGATCATGTGCTGTAGACAATACTTGGCAGAATTCAGTGTTGTTGACTACAGTCTTCATGTAAACATGACCAAAGAGAGAGAGGGCCAGCCTCTCCACACACTAAGAGTGCTTCCCAAATGTCACCCTATTCTCTATGTAGTGCACTACTTTTGGCCAAAGATTTGGGTTAAAAAGTAGGGCCAGTTTCACAGTATGTTTTCCATAGCAAAAATGAAAACACAAATCAAATCAAATTGTATTGGTCACATACACATATTTAGCAGATGTTATTGCGGGTGTAGCGAAATGCTTGTGTTCCTAGCGCCAACAGTGCAGTAGTATCTAACAATTCACAACAATACACACAAATCTAAAAGTAAAAGAATGGAATTAAGAAATATATCAATATTAGATTGAGCAATGTCGGGGTGGCATTGACTAAAATACAGTAGAATAGAATACAATATATACAAATGAGATGAGTAAAGCAGTATGTAAACATGATTAAAGTGACTAGTGTTCCATTATTAAAGTGGCCAGTGATTCCAAGTCTATGTATATAGGGCAGCAGCCTCTAAGGTGCAGGGTTGCGTAAACGGGTGGAAGCAGGCTAGTGATGGCTATTTAACAGTCTGATGGCCTTGAGATAGAAGCTGTTTTTCAGTCTCTCGGTCCCAGCTTTGATGCACTTGTACTGACCTCGTCTTCTGGATGATAGCGGTCTCAGGATATGTGGTTTCCAGTATGCATAAAGTCCAGTGTAGTTATTTGAGGGCCGTCGTGGTATCGACTTGAGGGGGAATATACTACACGGCTGTGACTATAACCGAAGATAATTATCTTGGGAGGTAATACGGTCGGCATTTGATTGTGAGGTATTCTAGGTTGGGTGAACAAAAGGACTTGAGTTTCTGTATGTTATCACAATCACACCATGAGAAGTTAATCATGAAACATTTACTCCCGCCTTTCTTCTTCTCTGAGAGTTCTTTATTCCTATCTGTGCGATGTACTGAGAATCCAGCTGGCTGTATGGACAGGGACAGTATATCCCGTGAGAGCCATGTTTCCGTGAAACAGAGTATGTTACAATCCCTGATGTCTCTCTTGAAGGAGATCCTCGCCCTGAGCTCGTCTACTTTATTATCCAGAGACTGATCATTAGCGAGTAATATACTCAGAAGCGGTGGATGGTGTGCATGCCTCCTGAGTCGGACTAGAAGTCCACTCCAAATACCTCTTCTCCGCCGGCTGTGTTTTGGAGCAGCCTCTGGAATAAGTTAAATTGCCCTGGGTGGTACGAACAAATGATCCAATTTGGGAAAGTCGTATTCGTGGTCATAATGCTGGTGAGTTACCGCCACTCAGATATTCAAAAGTTATTTCCGGCTGTTTGTAATAACACAAAACAAATTCTGGGCTAATAGTGTAAGAAATAACACACAAAAAAAACAAAATACTGCAATGTTGCTTAGGAGCTAGAAGCAGAGCTGCCATATCTGTCGGCGCCATCTAGGGCTGACCCCAGTTAGTCGACTGGTCGATAGGCTGTTGGTCGACCGAGATTTATTTTAGTCGAGCAGTTGCAAATAGATACAAAAAATGTCATGGCATATGAGACGGCTGTCTGATTCGCGCCTGTCTCAGTGGATTAAACCATTGAGGAGGCCGCTGGGATGCCACAGTCCAAGAAGGGTAGTGTGGCTAAGATGCACATCTCTCTCCAGAATGCGCTCTCTCCCTCCATTTTACGGTATTTCTGTTAATGCATTCAATATATTATTATTACAGTCGTGTACCGTTCTCATTGTCGGAGTGGACACATTGTTTGCAGAGCTCACAACCTATGCTACATTTGTGAGAAATAAGTTTTGGTTTATTTCCTTCCATTTACGAGTTTTGACAATTTATTCATTGTCTTTTGTTTGGAGCGCATCGTTCAATGTTGAGTAAGGACGTGCTACCTGACCTGTGTGCAAATGTAGGCCTATAAATGAGCCCATTTGGGGATGTCTGGTAGTATTTCTGATTGTCTTAATTCACCACAACTAATGAGCTGTGGGGCTTCTAATAAAAATATATATATATATATATATATAATATTCACCTCAAACAGAAAGTAAACAAAGTCTGTTTATAGAACCCATTGAGAATGACAATAGTTACTCATTGTATTTGACAATTAATTCCAGCTAATGTAATGCTCTAATCCAGTGGAAATGTCATAAAATACCTGATTACTTCTTATCCCTTGCTCAAATAGCTTACAGCTGTATTTTATACAATGTTGCAAGTTTGCTAGCTGGAGCTTCGAGCCAGATACAGTTGATAGTTGATACAATGTTTAAGGTTGGTTGCAGACAGACATGCGTAGCCATTGTGATTTATAGGATATTTCATTTTATCAGGATATTTTCTACCTGCAGGCTGCAATGTTTTTATTTGCTGTCTTTATGTATGATATTTTTATGTAGTTGGCAATGGCAATAGAAGTTACTTTTAGATTTGTATAATTTTATTTTAGATGTAATTTATATTAACCACATGACAATGATTTTGAGTTACAAAGACTATTATAAATTAAATTAAACTGTTCCACAAAAATGTGCATATGCAAATCATAACTGATACGCAGATCGGTAGAAATGGTAAGATAAATTGGCACTCCAAATGGAAAAGGTTGCCGACGCCTGGTGTTGCCTATTACCGGCAACTTCAGGAGTGTAACGGCAGGATCTGCGAAGGCCAGCAGCAGCGGGAGGAGGAGAGTTGGGAACAGGTATCTTTCTTCTAGTTAGGCTATCTTGATCTCTGGCTCCCTCTTGAGTCATTTGTGTGTCTTAATTATTTAATCAAACAGCGTGCTTAAAGTGTCAGACAAGCTCAGTACATATAGTTGATTTTATTAAAACACAGGGTGTGTCTATATATGGAAAAATACACATTTTAAAATGTTGGTTTTCGCCAGGCATAATGGGACCCTTGTCGTCCAAAAAGGTATACTTTTGACTCATCTGTCCATAGAACATTATTCCAAGAGTCTTGATGATCATCCAGGTGCTTCCAGGTGCTTTTTGGCAAACTTGACTAAACTTTTTGGACGAGATGGGTCTCATTTTATGTCTGGCGAAAACCAAACACTGCATTCCACAGTAAGAACCTTATACCAATGGTCCAGCATGGTGGTGGTAGTGTGATGGTTTGGGGATGCTTTGCTGCCTCAGGACCTGGACGACTTGCCTTAATAGAAGGAACCATGAATTCTGCTCTGTATCAGAGAATTCTACAGGAGAACGTCAGGCCATCTGTCTGTGAGCTGAAGCCGAAGCGCAGCTGGGTCATGAAACAAGACAATGATCCAAAACACACAATCAAGTCTACATGAAAATGGTTAATAAGCAAAACATTTGAAGTTTTGAAATGGCCTAGTCAAAGTCCAGACCTAATCCCCATTGAGATGTTGTGGCAGGACTTGAAACAAGCAGGTCATGCTTTAAACCCACAAATGTCGCTGAGTTAAAGCAGTTATGCATGCAAGAGTGGGCCAAAATTCCTCCACAGCGATGTGAGAGACTGATCAACAAGTACAGGAAGCATTTGGTTGCAGTCATTGCAGTTGAAGGTGGCACAACCAGTTATTGAGTGTAAGGGGGCAATTACTTTTTCACACAGGGGAATTGTTGCATAACTTTGTTAATTACATAAATAAAATAAGTATCAATTTGTTTTGTTATTTGTAAACTCAGGTTCCCTTGATCTAATATTAGGTTTTGGTTGAAGATCTGATAACATTCAGTATCAAAAATATGCAAAAATAGAGAAAATCAGAAAGGGGGCAAATACTTTTTCACAGCTCTGTATATAGGGAATAGGGTGCCATTTCAGACGCATGCTACCTCTTTCTGATAAAGAGACTCTTCTCTTCCGAGTGTTCTATTTTGGAACTGGAATACTGCTGTTTGGCTTGCTGCTATCTCAGCAGAGCAAGTCAACAAGAACATGCCCCCATTCCCCAAGCTAGGCTGGCCCTCAACTGGGCAAACTGAGGAAGCTGGATTATGAAAGAGGTTTTCTGTTTTAGGATTCTTTGGATCTGTGTGTACAGTTTGGTAGATAGGAATATTACCTGTCGACAAGTGAAGTTCTTCAGCCAAGCCATGTCAAAATTTGTTAGGATTAGTTAGGACCTTTGGCCCAATTTCTTTTTTTCTTCATGTTGGTTTGGTTGGATATGTCACGTGCTGAGCTGAGAGGTGTTGCAGTGATGGAGATGGACTGTCATAGAGAGGACAGTGTTGTTAAGGAGAGGTGTTTGAGCTTTGTGTAATGGTACTGGGCAATTCCACAGTAACAGAATGATGCTGAGACTCAGGTTGTTCACTTTAAAATGCAAGTCAAACAAAAAACAAAAAACAATGATTGCACTTGAAGAACAGTGCAGATGCAAAGTTTGGGAACAGAATGACGCACAAACAGCACAAACCGTTGTTCTGTTACCAAACCTTGCATCTACACTGTTCTTCAAATAAATGTGTTTTTGTAAAAGTTTCTGTGGAAATTGTTCAATGTTGTCCTTGTGCATGGAGTAGTAGGGTTTGTTTAACTTTGCAGTCATTGTTTTTTGTTTGGCATACATTTTAAAGTGAAAAATCAGTCTCAGAATTGTGTTTCTTGGCTGCAGTTCACTGAGTCTCTTTCATCAGTTATTTGAGATATGCTCCGTAGCACCGAGAGGTCAGAGAAGTATGTGTGTCTGTGTGTGGCACCTGTGTGTCTGTGTGTGTTCTTGTGTGTCTGTGTGTGGCACCTGTGTGTCTGTGTGTGGCACCTGTGTGTCTGTGTGTGGCACCTATGTGTGTGTGTGTGTGGCACCTGTGAGAGAGAGTTTTCTTAAATGGTTCCTCCTGAGTTGCTGCTTTAGGCCAAGTATTTTTTTTGTGATTCAGACGAGAAAAAAAATAACTTTTGGAAGTATCTTACTTTGCTGAATCACACAACCTCTCTTCCTGTCTCTCCCATGACTTCTCCATCTCTCCTCTCTAGCTCTGTTCAGGATTACAGGGGTAGCCTAAATGATGTCACAGGGGATTTAAAAGCCTCTTCCCTGAGATTCTCCAGGCTTCAGGGAGATTGGACAAGACAGGAGGACATGCATGCTTCCATGTGCCTCTCTTTTCCTGTTCTGTTTTCCCTCTGGCTGGCTTATCAACACTATCCTGGCGGTGTCCTTCACAAGACCCTCCCTGGCTGATTAGTGTGTAAATGAAGTTAGTAAGGCTCTGGGCAGCAGACCCTCAAGGCTAATTCAACTATTTTTTCCAGCAGCGGTAGCAAAGTTAGCGTAAGATTTTTTATGTTGTTGCTGTTTTAATCCCCTAGAGTTGATGTCAGTGCCCCTGTGGAAATCTAATTAGCATAATGATAAAAAAAGTCCCCATATAAATCAGTTTAAAGGCGGCTACAACCTCCACTCCGTGCGAGCTTACCAAGCAAAAGGGGCCGAGGCACTCTTTTTGACTCTAGATAGTGACAACATTTGAACTTCCGATCCGGTATTATGCCTGTTTACAAATACTAGCTAGCTAGCTACATGCCAGCCTAGTCTGGTGTTATGTGCTTTACAACACTACTTTTTAGCCACAGAAGCAGAAGCAAACATGTCTCTTTTTGAATTGCAATTGCTACAAAATGGGCAGCAATCTCCAGAGATTTTGGGGATCGTTTGAAATATCAGTTTTGTGCAGGAGCTGTCGACAGAAAACATTATTGGATCCGAGCTCCGGCAAACTCGGGCAGCTAGTACTACAACTACAAGGGCTTTTTCTCAAATGGTCCTGACGGCAGTCTGCGATGCAAGGTACCACTTCACCGTGATCGACGTGGGCGCATATGGTCAGGAGGGAGATGCGGTAATCTTCTAAACGAAGCAAGTTCGGCTCCCAACTCATTGCAGGCCAGCTGCCGCTACCAAGGCCAGAGTGCTTGCTGGGGACCCAAACACCGAGCCCATATGTCTTCATGGGATACGAGGCATTCCCTCTGAGGGTAAACCTAACACGACCATATCCAGGTAAGATACGCTAAATACATGTGACTATATACATATGATATGAAAATTATACCAATATAGACATTGTAATGATATGCATAAAAGTGAACAGGCATCTTAGTAAGAGAATAGGGTCCAAAGCAGTAAACATTTCATAACCTTCATGTTCCTGTTCAATACTAATGGAAATGCTTATTTTATTCAAAAGTTCTTCTGGCCTTAGATGACACCAAGAAGATCTACAACTACCGCCACTCAAGAGCCATAAGAATTTCAGAGAACTGCTTTGGGATCCTTGCTGCAAGATGGAGGATCCTAGGAAGAGCCCTTGAGCTTGCCCCAGAGACCATTGTGAAGGCCTGCATGGCCCTCCACAATTAGCTTTGCACCACAGACACTAGTCATTGACAACACAGTCATCAACACGGTACATCCACCCCACGTTTGTTGACCACTCCACAACCACTGAGGACCTGCGTCCAGGAGAGTGGAGACTTGCAGGACCCAAGAAACATATAAACGTTGGAGTGTGCTTTGGAAAACATGTACGCATGTACGTTCTCTTCTTCTGGTCGATGTCTGTTTATGACATGTGGGCCTACACGCTTGGTTTTGCTGTTTGGATTTAGCTGTCTTTCTTATTCACGCTTTACAAATCACAATAAAGACTAACATAATGACAGTCACTTCATCCTTGTTTTAATTTTTCATATTTGTTTGGAGGCTAGACCCTCAAGACATTTACCTAACCTTGTGTCATGTGTAGTGGCCTTTCATCAAATACTTTCCTTTTATGGTACATGGGTGAGAATGGCTGTCCAGCTGTAGACAATAAGGACAGACCCTCGAGACATTAACCTCATCTACATAACAGGGTTGTGCATGGTGATGTGTTGTGGCCTTTCAATGGAGACCTTCCTGCCATGGTACATGGGTTAGTGTCCAGCTGTAGACAATAAAGACCCCCAAGACATTAACATCATCTACATAGCTCATGTGCAAAGCAGTACAAGTTTACTGAGTGACTGATTGAAAACAGTAATATTTTCTGCCACAAGTACAAATAACCAGGCTAATACATTTGCGTACCTTTTTAGATGTTTATTTACTATCACGAGGAAAATAGTGATATGTAAAACAATGTAATACACAGGTGAAAGTGTGATGAAAGGGGAAATAAGAGAAAAGACACAAAGTAAATGCCAGTAACATGTGAATGAGGAAATAAGTCAATATATAAAAAACACAGTGAATAACAAAAGAAAAGCACACAACACCAGTTTCTGGGGTGAGACTCTGTCTCCCTCGAGAGTGGACAGAGCGGACACAGTACTGATCCATGGTCCAGTGAAAGTACATCATCATGTCCCTGAGAAATGGGAGACATTGATCAGCAGGAATAGACACCATCCATTGTACCGTGACGTCATAGACGGCCTTTGCTTCCGTTTCTGTAACTCTGTTTCTTTAAGTCATCAATCTGCTGCATAATGTCAGTGTCCAAAGGATCCTCAGCTGTCTTCCTCTTCCGGCCATTGGACCTGGGTCGGGGAGATGGGGCGCAGGTTGATGGAGTTGCAGGGCAGAGGGCAACGGTGCGCCTGGTCGGTACATTGGGTTTTGGTGAGAAGGGGCGTTGGGGAAAGGGGCACGGGAGGTGATGAACCAGGCCGGGGAGATGATGAATCAAGGGGCTATGAACCACCTGTAGATGGGCCCTCAGGGCTCTGCTCTGTCTCTGAGCTGTCCAAAACACCACTCTCGAAATAAAAGCAGAAAAAAGGAAGCTTGCAAAAAAATCACTCAATACTGCCCCTCAGTCTTCGCAAGGAATGACATGTCGGGTCTCAATTTACAGGTCGAATGACTGGGCGGATTACACTTTTGTGATGAAAAACGACATTGCAACACTGCGCTACGCTCTGTCGGCCCTGTTTGCGTATTGTCTGTAGACCAATTAAGCTAGTGATATCGGTTTTTAGCATGGGCTGCATATCAATCCACCGCATCCGCCGATGTCGGCCTTCCACAGGTGGCAGAGCTACAGCTGTGTTTGTCAGACCAGGAGACATCCCGAAAACCGGTCTTCTCGTGAAAACGTCTGTAGTGTCCGAACCGTTCGGCAAACAATTATGACCCCTCTATGGAAAGGTGAGATTCTCACGAACACGTACATGTCGGTTTTGCTCTAGGACGCCCACAAGCCTCACAAGACTCGTCTGAAGGTAGCCCGGTACCAGTTAAAAAAAAAAAGGTGGAAGTAGTTTAGTGGCAAAAAAAGGGGTTAAATATGGTCAAAAAGTATATAAATAATTTCCTGATCTTTCTTATATCTCTCAGATATCGGACAGACACTTCAAAACAAACTTCCTTTTGATGTATTTTTTGACTGTTTTTCCTTGTATGAATCTGTTATTCAATGCGTTTCTATGTGCTAATAGCAATAAGACCAAATTCAATGTTTCATCCCCAAAAAAATTATATATATATTTTTTTATACTTAAAGGTGTCCTAAAATTCAAAATAAAATGTCTACATGATCCTTGGTATGACCATCATAAAACAATTTCCTGCAATTTGACACATTTTACCATGGGGAGGAGAGAGAATTTTACAGTTTTAAAGATTTGACTGTGTTGCAGTTCATATAAGGAAATCCGTCAATTGAAATACATTCATTAGGCCCTAATCTATGGATTTCACATGACTGGGAATACAGATATGCATCTATTGGTCACAGATACCTTAAAAAAATAAAAAGTAGGGGCGTGGATCAGAAAACCACTCAGTATCTGGTGTGACAAACATTTGCCTCATGCAGCGCAACACATCTCCTTCGCATAGAGTTGATCAGGCTGTTGATTGTGGCCTGTGGAATGTTGTCACACTCCTCTTCAATGGCTGTACAAAGTTTGCATTGCTGTGTGATTAACAGTACATCTTTCTCCTCTCCCCTATTTCTCTCTCCCTCTCCTCTCTCTTTCTCTCCTCTCTCTTTCTCTCCTCTATCTCTCTCTTTCTCTTTCTTTCGTTCTTTCGTTCTTTCTTTCGTTCTTTCGCTCTCTCTTTCTTTCTTTCTTTCTTTCGCTCTTTCCTTCTTTCTTTCGCTCTCTTTCTTTCTTTCTTTCGCTCTTTCTTTCTTTCTTTCGCTCTTTCTTTCTTTCTTTCGCTCTTTCTTTCTTTCTTTCTCTCTTTCTCTCTCTCATTCTGTCTCTCTCGCTCTGCAGAAAATGCAGAGTCGGGGGACCTGAAGCATTTCTTTGACCAGTACTACTCTCACATCTACTATGTGTTCTTTGAGAACTTAGTCATCATTGAAGTCAGTCTCAAACAAAAAGGTGAGAATACAAGTTCGAGAATAGTCTGGTTTGTTGGCCTGAATGTTATATTCACATTATTATTACTGGATGTTTTACAGTCGCTAGTCATGGTGTCACAGGTATTGTTTCTGACACTTCCTCACATTCACTTCTCTTTTGCAGGTCACAAATCACAAAGGGAAGAACTTGACTCCATTCTTTTCATATTCGAGGTAAGACAGTTACTTCTGCAATATTGAGGGGTTGTTTTAAATGAGTGTCACAATTATTTTGAGAGGGATGGATTCAGACTTGATTGGTCAACAATATACAGAATGCATAGAAAGCAGAATGGAGTAGGTGTAACGGAGAGTTGGCCTAACATTCCCCCCCAAGCAGGTTAATGTGTAGGCTACTGTAAATCAGAAATTAGAGTGCTTCTTTCTAAGTGTTTTCTAATGTTGGCTTGATAACTCCTCAATCCCCATGTGTGAAATATCCCCCAGACCTTGAGTGTGGGGTCATGGAAAGTCCACATGCGCACACACACACACACACACACACACACACACACACACACATACAGGCGTGTGCCTGGTGACCACCCACAGGATATTATTAGAATGGACTGGAGGCCAAGCTCAGTGAGGCCTGAAGGCCATAGCAAGATGTTCCATTTAGATTTCAAGATTCAAAATGATCACACACACACACACACTGTAGGCATTGTCTTGTCTTGTGTGATATTTATAGACCCAGTGAGCTGAGAGGCAGATTTTTGGTCTAAACAAAATGGGTGTCTGTTTACCAAACAGCTAGTGGCCTTTTTATCAGTGTGAATGAGTAATGTGGCATTACATCTTCATAGTCTCCTTACAGGTAGGGCCTAGTCTTCCTGCTGCAGTTGATCTCACATCTAAGGCCAGTGATATTTTAAAAGTTTCCCTGAGAGAACTGCCTTTCCTCTCCATGAGAGTGTCAGACTAGGTGACTGGGATTAAGTAGTTGCAGGTGTTGAAATGTGTGAGATTAGCCAAACTAGTCTCCCTAGTCTCCCTTTCAAAGATTTCCCTGGAAAGGTGTCTTCACCTCACCTCTCCCAGGTTGCCTCATGGTCTTCTTCATATTGAGTCAGAGATGTCTACCGCTTGGCTGAATTACCTCATCCACAACAGAGAGGCGAGGCAACTGATGTTCTTTGGACAATTGCCATTATATTCTCCAATGAAGATGGATTAATTTGTTTCAACGCGGTAGTAAAACTGACACTAGCCTTCATACCATTCCTGACTGTTGTATTCTATGTTCTGTTAACAGAAAATTCTGCAACTCCTACCAGAGCGAATACAAGGACGATGGCAGTTCCACAGCATAGGTACATTTGTACTAGGCCCTTGTACATGTTGTGCTGCCATTGATTGAGTGTGGACGTCTTTATTGGATGAGTCTGCACGTGTTTTGGGAAAGTGGGTTTTTTGCTCTAGATCAGGGATGAGAAAAACTTTAATGGGGGTGAACTCATCATGAGGGGCTGCAGTGGCTCGCGGGTCTGTGTACCCACATACATATCCACACATGCAGTCAGAGCCGACCCTAGCGTTTTGGGGGCCCTAAGTGAAATGTTGTGGCCCACACACTCCTCCCTTACCAATGTCTGTATTAGTACTGACTGTAGCTACATGATTTGTAACATGCATTTGGAGTGAGAGTGAATGAGAGTAGTACCCTGCACTGCACTGCCCTCTCCTCACCCCTCCACTAGGTGGTCTCTCCTTTTCCACTGCACTGAGACCACTGTGCAGTTGGATTCAAAGGCCACCCAGAGAAAGCCAGAGAATGCCAAGGACCTGGGGATGAGGGTCTACCAGGTCTGACCGAGAACTCTGACATGTGCTGTAGTATTGGGGGCGGGGCTGTTCTGGGGCTGGGTGGATATGGTAAGGGCTGGGGTAGTGGCTGGCTGGTTGTTGATATTCTGTGTAATGTGTTTTGTTGTCTCCTCACAGGCCTCATTCTGAAGAAGCTGTTGCACACTGGGAACTCTTTAAAGGTACATCAGAGTGGTCCTTCATTCGTCAGTAGCATCTCCAGTAGCCAACCTGCCTCTCTACATGTAGTACTTCTGTTTTTGCTGTTATCTTCCTCTTTCGCAATGGTGTTGACTGCTATGGGTATTTGGTAATAGTATGCTCCTAGAAATAGAAAGGCTAGATTATATTTCTATTAGTATGTTCCTGACTGTGTCTCTCAACCCCTGTAGATCCGAAGGGAGGGTGTGCGTCTGTTCCTGCTATGGATGCAGGCCTTGCAGGGCAACGCACTGAGAGAGCAGCTATGGATCTTTGCCTGCCTGATCCCTGGCTTCCCATCTCCCCAGTCAGAGCTGGGCCCTCGAACCCTGGCCAACCTGGTCAACCCCCCTCACAGCCTCCAGGAGAGTTAGTATCTCTACACCTATCACCTTGCTAGTGACTGTAGTTATTAGGAAATATCTTGAGGTTGACTGTTATGCAGCGTAAACATATCTCAGATTCAAACTCATATGGCCAATGTCAAACCTAATTATCATTCAAGCCCATGGGGCTGATGTTCCCATGGGGCTGATGTTCCCATGGGGCTGATGTTCCCATGGGGCTGATGTTCCCATGGGGCTGATGTTCCCATGGGGCTGATTCTTGTGCTTTTCATTCTTTTTATCTCCTCGTTTATTTATTTAGCTTCTTCTTCCATTCCTTCAGCTCAAGTGACTCCAGAAGAGATCAGTCCCCTGGTCCCTCCTCAGTCAGGGGATAAAGCCCAGGAAGACCTCACAGGATACTTTCTGGAGGCTCTTCTGAAATACATGGTAAACCAGGTACTCTTCCCTTAATTACTAACACTGTAAACATGCATGGATGCAATATTACCTACTACCTACCAGCGAGCCTTTTGAGATGGGCATCTGTCTGTCTGCATGCTGAGATTGGCAAGTGCAAATGACCGTAATCCCCTGAATGTTAAATCACCCAAAATGGACACAAGCAGTACTTCAGTTCAAAATGTAACGGGATCAACAACATAGCTCATATGTTTAGCTCATACACATTATTAACGCTGAGTTGCATCTGCATGCTTTTGCTGCAGTGTACTGTATGCTCACACACACACACACACACACACACACACACACACACACTGAGTTAACGGCTGCGCTGCTCTCTCCCTCCCTGTGTCTCTGGTCCTGTCTCTGGTCCTGTTTCTGTAATGCTCTTTGTTAACATTAGTCTCTTGTTGTTGTCTTTCCCCCTGCAGGCCAAAAGTCTGGAGTGGAAGTGTAAAGACAACCACGAGAAGGGCTTTGCATTCCTGTTTGGAAACTTCAAGAAGTATTACCTGCCACACATATTCCCCAACTTCTCCAAGGAGACCAGTTTGTACCATCCCATACTGGGTGAGGAGACTAATTTGAATCAGTATGAGCTAAAGAAACAGATAGTTATTTGTTTAGATACATTGTAAAGCTGATTCTTAGCTTTGCATTTTACTATAGTGGTGCAGTGTGCATAGAAGTACATTGATACCCTTTGATACTACTGAGCCGAGCTGAGCTGGCCTGGTTATACATCAACCATATACTTGAACCACGCTGGAAAGGAAACATCAAAGCCAGCACAGTACGGGTTGGGTCAACACAATGGTGTGAAAAGGGGAATAGCGATACATCTGCATTCTCTATTCAACCTCTCTCCGTCTGTCCCCCCTCCAGAGGTTCCTTCGATGAGACCAAAGCCTTACTACAGTGTGGTGAAGAGAGACCCCGAGACCAACGAGGCAGTGTACTGTACCAAGGAGAGCCTCCTCAACGCCCGCGTTATCTTCATCCGCTGGCTGGTGTCCTTCTGGCTGGAGCCACGCTCCAACACTGGAACACACATCCCCGGGGTGGACGGAGAGAGGGAGATTGTTCCAAAGAACATCCAGGTAATCACCGTATACACACCTGAAGGGAAAGTTTGCCAGGGTTAGCACAACGTATATATTATATCTAGGAATCATATAGAGAGCGTGCCAAAAAACATCCAGGTTGGCCATGCAGGCAGAGGTATGCAGGGTTAGCATAACTATATCTTTACATTAAACACTGCCTCTGGGACAGCTTTTGAGTTGTGATACAGTTGAAGTCGGAAGTTTATATACACCGTAGCCAAATACATTTAATCTCAGTTTTTCACAATTCCTGACATTTAATCCTAGTAAAAATTCCCTGTTTTAGGTCAGTTAGGATCACCACTTTATTTTAAGAATGTGAAATGTCAGAATAATAGTAGAGAGTGATTTATTTCAGCTTTTATTTCTTTCATCACATTCCCAGTGGGTCAGAAGTTTACATACACTCAATTAGTATTTGGTAGCATTGCCTTTAAATTGTTTAACTTGGGTCAAACGTTTCGGGTAGCCTTCCACAAGCTTCCCACAATAAGTTGGGTGAATTTTGGCCCATTCCTCCTGACAGAGCTGGTGTAACTGAGTCAGGTTTGTAGGCCTCCTTGCTCGCACACGCTTTTTCAGTTCTCCCCACAAATGTTCTATAGGATTGAGGTCAGGGCTTTGTGATGGCCACTCCAACACCTTGACTTTGTTGTCCTTAGGCCATTTTGCCACAACTTTGGAAGTACGCAAGGGGTCATTGTTCATTTGGAAGACCCATTTGCGACCAAGCTTTAACTTCCTGACTGATGTCTTGAGATGTTGCTTCAATATATCCACATAATTGTCCTTCCTCATGATGCCATCTATTTTGTGAAGTGCACCAGTCCCTCCTGCAGCAAAGCACCCCCACAGCATGATGCTGCCACCCCCGTGCTTCACGGTTGGGATGGTGTTCTTTGGCTTGCAAGCACCCCCTTTTTCCTCCAAACATAACGATGGTCATTATGGCCAAACAGTTCTATTTTTGTTTCATCAGACCAGAGGACATTTCTCCAAAAAGTAAGATCTTTGTCCCCATGTGCAGTTGCAAACCGTAGTCTGGCTTTTTTATGGCGGTTTTGGAGCAGTGGCTTCTTCCTTGCTGAGCGGCCTTTCAGGTTATGTCGATATAGGACTCGTTTTACTGTGGATATAGATACTTTTGTATCTGTTTCCTCCAGCATCTTCATAAGGTCCTTTGCTGTTGTTCTGGGATTGATTTGCACTTTTCGCACCAAAGTACGTTCATTTCTAGGAGATAGAACGCGTCTCCTTCCTCAGCGGTATGACGGCTGCGTGGTTCCATGGTGTTTATACTTGCGTACTATTATTTGTACAGATTAATGTGGTACCTTCAGGCGTTTGGAAATTGCTCCCAATGATGAACCAGACTTGTGGAGGTCTACAATTTTTTTTCTGAGGTCTTGGCTGATTTCTTTAGATTTTCCCATGATGTCAAGCAAAGAGGCACTGAGTTTGAAGGTAGGCCTTGAAATACATCCACAGGTACACCTCAAATGATGTCAATTAGCCTATCAGAAGCTTCTAAGCCATGACATCATTTTCTGGAATTTTCCAAGCTGTTTAAAGGCACAGTCAACTTCTGACCCACTAGAATTGTGATACAGTGAAATAATATGTCTGTAAACAATTGTTTGAAAAATTACTTGTCATGCACAAGGTAGATGTCCTAACCGACTTGCCAAAACTAGTTGGTTAACAAGAAATGTTGTGGAGTGATTGAAAAACGAGTTTTAATGGCTCCAACCTAAGTGTATGTAGACTTCAGACTTCTCTGTGGGATATACTAGTGAACCTCCAACTCATGCATTGTGTTACATACATTTCCAGGCCTTATGGAAGCTATAATGGTGGTTGTGTTTCTCTGGTTGTGTTCCAGAGGGCAGCAGCAGGGCTGGCAGCGCGGGGACATGGCCTGGGGGAGGACCTGGGCCCCAGTGCAGACAGCCTGGACAGAGGGATGGGGTGTGAGCAGGAGCAGTCCCACTCCAACACCTCCACCCTGACGGAGAGGGAGCCCAGCTCCTCCAGCCTGTGTAGTATGGACGAGGAGCACCTCACTGACATGGAGGTGGTGAGACGAGTCCTCTGTTCCTCCAGGACCAACGTCAACTTCATCACCGAGATCTTCCGACAGGTACAGCACACTTACTCACACGCACAGTACATTGTGTATTGCTGGTTTCCCTTTTGGATCAATAAAGTTCTATTACTACTATGTTCTAAATACCCCTGTAAAAGTCTGGTATTGTGTGGCTGTATGCTCCACAGAGAGCAAAGAAGATAGCATTGATGTATTGTCCTCTCTTCTCAGGCCTTCCTGTTGCCGATGTGTGAGGCTGCAGCCATGAGGAAGGTGGTGCGGGTGTACCAGGAATGGTTCGCCCAGGAGGACAAGCCTGTGTTTATGAGGGTGCCGGAGGAAGAGAGGTTCTTTCCCATGGCTGGAGGGGTCAACCTAGAGCCTGTACCCCAGCAGGACACTGAGAAGGAGGAGGAGGTGAGAGCTGGGGCTCTGGGTGGGGGAGGATGGAAGCTCCAGGGTCCACTAAGGAAAACATTTAGCAATGGAAACGAAAATGACTCCAGGTATTCACTCCTTGTTTCAGTCTGTTTTCTTACGTTTGGTATCTAATGAACACAACCCTCAACAAAGATAAGTAAGTACACATGATGGAGCCTGTCTTCATGGTCTCTCAGTCTAACACTTGTTGTGTATGTCTTTCTGTGTCCTCAGGGGGTGAATAAAGTGTCTGAGAAAGAGCTGCTGGAGTACAGTGTGCATGCCGGTGTTCAGCCCACTCTACAGGTATTTTCTATTGGCCAACACATACACACACACACACACACACACACATTATGCTAAATAGGCAACCACATAAATTCTGGAATGATCACTAACTTCCATCCGATACTGTCTAGTTCTTCACCACTGCCATCTCCCCCTCTCTCTTCCACCCCAGGTGTTTGTCACCAACTCGGCCAATGTTTTTCTGCTGGAGCCGGCCAACGAGCTCAAGATGTTGCTGGAGGAACATGTTGACATGTGCAAGAGAGTCCTCAACATCTACCGCAGCCTGGTCATGCATGAAACCATGGACCAGAAGACATGGTACAGCACCACAATACTACTTGCTAACACTGAGCAGCGTATTTGTTCTAATGGGGAAGCATAGCATACATTTATGGCCAGACCCAATTTGCCCCCTACCACTCCCATTACCCCTAACCCTTCAATGTTCGCAGATCTGAAGGGTCTGGTTAGGTCTACATGACCAAAAGTATGTGAACACCTGCTCGTTGAACATCTCATTCCAAAATCATGGGCGTTAATATGGAGTTGGTCCCGCTTTGCTGCTATAACAGCCTCCACTCCTCTGGGAAGGTTTTCCACTAGATGTTGGAACATTGCTGCGGGGACTTGCTTCCATTCAGCCACAAGAGCATTCATGAGGTCGGTTACTGATGTTGGGCGATTAGGCCTGGCTCGCAGTCGGTGTCCCAATTTATCCCAAAGGTGTTCGATGGGGTTGAGGTCAGGGCTCTGTGCAGGCCAGTCAATTTCTTCCACACCGATCTCGACAAACCATTTCTGTATGGACCTCACTTTGTGCACGGGGGCATTGTCATGCTGAAACAGGAAAGGGCCTTCCCCAAACTGTTGCCACAAAGTTGGAAGCACAGAATTGTCTAGAATATCATTGTATGCTGTAGCGCTAAGATTTCCCTTCACTGGAACTAAGGAGCCCGAACCATGAAAAACAGCCCTAGACCATTATTCCTCCTCCACCAAACTTTACAGTTGGCACTATGCATTCGGACAGGTAGCGTTCTCCTGGCATCCGCCAAACCCAGATTTGTCCGTCGGACTGCCAGATGGTGAAGTGTGATTAATTACTCCAGAGAACGCGTTTCCACCTCTCCAGAGTCCAATGGCGGCGAGCTTTACACCACTCCAGCCGATGCTTGGCATTGCGCATAGTGATCTTAGGCTTGTGTGCGGCTTCCCGGCCATGGAAACCCATTTCATAAAGCTCCGACAAACAGTTATTGTGCTGATGTTGCTTCCAGAGGCAGTTTGGAACTCGGTACTGAGTGTTGCAACCGAGGACAGACTATTTTTACGCGCTTCAGCACTCGGCGGTCCCATTCTGTGAGCTTGTGTGGCCTACCACTTCGCGGCTGAGCCGTTGTTGCTCCTAGACGTTTCCAGTTCACAATAACAGCACTTACAGTTGACCGGGGCAGCTCTAGCAGGGCAGAAATTCGACCACCTGACTTGTTGGAAAGGTGGCATCCTATGATGGTGCCACAATGAAAGTCAATGAGCTCTTCAGTAAGGCCATTCTACTGCCAAAGTGTGTCTATGGAGATTGCATGGCTGTGTGCGCGATTTTATACACCTGTCAGCAACGGGTGTGGCTGAAAGAGCCGATTCCACTAATTTGATGGTGTCCACATACTTGTGTATTTATTGTGTATAAGCAGTGTAGTGGGGGAGCTTACACTTTTGCTTTACACCTGCAGAAAGGCCTCCTCAGCAGGGTTGGAATAAACCGTAAACATCCAATTTTCAGGGATACAGTATCTTCAAACTAGCTTCCTTTTCCCCTGAAAACTGGATTCAGGGACACCGCTCAGGCGTTTCTTTTACGCCTGCTATGTTAGGTTAGGGCAGTCCTTCTCAAATAGTGGGGCGCGTGTGACCCCGGGGAACATGCTTTTTTTTGCTGCAGGGAGTAGGTTTTTTTTGCACCGAACAAGAGCACACAGCACAGAGCAGGAGATATGAAGTGCAGATAAGAAACCCTTAAGAGACACCATGGAAACATATTTAACAGGGATGATAAGAAAGGCGTCACAGACATTACACCCCAATCACGCTGATAAGCCGCTTGAGTTTTTTCAGCGAAAACGTGCCGAATATTGCCAACAATCGTCCCGCTTTGTGAATGCTACTTCAGTAAACCAGCGAGCACTGTTAGCATCATATAAGGTGGCGTACCAAATTGCTCAGTGCAAAAAACCCCACTCCATAGCAGAGGAGCTGATACTGCCTGCAGCATTAGACATGGTCTCTGTCATGCTGGATGACGCAAGTGCTGCAAAAATAAAAACTATCCCTCTGTCCAATGACACTGTCACCAGACGTATAAATGACATTGCTAACGATCTTAAAGAACAGCTGGTAGATAAACTCAAAGACAAATGTTTTGCCTTACAGTTCGATGAAGCAACTGACAGCAACAAAGACTGTTTGTTTATCGCTTATGTACGTTTTGACATGACAAACTCCCTGTGTGAGGATCTACTTTTTTGTAAATATGTCAGAGACAGAGCCATAGCTGAAGAGCTATTCAAAATGCTGGACTGCTTCCTGACTGAGAATGGGCTAAAGTGGGAGAACTGCATTGGTGTTTGCAGTGATAGTGCACAGACCATGGCAGGGATGAGAAAAGGACTTCGGGCACTCATCAAGAAGGCCTCATCTAATGCTGAGTGGACACACTGTGTTATACACAGAGAAGCACTGGCATCAAGGCACCTTTCCTCTGAATTAAGTGAGGTTATGACTGACATTGTAGGTGTAGTCAATTTTATAAAGACCAGACCACTAAAAACAAGAGTCTTCTCTGCTATCTGTGAGGAGATGGGAGCTGAACATCAAGCTGTGCTGTTTCACAGTGAAGCAAGGTGGCTGTCACGAGGAAAAGTCTTGTCCACAGTTTTTGAGCTCAGAGAGCAGATAAGAATGTTTTCGGAGCAGGAGCACAAGTATGACCTCGCAGAAAAATTTAGTGATGAGAACTTCCTGGCAAAACTGGCCTACCTGAGTGACATATTTGGAAAGCTAAATGAACTAAATCTACAGCTTCAAGGGAAAGATAAACACCTCCCTCAGGTCACAGACAAGATCAGCTCTTTCACTCGAAAGCTTGCAATGTGAGGCAGGCGACTTGATGAAGGAAATACTGATTCATTCGAGAACCTGCATGAATTTGTTGACACTACTGACTATGATGCCACCTCAGTGATTCCATATATTAAGGAGCATATTTCATCACTGATGGGATTCTTTAAACAGTACTTCCCTGAAAACAGTTCCCAATATGACTGGGTGAGAGATCCTTTCAATGCACCAGCTCCAACTGGTTTCAGCTCTGCAGAGGAGGACCAGTTCATTGATATGACGTCTGACTCCACATTGAGACTGAGGTTCACATCACATACACTGAGTGAATTCTGGCTGAGTGTAGAGAGGGAGTATCCACTCTTAGGGCAGAGGGCCATGGGCATTCTTCTTCCTTTTGCAACATCTTATCTTTGTGAGACTGGCTTCTCTGCTGTTGCTGCACTGAAGACCAAGTACAGGTCCCAGCTAAACATTGAGCAGGAGCTGAGAGTTGCAGTATCATGCTTCAAACCCTGCTTTGAAAAGCTGTGCACTGCAAAACGTGCTCATTGTAGCCATTAATCCTGACTTCCTCATTTTGATTAAAAAAAAATCAGCACAAATTGTTTTATTAATTTTTGTTTTATAGGTCAAAGTGTTTCATATATTGTGCTCCTGAGTTAATGTTGCTGATCAATTTGAATTTATTATTATTTATTGATTATATTTAATTTAATTTTTAAGTATCAAATGGTCAAAAAATGTTTACAGTTTAAATAAGGTTGTTGTAAGTTGATCTATATTTATTTCTTTTTTGTTTTTTTGTTTTCTTTAATGTTAATAAGGATACAATGTTATGCAGAGGTGTACTTATAACAATTTTATAGACAAATTATACTATTTACAGTCACGGCGGAGAGTTGGGGGGCGCGAAATGTTTACTTCTTCCTAGGGGGGGCGTAACAGAAAATAATTGAGAAGCACTGGGTTAGGGCAAAGGTGGAGGGGTAGGGACTTTCCACTCTTTGTGGAACATGAGGTATCCCTATGTGACCACTACTCTTCTAGTGTCTGTCTGTGCGTCTGCAGGGAGCAGATCTTGTTGGTGCTGCTGAGGGTGACCGAGTGTGTGATGAAGAGACCTCCCTCCATCATGCCCCACGGCAAGAAGATCATGACCCTCTCTGGGAGGCTGGCCGGGGCCGTCTTTCAGGTACCCAGCGTAGCACTCACAACATACAGTGGTTGTGTCCCAAATGGCACCCTGTTCCCTATATGGTGCACTACTTTGGATCAGGGCCCATGTGTCAAAAGTACTGTGCTATATAGGGAAGAGGATGCCATTTGGGGTATACAGTGGGGGAAAAAAAGTATTTAGTCAGCCACCAATTGTGCAAGTTCTCCCACTTAAAAAGATGAGAGAGGCCTGTAATTTTCATCATAGGTACACGTCAACTATGACAGACAAAATTAGAAAAAATAATCCAGAAAATCACATTGTAGGATTTTTAATGAATTTATTTGCAAATTATGGTGGAAAATAAGTATTTGGTCAATAACAAAAGTTTCTCAATACTTTGTTATATACCCTTTGTTGGCAATGACACAGATCAAATATTTTCTGTAAGTCTTCACAAGGTTTTCACACACTGTTGCTGGTATTTTGGCCCATTCCTCCATGCAGATCTCCTCTAGAGCAGTGATGTTTTGGGGCTGTCGCTGGGCAACACAGACTTTCAACTCCCTCCAAAGATTTTCTATGGGGTTAAGATCTGGAGACTGGCTAGGCCACTCCAGGACCTTGAAATGCTTCTTACGAAGCCACTCCTTCGTTGCCCGGGCGGTGTGTTTGGGATCATTGTCATGCTGAAAGACCCAGCCACGTTTCATCTTCAATGCCCTTGCTGAGGGAAGGAGGTTTTCACTCAAAATCTCACGATACATGGCCCCATTCATTCTTTCCTTTACACGGATCAGTCGTCCTGGTCCCTTTGCAGAAAAACAGCCCCAAAGCATGATGTTTCCACCCCCATGCTTCACAGTAGGTATGGTGTTCTTTGGATGCAACTCAGCATTCTTTGTCCTCCAAACACGACGAGTTGAGTTTTTACCAAAAAGTTCAATTTTGGTTTCATCTGACCATATGACATTCTCCCAATCCTCTTCTGGATCATCCAAATGCACTCTAGCAAACTTCAGATGGGCCTGGACATGTACTGGCTTAAGCAGGGGGACACGTCTGGCACTGCAGGATTTGAGCCCCTGGCGGCGTAGTGTGTTACTGATGGTAGGCTTTGTTACTTTGGTCCCAGCTCTCTGCAGGTCATTCACTAGGTCCCCCCGTGTGGTTCTGGGATTTTTGCTCACCGTTCTTGTGATCATTTTGACCCCACGGGGTGAGATCTTGCGTGGAGCCCCAGATCGAGGGAGATTATCAGTTGTCTTGTATGTCTTCCATTTCCTAATAATTGCTCCCACAGTTGATTTCTTCAAACCAAGCTGCTTACCTATTGCAGATTCAGTCTTCCCAGCCTGGTGCAGGTCTACAATTTTGTTTCTGGTGTCCTTTGACAGCTCTTTGGTCTTGGCCATAGTGGAGTTTGGAGTGTGACTGTTTGAGGTTGTGGACAGGTGTATTTTATACTGATAACAAGTTCAAACAGGTGCCATTAATACAGGTAACGAGTGGAGGACAGAGGAGCCTCTTAAAGAAGAAGTTACAGGTCTGTGAGATCCAGAAATCTTGCTTGTTTTTAGGTGACCAAATACTTATTTTCCACCATAATTTGCAAATAAATTCATAAAAAATCCTACAATGTGATTTTCTGGATTTTTTTTCCTCAATTTGTTTGTCATAATTGATGTGTACCTATGATGAAAATTACAGGCCTCTCTCATCTTTTTAAGTGGGAGAACTTGCACAATTGGTGGCTGACTAAATACTTTTTTTCCCCACTGTATACTGTGACTAACCACAAGGGCTCTTTCTTAATAGTATTTTCTTGATTCCTCATGTCCTCTCCTTGAATCCTCTCCTCGCTTCCCACTGACATTTTGAAAATAAGTTTGGGAGAGTACAGAAGAAGACACAAGGAATCGAGCAAAGACTTTTGAGAGAGCCATGGTAACCTTCCTCCGCATGAGACCGAACAAAGGGAAGTTTCTACTTGTCATGCTACTCTATCTGTCTCTGACTCTCCTCCTCCTCTGGTAGACCTTGATAGTGGCGTGGATCAAAGGGAACCTGAACGTGTACATCTCCAGGGAGCTGTGGGACGACCTGCTGGCCGTGCTGTCCTCGCTCACCTGCTGGGAGGAGTTGGTCACAGAGTGGTCCCTTACCATGGAAACGCTCACCAAGGTTCTGGCCCGCAACCTGTACAGGTAACGACAGGAGAGAATGTGCTAAACACACATACTGTGGAAGGCACAAGCCCAAGCATTTTGTTAAGACATGTTGTAAAGAAAATACAGTAAAACTTCAATTAATAGCCCGGGCAGTTATTTGATAAAATCACTAAACACAATAGGTGCTTATTAGAGACCGGCTTCTATTTGAGCCAGGAGTCCGTTTCTTTAATGCACACAGCTTTGGTTCATTTTCATAGTTAATTGTTTAATTCCAGCATTCACTTCCAGCATTTTAATCAATTTCTTCATTTCCTGCACTAATGTGTTATCTGTTACACACTGTCACTTTTATTTTGTCTTAGTATGCCTCTATTATATAAAATAACTTACAGAAAAGAATCCTTGACAGAATAATTATTCAACTCTTTGACTGCATGTTCGGCAGTTCTTACGTTCACCAATAGAGGGCGATCAGACGATTTCTGGGGGTCTATACTTTTGAAGTTGTTGATTGTTTTTGTGCTTGCCAGTTAGCTAGCAGTTCTCAGCTGTTAGCAGCCAATGGCTAGCAGTTTCTTACTGGCGATAAAAACGGATGATTGCCATCATTTTTTCAAGTCATTGCTGAATTATTTAATGTTTATTTATTTAATTAACAAATCAAACATTAAACCTCGTAAACAATTAATGGTAGTTCACGATAGCCTTGTAAACAATTCATTTAGACCAAGCGTTTATTTGAAACAGGCATTTATTTGCTAAAATGTTTTATTTTCTTCCATAACCTGTACAGTCTGGACCTCAACGAGCTGCCCCTGGACAAGCTGAGCGAACAGAAACAGAAGAAACACAAGGGAAAAGGTACAACTCTCACTGATTTACTCAATCTGATGGACACACACTGCTTCCTCTCTCCATCACTCTCTCCCAGTGGTGTACTGGAGGGTATACGCAGGTATACGCCGTATACCCACTTATATTTCCGTGGGCATTGCGTATACTCACTTCTTAATACCCACTGATTGGTAACAAAGTAGTGTAGTGGAGGAATACGCCAATTCAGTTAATAAGGCTGATGGAACAGATCAGAATGTTTAGCTTATAATTTTGATAAACTATTATTTCTCCACATTTAGGCGCAGCAGTGTACCGACGGCGGTAGGCCTTTGCGTGAATGTTCCAAAATGAAATTGGCGGGAAACCGCTGTTCTAAAATGTGCACCTCACATACGAGCGGTTTCATGGACAGAGATGGAAATATCTGTTAGAAATTTAGAAAGGGGGGATTTAAATATGCAAAAAGCATCATGGATTGCTAATATGACTACGATATTTGGCTGCTAGACAATGAAAGAAAGTTGACAGAAAGTCAATAGAACAGGAGAAAGCATATGACTAAGTCTATATATGTTTCTATGGTGGGATTTTGGCTATAGACTACTTTCAAGTAAGGTAAGAATATGAAGTAAAACAGCCAGGTTTCAAACAATGCAGTACCCATTTATTTTGGGAACTGCAATTTGTGTGCTACAGAAACAATGCTAACCAAACAACAGTGCTAGGTGCCTGCACACTTCCACCATCACTCTCTCCATCACTCACTCCATCACCCATCACTATCTCCATCACTCTCTCCAGCGCTCTCTCCGCCTGTCTCTGCCTGTCTAGGCCTGTCTCTCTCGTTCCCTCTCCCTCCCTCCCGTTCTATTTTTTAACACCACAGAGACGTTCCAACCTGTACCCTATCTTTGCCTCTCTGTGTTGGTCGCTAGGGGGCGCTCACGAGGGCCAGAAGATGGCTGTGGACCATTCGTTCTCTAAGGGCTGGAGCAGGGACCAGCCTGGGAGCGGTCAGGCAGCAGCCATGAGGCAGCGCAGTGCCACCACCGCTGGCTCCCCGGGCATGGAGAAGGCCAGGAACATCATACGCCAGAAGACTGTGGGTTAGTGTCACAGCCATCATATTTATCAGAGGAAACTACATGTCTACATATTGTCTTAACCTCTTTAAGATATATTTTCATGGATTATTTAAAATGCTGTATGTAATGGTTTCAGTAGATCTATGTACGTGGCACATTTGACTAAGGTTTTGGTGTAATGGTCAATGCTGCTATAATGCTGCTATACTGCTATTAACTGTCATCAAATGTATCTAGGCAAGTTATTCTTATTTTAGCCATTTATACATAATAATTGAAATGGGAAATCAGTACCGTGTGGGAGTCCTCCAGTGAAGACTGTTTCAACTGAGCTTGTGGGTTGTGTGGGTACATGGAGGGCTCTGTGACCTGGCTCCTGAGGTACAGACAGACAGCAGCTTTGCCTTTTCCTAGTCCTCCTCTCTCTGAAGGTCACTGCTCTCTGCCTTGCGCTCACTGTCCTCAATTTCTCCTCTCACTTTCTCACCTTCCTCCTCTCTCTCCCCTTTTTACCTTCCTCATCTTTCTAAACTCCTTATTTTCTATCTATTTCCTCTCTGTCTCTATTCCATGACCCCTACCCTTCTTTATTTTCTCTTCCCTCTCTCCTCTTCTTTCCCCCTTCCTTCTTTTACCTCCCCTTCCTCCTTTCTCTCCTTCTTCTTCTCCTCCCTTCTCTCTCCTCTCTGTGTGGCGTCCGTCCGTCCCTCAGCCCTGCGTAGCTGCTCTACGGGTGACAGCCTCCTGTCCCAAGCCTTTATCCGCAGCGCTAAAAGTGCCCCTGTCCTGATCCATCCTCTCCACCCTCTCCTGTCTGACTCTGTCCTCACTTCCCTAGCTGACGAGCTGGCAGGTAGAGCCCACTACTCTATGCCTGTACCTGTGCCTCCATCTCTAGCTGTCCCTGTGTATCTACCTGTATCCCCCCTCCACCCACTTCACTTCTTCACTCACTATCTGTATGTTCTTGTCTGTCTTTGCATATTGTTTGTGTGCTTGACTTTGCTTGTGACTCCACACAGCCTGCTTGTCTTGGTGTGTTTTTGAGCTCTTGTTTGCTTCTTTCATAAAATCAATATTTCTCTCAGGCCTAGACTCTGGGGGTGTGTTGTTGTTGTTGTTGTTTCTGAATCACTATTTAATATCCTTCTCAGATCCAAACAGTTTTCCCTGCATGTGGTTTGGTGTGCATCTCTAGACCCTATCAATTTATGATTTTGATGGCTTCTGCTAAAAAATGACAGTTATTGTCAACCCATTTTTTGGATGAATTCTCATTTGTTCTTATTGATGTATTTTAATTTGTCTGTTTCCTCTGCTGCAGCTGTTTTGGCTTTAATGATATGGAAATGATTGGATGCAACTTAAATATGATTCTATTAACCATGAAAAGGAATGCAGTTTTTGCCATGTTTTGTCTGCCATGTTATTGCATGGACTTGGTTGGTGCTCTTGGGTACAGCGATATTGTGTTAGAGTGATATTGTGTTAGAGTAAACCATTAATACAAACTTGCCTATTGGGCCGACTAAATTCAACCACCTGCTCATTTAATCCTTTACACAGATGTACAGTGGATTCACAAAGTATTCAGACCCCTTCCCCTTTTCAACATTTTGTTACGTTACAGCCTTATTCTAAAATGGATTAAATAGATTTTTTCCTTATCAATCTACACACAATACCCCATAATGACGAAGCAGGAATATTTGCAAATTTATTAAAAATAAAAAACAGAAATTCCTTATTTACATAAGCATTCAGACCCTTTGCTAGGAGACTCGAAATTTAGCTCAGGTGCATCCTGTTTCCATTGATCATCCTTGATGTTTCTCCAACTTGATTGGAGTCCGCCTGTGGTAAATTCAACTGATTGGACATGATTTGGAAAGGCGCACACCTGTCTATATAAGGTCCCACAGTTGACAGTCCATGTCAGAGCCAAAACCAAGCCATGAGGTCGAAGGAATTGTCCGTAGAGCTCCGAGACAGAATTGTGTGGAGGCACAGATCTGTGGAAGGGTACCAAAACATTTCTGCAGCATTGAAGGTCCCCAAGAACACAGTGGCCTCCATCATTCTTAAATGGAAGAAGTTTGGAACCACCAAGACTCTTCCTAGAGCTGGCCGCCCGGCCAAACTGAGCAATCGGGGTAGAATGGCCTTGGTCTGGGAGGTGACCAAGAACCCGATCGTCATTTTGACAGAGCTCTAGAGTTCTTCTATGGAGATGGGATAACCTTCCAGAAGGACAACCATCTCTGCAGCACTCCACCAATCAGGCCTTTATGGTAGAGTGGCCAGACGGAAGCCACTCCTCAGTAAAAGGCACATGACAGCCCGCTTGGAGTTTGCCGAAAGGCACCTAAAGGACTCTCAGACCATGAGAAAGAAGATTTTCTGGTCTGATGAAACCAAGATTGAACTCTTTGGCCTGAATGCCAAGTGTCACGTCTGGACAACGACCCTAAGCACACAGCCAAGACAACGCAGGAGTGGCTTCGGGACAAGTGTCTGAATGTTCTTTAGTGGCCCAGCCAGAGCCAGGACTTGAACCCGATCAAACATCTCTGGAGAGACCTGAAAATAGTTGTGCAGCGATGCTCCCCATCCAACCTGACAGAGCTTGAGAGGATCTACAGAGAAGAATGGGAGAAACTCCCCAAATACAGGTGTGCCAAGCTTGTAGCGTCATACCCAAGAAGACTCAAGGCTGTGATATTTCAGTTTTTTATTTTTAATAAATGTCACATTTCAAAAAAACCTGTTTTCGCTTTATGGGGTAGATTTATGAGGGAAAAAAACAATTTAATCAATTTTAGAATAAGGCTGTAACGAAACAAAATGTGGAAAAAGTCGAGGGGTCTGAATACTTTCCAAATGCACTGTATAGGCAGTTATAGACATGCAATGCCCACAGAAGATGGTTATGAACGCAAGTCTGCCAACTATATGTGATCATATTGCTGGACCACGGTGTGGTGAATGTTACTGATCCATTTCCTTCGCTGTGTTTTCCTGTACGTAGAGTTGGTAGGACCCCTCTCAAGTGAGCTGTGCCCTGTGTGTCCCCTCTCTGTCCAGATACGGAGGACCCCCCCATCGCCATGGCCTCTCGGGCCCCCAGGATCCGCCACTGCTCCCAGAGTGAGAATAACCCAGCCTCGGACGTGTTCTCAGCATCCAGTGACCTGGAACCCCAGGGGCCCCCGCTCCCCCGCAGCAGCAGCGCTTCCGACATCATGGAGCCCTTCATCGCTGAGAGGGTCAAAGGTGCACTTCCTGTCCCCGACAGTCCCCCCTCTCACCCCACCACCACCGCTGTCTTTGCCCACCGCCACCACGCCTACCACCCCCCTTGCTCCTCCCGGAGCCACTCCTTGCACCCCCCCACAGCCCCAGGTAGCAGGGTGGCCTCTCTGGAGGTGGGGGATAGCATCTATGACCACCTGTGGCAGATGATAGGCCCCCGCCCCCCTGCCCCTGACTGGATGTGTGGTGGAGCCCCCTTCTCCTCCACCCTCACCCAGTCCTCTGAGAGAGAGGATGAGGGGGAGATGGAGGGGGAGGAGGACCTACTTAGCTCTCTCAGGGAGTACCTGATGCACATAACCCTGGAGGAGGGAGGTGGAGGGGGGGAGAGGGGCGGCCCTAGTGAGGCTGTGGAGGGTAGCGCTGTGGCGGTACAGTCAGGGTCACAGCAGGTCAGGAGACAGGTCCAGGAAAGGCAGCAGAGCAGCTTAAACTTAGCAGAAGAGGACAGTACAGAGGCAGAGCAGCAGCCTGCTGAGAGGAGCATCTATGAGTGTTTGGAACAGAGTGATGACTGGGAGCTGACCAGCAGGGGGAGCTCTAGCCTAGACCAGCAGGTAACTACTCAGGGCACAGAGAATAGGGAAGAGCCCCAGTTGGTCAGGCAAGATGCCACAGAGTGTGAGTATAATAACGAGACAGGAGGTTCAGGCCAACAGGCCCCTCAGCCCCAGCAGCAGTCCCACTCCCTCAACCTCCACCACTCCCTCAAGCCCAGGCTGGTCCGGGGTAGGCCCAAAATGCGCCATGGGGACGGGGGAGGGGTGCACGTCAGCTTCCGGCCCTCCACAGAGTCTGTCCAGTTCCACAACCCTCTAGACTCCAAGGAGGCCCACTGGAGGACCAGGTTGCGCCGCCTCAGCCACTTCAGTAGCCACTCTGTAGGAGGGGTGGGGTCTGGAGGGGCTGGGGCAGGGGTGGGGGAATCAAAGGGCAAAGTGAGGTCAGGAGGGGAGGGGGCGTGCAGAAGCAGGGAGCAGCCGGAGCGGGAGGCCAGTGGAGTGGGGGGTCATGTGACAGGGCCAGGGCGTGTCCGTCTGGGGCGCTCCTCCCTTCGGCTCCGCGGGACCCGTTCCAGGTCCCAGGATGTGGAGTCAGGGATCAGTCCTTCTCGGCAGCAGCAGGGGGCTCTGTTGGGCGGTGTGTATAAATCTGTGGTCCATGCTCTCTCCAAGCCCAAGGCCCACGCCTCCGGCTCCGCGTCCCCACAGCAGCACAGCAAAGCCCCCGGCGGGGCCACAGAGGCGCCCCTGAGGGACCTGTACACTCATGTATTGGGCTATTTTGGAAAGAAAGCACCAGGTGAGAGACTTGAGGAGCGTCGCTGTGCTCCAAGGCACTTCCACAACATGGAAAACAAAACTACAAAATAAAAATAAAACACAAAGCACCACCGTTCTATCTCCTCCATCTTTTTCAGTTTTTTAATTAACTGTTTGATTTTTTGCTGAATGCGGATTGAAATGAAGCTTTTTTTTTTGTCTTTCCTGTTTTAAAGTAGCAGACACGATCCCAAAAAAGAACCAAAGCCCGGCCGAAGGCCCCCCCTCCCCTCCTCCTGGGACGGCTCTCCCCTCCTCCTCCTCCTCGTCCTACAGCTTCTTGGACTAAATCTCTGCTGCCCCTCCTCTTTATTCCCTGAATGCTGCATGCGGCCTCACACCTCCCCCTCAGCCTTCTCTTTCAGAGCAACACAACACCATACAGGACCACACATTCACTGCACACACTGAGGCCAAATCTACAGGCAGAACAAGCTATCTAACTCATTTACATTTGATAAATTCACACAGAATACATACAGTGTAGCATTATAATGTCCTCTGAAGTCCATTGCTTCCATATATACATGAAACTGGGAAATGTGTCTGTGTCCTCAAGTCTTCGCTGATGCTCTAACAACAACATGTCAATATACCTCCAAACAGTTGGGGGCAGTATAAACGTTCTGATGGAGAATAGGATTTCAGCACCACGCATTGAGCTGGACCCTCTTGAGTCACCTCAATGACAACGCTACCACAAAGTCCAATGTCTCTTTTCTTTTTTCTTCCACTAAATTTCACTGTAGTAGCTAGATAGTATTTTAACATTGACTGTTGACACAGCTTGCCATAATTTTGTGTTAGCAGAACATGTAGTAGTGGCCTCTTAGGGCAGTAGAAACACACGTTTTTAATGGCAGCTCACTAGTTTAGAACTAAAACACAGTTGAAAGTTCAGACTAACCAGAGAAATGTTAAGTCACGTGGGCGGGATGGGGACATACTCTATGCCCTCTGCTTCTCTCTGACAATCCAGCCCAACATATAAGTGAATATAATAGCTGTTTATTCATGTATCATGGCCTTCATATGTATGCTGCCTCATCTTTCAGTGTCCCTCGTCTACCCAGTTAACACACTCACCGACTGGCCGCTCCCTCACCTAACCACAGTGCAGTTTACATAGCTAGACTAATCTCTGTTCTGTGGTGTGCTGTACTCATGGCCTGGACAAAACAAGGTTCTCTCTCTCTCTCTCTCTCTCGGTCTCTCTCTCTCTCTGTCTCTGTCTCTGTCTCGGACTGCATGCATGTGAGTAACTCCTGCATCGCTTTACTGGTTGGACTCAGTTGTGTTGGTTGGATTTTCTTTAAGGTTGTTCCGTTGAGCATTGTGCAGCAGTTACCTTCATTCTTAATCTCTATATAACAGCACATACAACACCACAGTTACCTTACTTTATTGACTGATACTGTTACACAGGCATACATTTATGAACTTAACATTCTCCACAGCCTACAGGAATGACATGCATTCAAGATTTTAGTCCAATGGTCTTGTATTGTGTTGAGGAGATCTGTATGATAGGAATGTGAAGAGGCTTGTAGTTGTGTGTGTCAGTGCTGTGTGTGTCAGTATCTACTGACAGTGGGGTGAAGTGTATGTATTTTGCTCTCTGCCTGAACACAGCCAACAAAGAGGACCCTTGTCAGACGATGCGGGCTGTGTCCAGTGATAACGGCAACCAAAACTTTGGAGACCTGATGGACGAATTTATCCAAGAGCGTTTGCGAGCGAGAGGCTCCTCTGTAAGTCGCCCTTCTATTTTCTTTCTTTCTTTTTCATTTCTCACACACACACACAATTTATGAGCTGAGTGAATAAGTGAATGTTCTCAGCTCATGCTCCCTAAATGTTTAGTCCAAACATCAGAGTACGAACTTCTCCTTTATACCTCTCACTCTCTCTCCCCTCTCTACCACTCTGCAGGGCATGACCAGGCGTGGCAGTAGCCCCGGTAGTGTGGAGATCCCCAAAGACCTGCCGGAGCTCCTGAACCGTCAGAACGCCACACGGCCCGTGGACGACCCCGGCGTGCCCTCCGAGTGGACCTCCCCCGCCAGCGCCAGCAGCAGCGACGTCATCAGCTCCGACAGCCAATCAGACTCCTTCAACGCCTTCCAGTACGCCAACTGCAAGTTTGAAAGTAAGTGACGTCACCACAGCTGACGTCATATCTCGTTAAATCAGTGACTCGTGTTTGAAATGTTTTTGAGGATAACACAAGTTATAAATCATGATTATATCAGTTAGCTCACGCTTGCGTTGCATGCATAAAAAAACCTGGTGCTGTTAACTAAGTAACATAGTAGTGGAGTGGATTGTAGATTGCGCTTGACATGCTGGAGGAGTACTCATCGTTCTGACCACTGGGTGGCACTATGCTGTGTTAGATTTCAGCTCTGGTCTGGATGTTTGTGGTGCGGGGTCGTTAGACCAGGATAACGCTAGCCTTGGAGGAGTGCCCCAGACTGCAGAGGAACAGGAGCTGTCCAGCCTCACCACCCTGCACATAGACTCAGAGACCAGCAGTCTGAGCCAGCACGGCCTGTCTGCAGACACCATCACCATCACAGGTCAGAGCTGCAGAGTCACAAATCAGAACACATCGGCTTTCAATGTCCACATCACTCATCCTTTTATACATCTTAGTGACTTTCCCACTTACATTTAAAGAACTTTGATTATCTGGAAAAACGCATAGAAATCCATGATAAAATATGGATTAAATCCAATCAATTATTATTATTCAATGTCTACCTAATTCATTACATGAATATCTGTGTTCCTCCCTCCAGGTTCAGAGAGTGCGTCCCCGATGCATTCCCTGGCTGGTTCCCGCTCCCAGACCCCGTCTCCAGCCACCCTGACCGCTGAACATGTAGGGCTGCAGCACAAGGACCTGCAGCTGGATGAGAAACTACATCACTCTGTACTACACACTCCTGATGACCTGGGTAATACACACGCACAGATGTGAGCGCGCACACACACACTGCTCTCCATAGTAACTCGCTTATCTAGTCACTACCCAAACTTAAACGGCCCCTCACCTATCACACAACACAAACACACTACACACTGAGCCTTGCAGACACACTAACAGTGTACTCAAACGTGTCGGTCTTCTTCTCCCTCTCTCAGAAACTAGTGAGTTTCCTACAGAGGACTGCAGTGTGATAGCCGGTGGCTCCCTGACCGGTTGGCACGCTGATGTTGCCACGGTGATGTGGCGGAGGATGCTAGGCATTCTCGGAGATGTGAACACCATTAAGGACCCAGAGATCCACGCGCAGGTCTTTGACTACCTCTGTGAGCTGTGGCAGAACCTGGCCAAGGTGAGGAACCATACGGGAATCAATCAGACTGTGTACTCAATACAAGAATGGAAGTTACTGGATCAATGTATGTAAGACACCCACTCACGACATTCACTCACTCTTTCTGTCTTTCTCGCACTCTCTCATCTTTCTTTCTCTCTCCTATTTCTTTCTCTCTCTTTCTCTCTCTCTCCCTTCTTTCTCCCTCTCTCATCAGATCAGAGATAATCTGGGCATCTCTCTGGACAACCAGTCATCTCCTCCTCCCCCTGTCCTCATCCCTCCCCTCCGGATCCTCACTCCCTGGCTCTTCAAAGTAAGTATTACCCCTTACTGTTCCATTACATTAGTCCTGGAAAAGACAGGTACTTTGAGGGTAACATATATACAGATACAGGCAAGCATTCTTTTTAACATTACACTGAAGTGAATAACATAACACTTCTACTCCTGTATCTGTGACTGTGCCACTGACTGCTTGTCCCCTGTACAGGCGACCATGCTGGCAGAGAGGTACAAACAGGGGAAGCTACACGCCTACAAGCTCATCTGTAAGATCATGAAGAGGAGGCAGGATGTATCGCCCAACTCAGACTTCCTCACACACTTCTACAACATCATGCACTGTGGCCTCATGCACATCGACCAGGTGTGTGTGTGTGTTTGCGTGCGCATGTGTGCATCTGAGAGAGCGAGACGGAGAGGAAGACTGAGAGAGTGTGTTGGCTGCAGGTATCACTACCCTCTGTTAAATACTGTTCCCTATATGTGTTCCTCAGGACATAGTGAACACCATCATTAAGCACTGTTCTCCTCGGTTCTTCTCCATCGGGCTGCCTGGAGCCACCATGCTTATCCTGGATTTCATCATCGCAGCAAGCAGAGTCACGGCCTGCTCCTCCCTCAATGTGAGAACAACACTACCGCAATTCACCTTCTCTCTGATTATGATAGTAATGCACTGGAATAGCTGTCTGTTAGGACTGACTGACTTATTGGCTGGCTGGCTGACTGACTGACTTAAGTTTCTTCTCTTAAGTGCAGATTCACTTTACATTTTGATGTGTTTTAAATCTCCCCTCATTTTGAATCAGAACACTTGCTTCACCATACTGTACACACACTTCTGGATGCACCACACAACACCTACCCCCAGTACAGTTCAATGATCTGGATGCACCCCCCCATATGTCTCTCTATCAGGCCCCACGGGTGGAGGCTCAGATCCTGCTGGGTTCTCTGGTGTGTTTCCCTAACCTATATGAGGAGCTGCCCGCCCTACACCCCACCACCGCTGACGTGGTCATGACCAAGTTCAGAGACGTTAAGGTAACTGTCCTCATGTGGGGTGGTTGGTTAACTCTATATTTTCAACCTGCTTTACTCTTGCTTCAGCCTATAGGAACCGGTCCCCGGTTGATTATTGAAAATGGATTGATTATTCCTATTGCATCATGATTGTTTTATTCTTTTTTAAAGACGTGGTAGTTTGTATGATTTTATTGAACAGATGGTCAGAGAGAGGGGTATATTGGAAAGATAGGAGGGGGACACAGTGTGTCAAATGGCAGTGGGCTTTGAGATTATTACCCACATGACACCGGTATTAAGGTACTGGAGGTGGCGGCACCAACCACTAGACCACTAGTAACCATTAGACCACCCAAGCCACCTATTGTTACACCTATGTTGTATCAAACCCACATTAAATCCAATGACCTTTTTATTTCTTCCGCCTGTGGTACTGAGGGAGCAGCACCTAACTCTCTAGTGGGTGATTAGCTATGTCACAGGCGCCCATTCACAGGACCTTGTTGTTATTGTGCCGCATGTTGTTGTTGATTGCTGGTTAAAGACCTCATTTCATGCATGAGAGTGTTTCATATTTGGACAGAGAATTTCACACGATGGCATCTGATAGCCTGGGTCTGGCTGTGAATGACAAAGCGCTGGTTAATTCAGCCAGTAGGGAGTCTGTTTTGTGTGTGTGTGTGTGTGTGTGCGCGTGCGTGCATGTGTGATTTAGCAGGAGATCTGTTGTTCAATGGATAATGAAACAGGCTGATGGGTGCATTAATCTCTCAATCAGTTAATTATTGATTGATTGATCATTTATTGATAGACCCTGTCATTCGTTTCAGGAACACATCATCAAACACATCCTGAGTTCAGCCATAGATGAGCCTTCAGCCCCAGCAAGGTATGAAGACCAACCAACCACCCCCACCAACCAACCAACCACCCCCACCAACCAACCAACCACCCCCCCCCCCCAACCAACCAACTACCCCCACCAACCAACCAACTACCCCCACCAACCAACCAACCAACCAACCAACCAACTACCCCCACCAACCATCCAACCAACCAACTACCCAACCAACTACCCCCACCAACCAACCAACCAACTACCCCCACCAACCAACCAACCAACTACCCCCACCAACCAACCAACCAACTACCCCCACCAACCAACCAACCAACTACCCCCACCAACCAACTACCCCCACCAACCAACCAACTACCCCCACCAACCAACCAACCAACCAACTGCCCCCACCAACCAAACAACCAACTGCCCCCACCAACCAACTGCCCCCACCAACCAACTGCCCCCACCAACCAACCAACCAACCAACCAACTACCTCCACCAACCAACCAACTGCCCCCACCAACCAACCAACCAACTGCCCCCACCAACCAACCAACCAACTGCCCCCACCAACCAACCAACCAACTGCCCCCACCAACCAATCAACCAACCAACCAACTGCCCCCACCAACCAACCAACCAACTGCCCCCACCAACCAACCAACCAACTGCCCCCACCAACCAACCAACTACCCCCACCAACCACCCATCCCCACCAACCAACCACAACCACGAAATGGTAACCTATTCCCTACATAGTGCACTACTTCTGACCAGAGCCCTATATAGAGAATAGGGTACCATTAAGGACACAGTCTTTGCCTGTCCCTGACCTGTGGAAGACAAGCAGCAGATTATTGTAATAATAATGAGGCGAGGGAATGGAGAGGAGGGTGTCACTGTATGGGCTGTGGTGACTAATAGAAACTGGCCTTGGTTATACTTTAGTCTACCTTGTGTATTGTCCCTGTTAGTCTCATTCAAGGTCACGCTGACATTGATATTGCCAGTTGATTATGCATTTATGTACGTGTATTTATGTGTTTATTAGTTACCAACTTTAACATGTGACTCAAAATATTAAAGCTATTTATAATGGGCTAATGTGTGTCATTTGGAAAATGAACGGGAGTTGTGTTATGTTGTGTTTGGCCCCGTCAGGTGTGTGGCCCTGTGCAGTCTAGGTATCTGGCTGTGTGAGGAGTTGGTCCACGGCACCCAGCACCCTCAGATCAAAGAAGCCCTCAATGTCATCTGTGTCACGCTAAAGGTAACTAACTATAAATGATATAATAATATGCCACTTACTTCTGCTAAATGGATATATATTATTAGCAACACTCATGCCCCGCCCACATGAGGATCTCATTTTCAGCCATCTATTTCCTGTGTTTGAGGGGTGCAAAATCCACTTAAAGCTCACTGGATTGATTGCTTTCATTTTGCTCATGCGACTCTTTCATCCTCTTCATTGTGCCTGTTGTTTTTTCCCCGTTAACATTACAACCACAAAATGTTTTGTAAATAACCTGTCAAACACACTCCGGTAATGGCTGAATTGGGCTCAATGGAATACATTGTCTTTCTGTTGCACCTATAAGAACGCTAAAGCTTAGTCTGGGATTTAACACATCGCCTTGACACGCCTTGACAGAAGAAAGATAACTTTATTTTGATGGGTGTTCATTTTTTGGGGAATTGAAAAAAGTAATAGTTTAATACAGTTGAAATGATTACAAATGAAAGCAACTTCCGAAAATGAACACTCAGATTAATAGTGATATTATGTCTGATCTTGCAAACAATGTATAGATAAGTGCACATATCATTTTCTTTATTTTAAAACAATTATTTTACAAAATACTTGATTGATAACATTAGAAAATGTATATATGACTGCATTCTAAGAAAAAAAAAGTGACATTTTACTATAAATTCAATACCTGAATTCCCTCCAAGGTCCTTGAACTCCATTCAATTATTTTTCCATGCCAGTAAAGTTATTTTTGTGCAAAAATTTAGTAAATATCTGATGGATTTTAAAAATTCTAAAAGTTTTGGGTACCTTCATCCAATGGTTACATCTATTATAATTGTTTTGAAAACAATTTTTTACAATATGTTTTACCCCCTTTTTCTCCCAATTTCGAATACAATCTTGTCTCAAGGCTGCAACTCCCCAACAGGCTCGGGAGAGGCGTAGGTCGAGTCATGCGTCCTCCGAAACATGACCCGCCAAACCGCACTCCTTAACACCCGCCCGCTTAACCCGGAAGCCAGCGGCACCAATGTGTCGGAGGAAACACTGTTCAACTGACGACTGAAGTCAGCCTGCAGGTGCCCGGCCCGCCACAAGGAGACGCAAGAGCGCGATGAGCCAAGTAAAGCCCCCCCCCCGGCCAAACCCTCCCTTAACCCGGACGACGCTAGGCCAATTGTGCGCCGACCTATGGGACTCCCGGTCACGGCCGGTTGTGACACAGCCTGGGATCGAACCCGGGTCTGTAGTGACGCCTCAAGCACTGCGATGCAGTGCCTTAGACCGCTGTACCACTCGGGAGGCCCTTTTAAAACCTTTTAACAATTTTGATGACCATTGCTAATATTATTATTATTGTTATTATAGATGTTTTTATCCAAAGTGTCTGTGAGAGTGAGTGTATACATTTCTAGTATGTGTATGTGATCCTTACAGGAATTGAACCCACAACCCTGGTGTTATTGACACTATTGGAGTAATCTGCCATGCACAGTGATTAGAATGTTGAAATGTGTTGCCTTGCCTTCGTCCCTTGCCATGTGAAGTGTACTATAGCAGTCCCTGGTTAGCAGTAGCACAGCAGCAGTCTCTCCCTGTGGCCTGCCCTTGTCTACGGTAGGGTCAGTCTGCCTGGAGTGGGAGAAAGATGTTCTGCACTGAGTAGCCAGAAGAAGCTTACAGACAGTACTGACTGGTTTGGTCTGGCTCAACACACACACACAACTCCAACCCAGCTAAATCTGGCCTGACTGTCAACATGTTTGGCTTCTCTGTGCGCTCCACTCTGCTCAGACAGAAGGCGAAGGCTAATCCCATGAAGAATACATGCTTCACCCACCTCAAGGAATTGTTATATTTCTGTCGTCTGAAATGAGGACACTCGCCAACTGCCCCCCCCCCCCCCTTCTCTACCTCCTCCTCCTCTCCATATTGGTATCCAATCAAATGGGTTGGCTGGTGATCCGGACCATTGTTTTGTGTGGGCCTTGGCCCTGGCTTGCTGCTCTGGAGAAGCACTCTGCACTCTTCCTGAGCCAGGGTCACGAGGAGGGAGGGAGGGAGAGAGGAGGTGGTGGTGGGTCATCTCCCTGAGCCCCTTTTCTCAGTTGCGTGCGTGTTTGTCTTTTTGTTTTTCAGTTTCCAAATAAAACTGTTGCGCTGGTGGCCTCCGACATTCTGCACTTGCTCATAAACTATGTTGATGACCTTCAGAAATTCCCCCCAGACACTCCAAAGAAAATAGTTGAGGTAAATTGGCATGTCCATTTTTTTATGTAATAAAGTATGTGAACTAGTCTTGGAGCTTTTGAAGAGTATCCTTTTTGAATGACAAAAAAATCAAATGTATCTTTTTGCTTTCAGTAACTTTTTAACTCTTGTTTCAGATCCTCATAGCGACCATCACTCACCTGCTTCCCACTACAGAATCCTCCCCTCATGAACTAGACAAGAGGGTATGTCACCTCTCCTCACACACAACTCTCCTAGTCACATGGAGAGCTAGTAATAATACAAGATCACAACTGTTGGTTTTCTATTTACAGTATACTGGCCTGAAATGGTTTTTGCAGAAGCTCAATTAAGACATTTTCCCTCATCATAACACAGTATTTTGTTCTCTGATTTATTGATGAAATCAAACTGTGTTTTTGCTTCCCTGGCCCTAGTTGGTGGTGTCTCTGCTGTTGTGCCTGCTGGACTGGGTGATGGCTCTGCCTCCTAAGACTCTGCTGCAGCCTGTCCAAACCCTCAGCCCTGACAAGGAGAAGCCAGACAAGTCTGTCCTCAGCTGTATCTACAAGGTATGCCCAGTCCCAAATAGAACCCTTGCCCATACTTTCTAATGAGCTTTATTTATTGATTTACTTCAAGGCAATATTTGATGCCGACATATCCGTCTTTACTTTTGTTAGCATTGACCACAGCATACAGTGCCTTGCAAAAGTATTTATCCCCCTTGGTGTTTTTCCTATTTTGTTGCATTACAACCTGTAATTTAAATGGATTTCAATTTGGATTTCATGTAATGGACATACACAAAATGGATGGGTTATCCGAAACTTTGAACATCCCACGGAGCACCATTAAATCCATTATTTAAAAATGCCAAACCTGCCAAGAGAGGGCCGCCCACCAAAACTCACAGACCAGGCAAGGAGGGCATTAATCAGAGAGGCAACAAAGAGACCAAAGATGTACATTTTACATTTTAGTAATTTAGCAGACGCTCTTATCCAGAGCGACTTACAGTTAGTGAGTGCATACATTTTTCAGATAACCCTGAAGGAGCTGCAAAGCTCCAGAGCGGAGATTGGAGAATCTGTCCATAGGACCACTTTAAGCCATACACTCCACAGAGCTGGGCTTTACGGAAGAGTTGCCAGAAAAAAGCCATTGCTTAAAGAAAAAAATAAGCAAACACGTTTGGTGTTCGCCAAAAGGCATGTGGGAGACTCCCCAAACATATGGAAGAAGGTACTCTGGTCAGATGAGACAAAAATTGAGCTTTTTGGCCATCAAGGAAAACGCTATGTCTGGCGCAAACCCAACACCTCTCATCACCCCGAGAACACCATCCCCACATGGTGGTGGCAGCATCATGCTGTGGGGATGTTTTTCGTCGGCAGGGACTGGGAAACTGGTCAGAATTGAAGGAATGATGGATGGCGCTAAATACAGGGAAATTCTTGAGGGAAACCTGTTTCAGTCTTCCAGAGATTTGAGACTGGGACGGAGGTTCACCTTCCAGCAGGACAATGACCCTAAGCATACTGCTAAAGCAACACTTGAGTGGTTTAAGGGGAAACATTTAAATGTCTTGGAATGGCCTAGTCAAAGCCCAGACCTCAATCCAATTGAGAAAAGTGTGGTATGACTTAAAGATTGCTGTACACCAGCGGAACCCATCCAACTTGAAGGGGGGGGGTTAATAGTTATGCACGCTCAAGTTGTCTGTTTTTTTGTCTTATTTCTTGTTTGTTTCACAATAAAAAAGATTTTGCATCTTCATAGTGGTAGGCATGTTGTGTAAATCAAATTATATTTAAAAAAATCAATGTTAATTCCAGGTTGTAAGGCAACAAAATGGGAAAAATGCCAAGGGGGGTGAATACTTTTGCAAGCCACTGTGCAGTGGAGTGTCAAACCTGAACCATGGAGTAGCACTTCTTTGTGTTTAGTGTTCTTTCATTTCCTAATGGAGCTATTAGGGGAGGGTTTCTGTGGCTGGGTGTCTGTCTGCCTCTCTCGTAAGTCATTATTTGTGGAATAGTTCAGGACTGCTGCGTTACAGCTTTAATACAGACTTAGGGGCCTCCTTCCTAATGCATGCTACAGCTGGCACAGAGCACACCCAGACTCACTCCTCAGTAGTCAGCACTCAATCACAGCATCCTCTTTTCTCATTACCACCCACCCTCTCTCTCTCTCTCTCTCTCTCTCTGTGTCTCTGTCTCCATGGAAACACACTGCGACGGGATCAGCAGATAATTTAATTACTTATTTCCGATAAGGATTCCTCCTCTCAAGTTTCTTTCCCTCTTTTTCTCTCTCTCTCATTCTTTCTCTCTCGCTTTCTCTGTGAAATAGTGCAGTAGTGTTCATTGATTACTCCTCTCTCTCCCTCTTCTCCCCCCAGGTGCTGCATGGCTGTGTGTATGGGGCCCAGAACTTCAACAGCCCTAGGTATTTCCCTATGAACCTGTCAGACCTGACCAGTCCAGACTACGACCCCTTCTTGCTACTGGAGATTCTGAAGGAACCAGAGCCCCTCCACTCCCCTGACTCAGAACGCTCCTCCAAACTACAGCCTGTCACTGAGGGTAAGAACAAAACACCTTCTTCTCCTCCTCCTCCTCTGTGTTAATCTCTACCTCTCCCATACTCTGATTCCTTCTCCTAAGGACCGGATGTGATGTGAATGCAGCTAGGCTCCTATGTGTCCTGTGTTAGATTCAGAGCAGCAGGGGACACCTGCAGCTTTTTCCTGAAAGAGACAATGACTAATCATTGGAGCACTTTGTGAGGCATGCTTCCTTCCTTAGCAACTAACACCCCTTTTCCCTCCGGTCCTCGATCTATCCATTTATTAGTTAATTTCATTCCTTTCCTTTTCTTTTGGGGTGTCGGAGGAAAGATAGATGGATGGAGGGAGAGATGTTACCTTTTTATTTAACCTTTATTTACATAGGTTTGTCTCATTGAGATAAAAATCGCTTTTGCAAGAAAGATCTGTGCCTTAAAGGCCCCCCTAGATTTTATTGGAGAGAGAGATGAACCTGTCCTCCTGTCCTGTCGATAGCCACATTATTTTTCCCTGTAATGTCTCACACAGGGTTTATGTAGCTCTGTGTGGCTGTGATTATGCTTATTGGAAAGTGATGGTTGGTAGCACACTGAGTGTGATGGCATTGGCTTGTTCTATGCATGGTGCCACCCAGAAATGTAAAGAGATTCTACATTGGAACCATTGAGGTATCTAGCGTTGTTACTGGTATCTAGCGTTGTTACTGGTATCTAGCGTTGTTACTGGTATCTAGCGTTGTTACTGGTATCTAGCGTTGTAACTGGTGTTTAGTGGTGTAACTGGTGTCTAGCGTTGCAACTGGTGTCTAGCGTTGCAACTGGTGTCTAGCGTTGCAACTGGTGTCTAGCGTTGCAACTGGTGTCTAGCGTTGTTACTGGTTTAACTGGTATCTAGCGTTGTAACTGGTATCTAGCATTTTACTACACAGACCCTGCTTTCTTCATCATACATTTTAATGATTTTTGATTGGCTAGATTCCATCATCCCTCTACACTCTGTTGGAGATTAACTCTAACACTAGGAATACCTTGTCCCACTGGGTTGAGCTGATACCTACATGTTATCAGCTGACTGGCTGGCTTTTTCTATATTTTCTCCTGTTTATTGAGACTGGTCTTGAGAAATGCTGCAATGTCAACATTAAACAGTTTCCATTATATTTACATTTACGTCATTTAGCAGACGCTCTTATCCAGAGCGACTTACAAATAGGTGCATTCACCTTATAGCCAGTGGGATAACCACTTTACAATGTTTTTTTTTTTTTTTTTTTTTTTGGGGGGGGGGGGGTTGGAGTAAAGGGGGGGGTGGGGGTAGAAGGATTACTTTATCCTATCCCAGGTATTCCTTAAAGAGGTGGGGTTTCAAATGTCTCCGGAAGGTGGTGAGTGACTCCGCTGTCCTGGCGTCGTGAGGGAGCTTGTTCCACCATTGGGGTGCCAGAGCAGCGAACAGTTTTGTCTGGGCTGAGCGGGAACTATGCTTCCGCAGAGGTAGGGGAGCCAGCAGGCCAGAGGTGGATGAACGCAGTGCCCTCGTTTGGGTGTAGGGACTGATCAGAGCCTGAAGGTACGGAGGTGCCGTTCCCCTCACAGCTCCGTAGGCAAGCACCATGGTCTTGTAGCAGATGCGAGCTTCAACTGGAAGCCAGTGGAGTGTGCGGAGGAGCGGGGTGACGTGAGATAACTTGGGAAGGTTATATCCCCCTGTTCTTGTTTTAGAGCTCTTCATCTCTTTGTTATCTCCTTATTCTTTCTATCTTCCTCTTCCCCTGCAGTGCGGCGCCGTATCCAGCACGGTCTGATCTCCATCGCGGCCAGGACAGTCATCACCCACCTGGTCAACCACCTTGGCCACTACCCCATGTCTGGAGGCCCTGCCACCCTGACCAGCCAGGTGTGTGAGAACATGGACAACCCCTACAGCGAGAGCCCTGACCTGGCCCCAGAGCTCTTCGACGGGCCCAACCTACAGTTCTTTGTCCTGAACGGCACCACCCTCCTATCCTGTCTACAGATCCGGGCTGAGGACGGTGTGCCTGGAGGAGGAATGTCTGCAGGCCTCACCACCACCAGTGCCTGTGTGAGGGTTATCGTCCGAGACATCTCCGGCAAACACTCGTGGGATTCGGCTGTGCTGTACGGGCCACCTCACTGTGGTGCTCCCAATCAGCCCCTGCACCTCTACAGTAACAGAACAACGGAGAGAATGACAGAGAGAAGGACTACAGAGGGGGAGAAGGAGAAGAACTGGGTTGGAGACCCTGTAGAGAAGGAAGAAGAGGAGAGGGAAGAGGGGGCAGCACTGGAGGAAGAGGAGGTGGTGGTGGTGCTGCTGGGAGAGGAGGAGGTTCTTGGAGAGGAGGAGGAGGGGGAGGCTGTGGAGGAGGAAGGAGAGGAAGAAGAGGAGGAAGAGGAAGGTGTGTTGGCGCTCATGGCCCCGCAAGCTAAGCGTGTGTGTCGCGAGGCGGTCCCGTACTGGGACTCCCTGCGAGAAGAAGAAGATGTTCTAGATGAGATGCTGCAGTACCTGGGTTACTCCAGCCCCGAGTGCCTTCAGCGGGCCGGAGCCCCCCTTAACATCCACGCCCCACCGCCTGTCTGCGTATCAGAGAAGCAGGAGAACGACGTGATCAACGCCATCCTGAAGCAGTGTGCAGAGGAGAGGGACTTTGCGGTGCACAGGGGGAATGGGCTGAACATGAGGGCCGTGGAGCAGGGGGAGCCGGGGCCTCAGAGGCCCCAGTCAGCCTTCTACTACTGCAGGCTGCTACTCAACATCCTGGGCTTGAACTCCTGGGAGAAGAGGTGAGAGAGACACGCCACACCACAAACCAGGGTCCTGTTCAGTGGGGCACAAAACAGGAGAAAACATTTTGAAACTGGGAAGTACAGTGCCTTCAGAAAGTATACATACCCCTTGACTAATTCCATATGTTGTTGTGTTACAGCCTGAATTCAAAATTGATTAAATAGATTGTTTTTCACCCATCTAAACACAATGCCTCATAATGACAAAGTGAAAACATGTTTTTAGAAATGTTAGGACATTTTACACCACTGAGTCAATACATGTTAGAATCAACTTTGGCAGGGATTACAGCTGTGAGTCTTTCTTGGTAAGTCTAAGAGCTTTCCACACCTGGATTGTGCAACATTTGCCCATTATTGTTTTCAGAATTCTTCAAGGTCTGTCAAGTTGGTTGTCAATCATTGCCATAGATTTTCAAGCCGATTTAATTCAAAACTGTAACTGGGCCGCTCAGGAACATTCAATGTCGTCTTGGTAAGAAACTCCAGTGTATATTTGGCCTTGTGTTTTAGGTTATTGTCCTGCTGAAAGGTGATTTTGTCTCCCAGTGTCTGTTGGAAAGCAGACTGAACCAGGGTTTCCTCCAGGATTTTGCCCGTGCTTAGCTCTATTATGTTTATTTTTATCCAAAAAAAACCTCCTTAGTCCTTGCCGATGACGAGCAGACCCATAACATGATGCAGCCACCACCGTGCTTGAAAATATGAAGAGTGGTGCTCAGTGATGTGTTGTATTGGATTTGCCACAAACATAACACTTTGTATTCAGGACATACATTTAATTTATTTTTTGCAGTTTTACTTTAGTGCCAGGATGCATGTTTTGGAATATTTTTCTTCTGTACAGGCTTCCTTCTTTTCACTCTGTCATTTAGGTTAGTGTTGTGGAGTAACTACAATGTTGTTGATCCATCCTCAGTTTTCTCCTATCACAGCCATTAAACTCTGTAACTGTTTTAAAGTCACCATTGCCTCATGGTGAAATCCCTGAGCGGTTTCCTTCCTCTCCGGCATCTGAGTTAGGAAGGACGCCTGTATACAGTGCATTCGGAAAGGATTCAGACCCCTTCCCTTTTTCCAAATGTTGTTACATTACAGCCTTATTCTAAAATGGATTACATCTTCTCGTCAATCTACACACAATACCCCATAATGACAAAGCGAAAACAGGTTTTTAGAAATTTATGCAAATGTCTTAAAAATAAAAAACGGATTAAAAAAAGTATTCAGACCCTTTGCTATGAGACTTGAAATTGAGCTCAGGTTCGTCCTGTTTCCATTGATCATCCTTGAGATGTTTCTACAACTTGATTGGAGTCCACCTGTGGTAAATTCAATTGATTGGACATGATTTGGAAAGGAACACACCTGTCTATATAAGGTCCCACAGTTGACAGTGCATGTCAGAGCAAAAACCAAGCCATGGGGTCAAAGGAATTGTCTGTGGAGCTCAGAGACAGGATTGTGTGGAGGCACAGATCTGGGGAAGGGTACCAAAACATTTCTGCAGCATTGAAGGTCCCTAAGAACACAGTGACCTCCATCATTCTTAAATGGAAGAAGTTTGGAACCACCAAGACTCTTCCTAGAACTGGCCGCCCGGCCAAACTGAGCAATTGGGGGAGGAGGGCCTTGGTCAGAGAGGTGACTAAGAACCCGATGGTCACTCTGACAGAGCTCCAGAGTTCCTCTGTGGAGATGGGAGAACCTTCCATAAGGACAACCATCTCTGCAGCACTCTTTATGGTAGAAAGGCCAGACAGAAGCCACTCCTCAGTAAAAGGCACATGACAGCCCGCTTGGAGTTTGCCAAAAGGCACCTAAATGACTCTCAGACCATGAGAAACAAGATTCTCTGTTCTGATGAAACCAAGATTGAACTCTGTGGCCTGAATGCCAAGCGTCACATCTGGAGGAAACCTGGCACCATCCCTACGGTGAAGCATGGTGGAGGCAGCGTCATACTGTCGGGATGTTTTTCAGCGGCAGGGACTGGGAGACTAGTCAGGATCGAGGGAAAGATGAATGGAGCAAAGTACAGAGAGATCCTTGATGAAAACCTGCTCCAGAGCGCTCAGGACCTCAGACTGGGGCGAAGGTTCACCTTCCAGCAGGACAACGACCCTAAGCACACAGCCAAGACAACGCAGGAGTGGCTTCAGGACAAGTCTCTGAATGTCCTTGAGTGGCCCAGCCAGAGCCCGGACTTGAACCCGATCGAACATCTCTGGATAGACCTGAAAATAGCTGTACAGCGACGCTCCCCATCCAACCTGATAGAGTTTGAGAGGATCTGCAGAGAAGAATGGGAGAAACTCCCCAAATACAGGCGTGCCAAGCTTGTAGCGTCATACCCAAGAAGACTCGAGGCTGTAATCGCTGCCAAAGGTGCTTGAACAAAGTACTGAGTAAAGGGTCTGAGTACTTATGTAAATGTGATATTTCAGAAAACATTTCTAAAAACCAGTTTTTGCTTTTTCATTATGAGGTATTATCTCATATTGTGTGTAGATTGATGAGGGGGAAAAAAACGATTTAGTCAATTTTAGTATAAGGCTGTAACTTAGAAAATGTGGAAAAAGTCAAGGGGTCTGAATACTTTCCGAATGGACTGTAACTTTGTAGTCACTGGGTGTATTAATACACCATTCAAAGTGTAATTAATAACTTTAATATGCTAAACGTGATATTCAATGTCTGCTTTTTAAAAATGTTATCTATCTGCAAATAGGTAGCCCTTTTTGCGAGGCATTGGAAAACCTCCCTGGTCTTTGTGGTTGAATCTGTGTTTGAAATTCACTGCTCGACTGAGGGACCTAACAGATAATTGTGTGTGTGTGATATCATGTTAAACACTATTATTGCACACAGAGTGAGTAAAAACATAATTCCACTTTGACATTATGGGGTATTGTGTATCTGCCAGTGACACAAATCTCAATTTAATCAATTTTAAATTCAGGCTGTAACACAACAAAATGTGGAAAAAGTAGAGGGGTTTGAATACTTTCTGAAGGCACCGTATTACCCAAACTTGTTCAATATGAAAAGCCCATTTTCAGTTTGGAAACGCTTTGCTACGGTGTGCCCTACTGAACATGACCAAAATCATAGTCTACGGTTTTTATGGAAAAATAGCTAATTCTGCAGGTAGCCTATTGTTCACAGAACTGGCACATTTGAAGAGATCCAGTAGACTCTTGTAGAAAATGGGTATGTGATGATTTAACTTCAGCTTGTTCTTGGTGCTGTGCTATATTCAAATGGTGGGGGGGGGGATGCACCATGTGTCACTGCTACCGCCAGCCTTGTTTGTCTCTCAGCCCGTCAGTGAGATTTAGTATAATCAGCTTAGAGTAGCTAGTCCGTCCGCATCTCTTTCTCTCTCTATTTCTTTCTTTCTCTCTCACTCACTCACTCACTCACTCATATGGTCATCTCATCCACCTCATTATCACCACACTTCACTTATATTACTTTGCGTAAATCCATTTCCTGAAGCAGCTATTTCTGGTGGCTTTTTTCATTGATGTCTTTGAAGTATTATCTAATTGTATTACTAGAGATGGAGGCTGGAACTTTAATGATGAGAATTAATTGGGCTAAATGGAAACTGCGTATCACATCCTACAGCTATTGTATACAGTACTCATATGCCTATGAACCAGAGTAATACTGTTAGCACTGAGGTGTTGTGCCCTAGTAGGAAGTCCACTGTGTGCAGCTCACCCAGCACTACTAAAAATAGCCCGAGTATGTCTACCTCTGCTTAGCTTCCCAGTAAAGCAAGAAAAAGAATCAAGCATCCCAGAAAAGTGTTAAAAATATCCCATGTTAACATATGTAGCTTAAGAAACAAGGTTCATTAAATCAATAAATTGCTAGTAACAGATGACATTCATATTGTGACAATCTCTGAAACTCACTTAGATAATACCTTTGATGATACTGTGGTAGCAATATGAGGTTATAACATTTACAGAAAAGACAGAAATGCCAATTGGGGCGGTGTTGTGGTCTACATTCAGAACCACATTCCTGTAAAGCTTAGAGAGGATCTCATGTTAAATACTGTTGAAGTAATATGGCTACAGGTTCACCTGCCTCACCTAAAGCCCATTCTGGTGGGAAGCTGCTATAGACCACCAAGTGCTAACAGTCACTATCTGGATAACATGTGAAATGCTTGATAATACACTGCTCAAAAAAATTAAGGGAACACTTAAACAACACAATGTAACTCCAAGTCAATCACACTTCTGTGAAATCAAACTGTCCACTTAGGAAGCAACACTGATTGACAATAAATGTCACATGCTGTTGTGCAAATGGAATAGACAACAGGTGGAAATTATAGGCAATTAGCAAGACACCCCCAATAAAGGACTGGTTTTGCAGGTGGTGACCACAGACCACTTCTCAGTTCCTATGCTTCCTGGCTGATGTTTTGGTCACTTTTGAATGCTGGCGGTGCTTTCACTCTAGTGGTAGCATGAGACGGAGTCTACAACCCACACAAGTGGCTCAGGTAGTGCAGCTCATCCAGGATGGCACATCAATGCGAGCTGTGGCAAGAAGGTTTGCTGTGTCTGTCAGCGTAGTGTCCAGAGCATGGAGGCGCTACCAGGAGACAGGCCAGTACATCAGGAGACGTGGAGGAGGCCGTAGGAGGGCAACAACCCAGCAGCAGGACTGCTACCTCCGCCTTTGTGCAAGGAGGAGCAGGAGGAGCACTGTCAGAGCCCTGCAAAATGACCTTCAGCAGGCCACAAATGTGCATGTGTCTGCTCAAACGGTCAGAAACAGACTCCATGAGGGTGGTATGAGGGCCCGACGTCCACAGGTGGGGGTTGTGCTTACAGCCCAACACCGTGCAGGACGTTTGGCATTTGCCAGAGAACACCAAGATTGGCAAATTCGCCACTGGTGCCCTGTGCTCTTCACAGATGAAAGCAGGTTCACACTGAGCACATGTGACAGACGTGACAGAGTCTGGAGACGCCGTGGAGAACGTTCTGCTGCCTGCAACATCCTCCAGCATGACTGGTTTGGCGGTGGGTCAGTCATGGTGTGGGGTGGCATTTCTTTGGGGGGCCGCACAGCCCTCCATGTGCTTGCCAGAGGTAGCCTGACTGCCATTAGGTACCGAGATGAGATCCTCAGACCCCTTGTGAGACTATATGCTGGTGCGGTTGGCCCTGGGTTCCTCCTAATGCAAGACAATGCTAGACCTCATGTGGCTGGAGTGTGTAAGCAGTTCCTGCAAGATGAAGGCATTGATGCTATGGACTGGCCCGCCCGTTCCCCAGACCTGAATCCAATTGAGCACATCTGGGACATCATGTCTCGCTCCATCCACCAACGCCACGTTGCACCACAGACTGTCCAGGAGTTGGCGGATGCTTTAGTCCAGGTCTGGGAGGAGATCCCTCAAGAGACCATCCGCCACCTCATCAGGAGCATGCCCAGGCGTTATAGGGAGGTCATACAGGCACGTGGAGGCCACACACACTACTGAGCCTCATTTTGACTTGTTTTAAGGACATTACATCAAAGTTGGATCAGCCTGTATTGTGGTTTTCCACTTTAATTTTGAGGGTGACTCCAAATCCAGACCTCCATGGGTTGATAAATTTGATTTCCATTGATAATTTTTGTGTGATTTTGTTGTCAGCACATTCAACTATGTAAAGAAAAAAGTATTTAATAAGATTATTTCATTCATTCAGATCTAGGATGTGTTATTTTTGTGTTCCCTTAATTTTTTTGAGCAGTGTATATCTGATATCAATAGCGAGGTATACTTTCTGGGTGATTTAAATATTGACTGGCTTTCTTCAGGCTGCCCACTCAAGAGAAAGCTTCAAACTGTAACTGGTGCCTGTAACCTGGTTCAGGTTATCAATCAACCTACCAGGGTAGTCACAAACAGTACAGAAATTAAATCATCAAGATGTATTGATCATATGTTTACTAATGCTGCAGAAATTTGTTTGAAAGCAGTATCCAAATCCATTGGATGTAGTGATCACAATATAGTAGCCATATCTAGGAAAACCAAAGTTCCAAAGGCTGGGCCTAATATTGTGTATAAGAGGTCATACAATACATTTTGTAGTGATTCCTATGTTGTTGATGTGAATAATATTTGTTGGTCTGTGGTGTGTAATGACGAGCAACCAGACGCTGCACTTGACACATTTATGAAATTGCTTATCCCAGTTACTAATAAGCATGCACCCATTAAGAAAATGACTGTAAAAACTGTTAAATCCCTGTGGATATTTGTGAGAGGTATTGACATGTTGAATGCACTGAGCTGTCTGTTCGAACTACTGGCACACAGCTCGGACACCCATGCATACCCCAGAAGATATGCCACCAGAGGTCTCTTCACAGTCCCCAAGTCAAGAACAGACTATGGGAGGCGCACAGTACTACATAGAGCCATGACTACATGGAACTCTATTCCACATCAAGTAACTCAAGCAGTAAAATTAGATTTAAAAAACAGATACAAATACACCTTATGGAACAGCGGGGACTGTGAAGCAACACAAACATAGACACTTGCATGCAAACACATGATAACATACGCACTATACACACATGTACACATGGATTTTGTGTTATAGATATGTGGTAGTTGAGTAGAGGCCTGAGGGCACACACTTAATATGTTGTGAAATCTGCTATGAATGTATTGTAATGTTTTTAAAATGTATAACTGCCTTAAACGTCGCTTTAGAGAATTTGGCAGTACGTCCAACCGGCCTCACAACCTCAGACCACGTGTATGGCGTTGTGTGGGCGAGTGGTTTGCTGATGTCAACGTTGTGAACAGAGTGCCTCATGGTGGCGGTGGGTTATGGTATGGGCAGGCATAAGCTACGACATCGAACACAATTGCATTTTATCGATGGCAATTTGAATGCACAGAGATACCGTGACGAGCTCCTGAGGCCCATTGTGTTGCCATTCATATGCCGCCATCACCTCATGTTTCAGCATGATAATGCACTGCCCCGTGTCGCAAGGATCTGTACACAATTCCTGTAAGCTGAAAATGTCCCTGTTCTTCCATTGCCTGCATATTCTCCAGACATGTCACCCATTGAGCATGTTTGGGATGCTCTGGATCGACGTGTACGACAGCGTGTTCCAGTTCCCGCCAATATCCAGCAACTTCAGCTCACCCCTACCTTTTTAAAAAGTGATCTGTATTCCCAGTCATGTGAAATCCATAGACTAGGGTCTAATGAATTAATTTCAATTGACAGATTTTCTTATATGAACTGTAACTCAGTAAAATATTTGCAATTGTTGCATGTTGCATTGTATATTTTTGTTCAGTATATTCGCCTACTCACATCATGCAAATAAAGAATAAAAGGACACAAACACAAACACAGAGAGACTTTTCAAAGCCCTGCCGCTGTAGCGTTGGTACAGTTGACATTTTCAGTCCCTCCAGGATTCCGAATTCTGTGATCGCAGGGCTTGCAAATTTGACCAGTCACCGCAACATTTCCACATAAAACTGTCAAATCATCGCAATATTATCGCATAAAACTGACCCATCACAGCAGTACAAAATGAGGGCTTGCCATTTCAACCAATCACTGCACATTATACCGCATAATATGGTTAAATCAAGCCATAGGTCAAGAAATGTCTTGCCTCATCAGCGCATTTTTGCGACAAATTGGACAAAATCATCGCATATTGCCATGCAAAATGTCAGAATTGCCACAGCAAAATCAAGCATTTTTTGTGGACAAATGTATATATAAAAAAGAAAATCAAAAAAGAATCCCAGTGAAACCCTGGAGGGACTGCATTTTACATTTTAGTCATTTAGCAGATGCTCTTATCCAGAGCGACTAACCATTAGTGCTTTCATCTTAAGATAGCTAGGTGACACAACCACATATCACAGTCGTAGTAAGTACATTTTCCTCCATTACTGAGGGAGCAGAAAGGAGTCAGGAGGATAGCCTTTAATGAGCCATTGTCCTGCTTCGCTCTTTCTTTTTCTCTTTATTTCTCTTTCTCTCGTTCTCTCTTGCTCGCTCTCCTTCTTCTGACATTCATACCGCATGTATTATTTGTCAGAGACTAAGGCATTGCAATTCGCTCGGTGTCCGTGGGCGAGCGTGTGTGCACTGAGTAATATTGGCCTTTAATGCTGTTCCTGCTTGCCGCCTTTTGAAATGGCTCTTTCAATGGAGAAAATTAAGACTGTTACATTGTAACAAGCTAATAAAGAGGGCCATACTCAAATGGTGAGAGGGAGGAGGAAAAACACCATGAAACACTTTTTTTTTTTTAAAGTAGTCGTGGCTTTTACATGAGTCGTCGTCGTCCCCTCTGTTCGAACTTGACGAGGCCTAAGCGGCTAATGTTCAAACTCCAGATTGGGGAAAATAAGGCAACGTTTTAAAGGTTCAGATCTTTCATGTCGTTACACCGGGGCGGTAACTAACATATAAGCTTATTTATTTCTCAGGATATTATGATTGCATCTCTATCTGTCCATCGCTTGCTATAAAGTTGCAGTGTATTCGTGTTTTTAGCTAAATCCTGTGAGTGATGATTTTGTATTTATTTCCCAGAGTTCCTGCCACCACTGCATGCCATCTTGTTTGGCTGTGGTTTGACTCGATTGGTCTAATGTTCCAGGAAATGCTGTGACAAAAACAAAGAGGTGGCCAATTAGGCATGTGGGCCTGCTAATGATGGAGAGGTAGTCTGCGGCAGGCGGAGGGAGAAGTCTGCGGGCTACTTAGTGAATATCTGTGCAGTATAGACCTAATCACCTGATCACTGTCAGGGAGTGAGGACAGGCCTGGGTAATGTTGTTGTTGTTGTGAATATAATAACATTTATACTTTATTGTCCATTCTCAGTGTCTTGTTGCAGTCAAGCTTCCGAATACTTTAGAATATTTTCCAAGACATCACTGTGTTGTAAATAGAATCTGTAGGCTATGTAGAATCTATGTCACAATTCTTTATGCCAGTGGCTTATACACTTGTTGTTGTTTTCTGTTATAGGAGCAACTTCCATCTCCTGAAGAAGAACGAGAAGCTGCTTAGAGAGCTGAAGAACCTCGACTCCAGGCAGTGGTATGTTAGTGGTTCTTATTCCTCAGACTGTTTTACTTATAGAACAACAAAAATGTGTCCTTATATTTCTCATCTTGTTCCTTATCTTTTCTCTCATTCCCCATCTTTTCCTCTAGTCGAGAGACACACAAAATAGCTGTGTTTTACGTGGCGGAAGGGCAGGAGGACAAGCACTCTATCCTGTGTAACACCAGGGGGAGTCAGGCTTACGAGGACTTTGTCTCTGGGCTGGGCTGGGAGGTAAGACGGACTCCTCTCTCTCCAATACAACTTTCAGCATCTCTGTACACTGAGTGTACAAAACATTAGGAACACCTTCCTAATATTAAGTTGCACCCCCCTTTTGCCCTCAGAACAGTCTCAATTCGTCGGGTCATGGACTCTACAAGGTGTCGAAAGCATTCCACAGGGATGCTGGCCCATATTGACTCCAATGCTTCCCACAGTTGTGTCAAGTTGGCTGGATGTCCTTTGGGTGGTGGACCATTCTTGATACACACAGGAAACTGTTGAGTGTGAAAAACCCAGCAGCATTGCAGGTCTTGACACAAACCGGTGCGCCCGTCACCTACTACCATACCCCGTTCAAAGGCGCTTAAATCTTTTGTCTTGCCCATTCACCCTCATTTCTCAATTGTCTCAAGGCTTAAAAATCCTTCTTTAATCTGTCTCCTCCCCTTCATCTACACTGATTTGAAGTGGATTTAACAGGTGACATCAATAAGGGATCATAGCTTTCACCTGGATTCACCTGGTCAGTCTATGTCATGGAAAGAGCAGGTGTTCTTAATGTTTTGTATACTCAGTGTATATACACAACACATACTCTTACTGATAAGCCTTATGTGGTTACCTGGTTTATTTAGTCAAGTATTCATTAGTGAGTTATTGTTGAGTTATATTAGTATTGAGTTATAAACTCAGCAAAAAATGAAACGTCCTCTCACTGTCAACTGCGTTTATTTTCAGCAAACTTAACATGTGTAAATATTTGTATGAACATAACAAGATTCAACAACTGAGACATAAATTGAACAAGTTCCACAACATGTGACTAACAGAAATTGAATAATGTGTCCCTGAACAAGGGGGGGGGGGTAACAGTAACAGTCAGTATCTGGTGTGGCTACCAGCTGCATTAAGTACTGCAGTGCATCTCCTCCTCATGGACTGCACCAGATTTGCCAGTTCTTGCTGTGAGATGTTACCCCACTCTTCCACCAATGCACCTGCAAGTTCCCGGACATTTCTGGGGGGAATGGCCCTAGCTGTCACCCTCCGATCTAACAGGTCCCAGACGTGCTGAATGGGATTGAGATCCGGGCTCTTCGCTGGCCATGGCAGAACACTGACATTCCTGTCTTGCAGGAAATCACTCACAGAACAAGCAGTATGGCTGGTGGCATTGTCATGCTGGAGGTCATGTCAGGATGAGCCTGCAGGAAGGGTACCGCATGTAACGCACAGCGTTGAGATTGCCTGCAATGACAACAAGCTCAGTCCGATGATGCTGTGACACACCACCCCAGACCATGACGGACCCTCCACCTCCAAATCGATCCCGCTCCAGAGTACAGGCCTTGGTGTAACGCTCATTCCTTCAGCGATAAACGCGAATTCCGACCATCACCCCTGGTGAGACAAAACTGTGACTCGTCAGTGAGGAGCACTTTTTGCCAGTCCTGTCTGGTCCAGCGATGGTGGGTTTGTGCCCATAGGCGGCGTTGTTGCCGGTGAGGTCTGGTGAGGACCTGCCTTACAACAGGCCTACAAGCCCTCAGTCCAGCCTCTCTCAGCCTATTGAGGACAGTCTGAGCACTGATGGCGGGATTGTGCATTCCTGGTGTAACTCGGGCAGTTGTTGTTGCCATCCTGTACCTGTCCTGCAGGTGTGATGTTCGGATGTACCGATCCTGTGCAGGTGTTGTTACACGTGGTCTGCCACTGCGAGGACGATCAGCTGTCCGTCCTGTCTCCCTGTAGCGCTGTCTTAGGCGTCTCACAGTACGGACATTGCAATTTATTGCCCTGGCAGTCCTCATGCCTCCTTGCAGCATGCCTAAGGCACGTTCACGCAGATGAGCAGGGACCCTGGGCATCTTTCTTTTGGTGTTTTTCAGTCAGTAGAAAGGCCTACGTTTTCATAACTGTTACCTTAATTGCCTTCCGTCTGTAAGCTGTTAGTGTCTTAACGACCGTTCCACAGGTGCATGTTCATTAATTGTTTATGGTTCATTGAACAAGCATGGGAAACAGTGTTTAAACCCTTTACAATGAAGATCTGTGAAGTTATTTTGATTTTTACGAATTATCTTTGAAAGACAGGGTCCTTAAAAAGGGAGTTTATTTTTTCTGTGCCTGATTTAGAACACTGAAAACACTTTGTTGGCCCACTCCTTGAGTTGGTGTATCTTATGTAAGTTTGATGATCCATTTTCCTATATTCCAGGTGAACTTGACCAGTCACTGTGGCTTCATGGGAGGTCTTCAGAGGAACAAGAGCACTGGTCTGACCACGCCTTACTTCGCCACCTCCACCGTCGAGGTCATGTACCACGTCTCCACACGGATGCCCCCCGACTCAGACGACTCACTCACCAAAAAGGTATGTTGTGGTGTTCTAGGAACGGCAGTTGGTGTCTGTGTGAAAAAAGTAATGTCTGACTGCAACCCTGTTATGCTCTTTTATTGAGATACACACACCATGTATGTCTGTGTCCCTCTCACTCCCTTTCATCCAGTCAGCAGGGGGTAGGTTATTCTGTGTTGCCTTTTTAGATGACCACTGCTCCCCTGGAGAGAGAGACCCAATGTCTGCTCTCTCTCACACATACACACCACTCTGTAGTGATTCTCTGTACCCCTCAACTCATACAATGCGGAACAAAAATACACTCTGACCTTTCTGTTCAGTCCACTACTAAACCATTATGTCCAGCTCTCTCAGGTGGGTCACATTTCTACCTGCAGAGAGCTGTTTTTGTGTGGACTTGAGCCCCACAGAGAAACATGCCATGTTTTGCTAATGTAGACGAGAGGAGCTTCCATCTCCCTCCAGCTACAGGGGCAATGGGTTGCTACAGGAGACGAGAGGAGCTTCCATCTCCCCCCAGCTACAGGGGCAATGGGTTGCTACAGAAGATGAGAGGAGCTTCCATCTCCCCCCAGCTACAGGGACAATGGGTTGCTACAGAAGACGAGAGGAGCTTCCATCTCCCCCCAGCTACAGGGACAATGGGTTGCTACAGAAGACGAGAGGAGCTTCCATCTCCCCCCAGCTACAGGGACAATGGGTTGCTACAGAAGACGAGAGGAGCTTCCATCTCCCCCCAGCTACAGGGGCAATGGGTTGCTACAGAAGACGAGAGGAGCTTCCATCTCCCCCCAGCTACAGGGGCAATGGGTTGCTACAGAAGACGAGAGGAGCTTCCATCTCCCCCCAGCTACAGGGGCAATGGGTTGCTACAGAAGATGAGAGGAGCTTCCATCTCCCCCCAGCTACAGGGGCAATGGGTTGCTACAGAAGACGAGAGGAGCTTCCATCTCCCCCCAGCTACAGGGGCAATGGGTTGCTACAGAAGACGAGAGGAGCTTCCATCTCCCTCCATCTACAGGGGCAATGTGGGAGAAAATATATTCTCACCTTGAATGGTTCCCTTTATCCCTCTCTCTCATGAAGCCCTTTCTCCTATCTCTTCTTTATTTATCTCACCTCATTCTGCCCCCTCTCTCTTTCCCTTTGGAACATGTTAGCATCTCTCTCTCTTTCCCTTTGGAACATGTTAGCATCTCTCTCTCTTTCCCTTTGGAACATGCTAGCATCTCTCTCTTTCCCCCTACCTCTCTCTGTCACTCTTAACCTAAAATAGACATCACCTCTCTCCCTTGTTTTTCTCCTCTTCTACAAATGTCCATCTGTCTTGGTATTATTTTTAAGCAGGCAGAAATGTAATAAGAGAACAGAGGGCATTAGCTGTAATGAGTTTGGCTGTGAGGCCGGGGTGGCCCGTGATACAGGGGGCCTGTAGCCATAGATCGCCACGGTGATGCAGGATGAACAATGAAGTATCATTAGAGCTGTCCCCTCACTTCCCCTGGCATACATCTTCAACAGGGGCGATACACACATACACAGCCATGACCAGATGCTAAGGTGCTGCTAATACTAATAACATACTCATTAATGAATGCAGACAGACAGGAGGGGAATATTGAGGTGGCCGGTTGTGTGATGGCCAATAATACACACACAGCTTCTTAGTCGGCCGATAGCTGCAGTAGTCATTTCGTTGTAACATTAGAGTAGTAGAGGACGGGATTGTGATATGTGGTTGTCTCACCCAGGATATCGATGGTCCCACCTAGCTATCCTAAGATGAATGCACCAACTGTAAGTCGCTTGGGTGAGAGGGCTAGAGAGAGGAGGTGTCTTTCTACCCCTAAGCCATAAGACTGCTGAACAATTAATCAAATGACCACCTGGACTATTTACATTGACCCCCCCCCCATTTGTTTTTACACGGCTAATACTTACCTTGACTAACCTGGACCCCCACACATTGAGCCTTTTATATAGCCTCGGTATTGTTATTTTATTGTGTTACATTTTTATTATTTTTTACTTTCGTTTATTTGGTAAATATTTTCTTAACTCTTTCTTGAACGGCATTGTTGGTTAAGGGCTTGTAAGTAAGCATTTCACGGTAAGGTCTACACCTGTTGTATTCGGCGCATGTGACAAATTAAGTTTGATTTGATTTTATCGCAGTCTGATTTGAGGGGTTTAATAACAAGAGCTGAAACGCCACTGATAGCTTGCTTGTGGTTACTCACTCACTCACACTGCTGATAATGTGAACTAACATGCATCCAATCCATCAGATGACCTCTAAGATATGACTGTAAGATAAATAATAATTCTAACCACTGTATTTCACATAACCGCCTCCCATCTCATGTCTGAAATCTCTCATTCATCCCTCCAGACCCCCGAAATGCCTTTCTGTCTTCATGTTCTGCATCTGCGCTCACCGCTCATAATTCATTGCTACAATTTAGTTGTGTATGTATGGCAGCAAAGCCATGTTTGTGCGTGCGGGTGTTGGTGGCCTCCCCAAATCGCACCCTATTCCCTATATAGTGCACTACCTTTGACCAGAGCTCAGTAGTGCACTATATAGGGAATAGGGTGCCATTTGGGACCCATCACCCTGTCTGTCGTATTGAGAGGCCTGGAGCGTTGCTCCCGCTCCCCCTTCACTCAGCGGTCCGCGCTGCACATGGCCATAATGTAGCCAAATTAGATCTGGCTGTGGCTGTCCCCCTGGTTAAAGTTCTACCATGACTCCTCAGCAACTGATTGGATTTGGAGAGGCTGGAGGAGCTCTATCCAACAGAGCGATCTGCAGATAGACACTAAACCATGTTAACCAGACACTAAAGCGTGTCAGCTCAGCCAGCGAGAGCAGCCAGCAGGCACACGGACACACACTCACACACACACACACACACACACATACACACACAAGGAAGCACGTGCACACACAGAGTCACTCTCACACACACATACACACCCTGCATATTTATTTGTTTGTTGTTTTCCCCATCTCCCCTCAGCCCACCTAGTAACGGACAGTGACAGGCGCACTGAAGGTTGAAGGCTGTGAATACGTCCACACCCTCTGGGTCTTATGGGCCAAGGATTTATGAATGAGGGCTGCTGATGTGAAATGTTAAAGGAAAGATGGCTCAAGCAGCAGCTAGCAGCTATCTGCTCGGCAATGGATGAGGATTCGAATTTGTGATTGGCTGCGAGGAAAGAATGAGAGTTTCCTATTGGTTGAGAGCGGAGGATGAGAACGAGGTGCTATACAGGCAAGGGTCATGTTCATTAGGGCACACAACAGGAAAAGTAAATCCAGTCCAGGTAGTCCCTCCTGTTTCAGTACGTTTTTTTTCAGTTTTGTACCGAATGAACACAACCCAGGCCAGGACAGTGTGATGTGGCCTCTGTGGGACTGCCTGTGACAGCCTGGCTCTCTGTGGCCCTCGGAGTGATTGAGTGAAGATGGAGAGAACAATAGAAAGATGGAGTGAGTTTGAGAAGATGGAGTTTGCTGTGGAAGATAGATTGATGGGTGCTGTGGTCTGAGGCAGCGTGTGGCGGTGGCGGCTCCTCTCGCCTGTCACTCTTCAAGGTTAATGACACGTTGCTGAATGGCCCTGGATGGAGGAGTCCTAGACAGCCAACTCGCGCTACATGCCCCACACAGGACACTGTGACAGTGTTAGATAGCCCTGGATGAATGGATGAGCCCTGGACAGTGTATTCACATTGAGTCTCAGAGAAGTAGTGCTGATATAGGATCAGTTTTGCTTTTTAGATCACAATGACAAAGATTATATGGACGGGAGGAACTGATCCTAGATCAGCACTCCTTCTCGGATACTTTTTTTTAAAAATACAGGCCCTGAGAGAATGAGAATCCGCCCAAGACAGCCTGAGTTTTGACAGTGAATTTGCATCAGGGACACCAATCTCAAGGCTCTCACTTAAAGTAACTGTCCAGTGAAAATCTCACTTTTAAAAGTTTATATTCTGTTACTCATATCCAAATAGTTGTTGACTCGTCCTATAATCGTACACTATATATACAAAAGTATGTGGACACCCCTTCAAATGAGTGGATTCAGCTATTTCAGCCACACCCATTGCTGACAGGTGTATAAAATCGAGCACACAGCCATGCAATCTCCATAGACAAACATTGGCAGTAGAATGGCCTTACTGAAGAGCTCAGTGACTTTCAACGTGGCACTGTCATAGGATGCCACCTTTCCAAGAAGTCAGTTCGTCAAATTTCTGACCTGCTAGAGCTGCCCCGGTCAACTGTAAGTGCTGTTATTTTGAAGTGGAAACGTCTAGGAGCAATAACTGCTCAGCCACGAAGTGGCCCCATGCACAAAGCGAGGTCCATACAGAAATGGTTTGTCGAGATCGGTGTGGAAGAACTTGACTGGCCTGCACAGAGCCCTGACCTCAACCCCATCGAACACCTTTGGGATGAATTGGAATGCCGACTGCGAGCCAGGCCTAATCGCTCAACATCAGTGCCCGACCTCACTAATGCTCTTGTGGCTGAATGGAAGCAAGTCCCCGCAGCAATGTTCCAACACATAGTGGAAAGCCTTCCCAGAAGAGTGGAGGCTGTTATAGCAGCAAAGGGGGGACCAACTCCATATTAATGCCCATGATTTTGGAATGTGTTCGACGAGCAGCTGTCCACATACTTTTGGTCATGTAGTGTATTTGTGGCCAAAGCATAAATTGGAGAAAAAACAAGTCAAAAACTTGTATCTCAAATAGACCGTTTCAGAAATGTTTGCTATTTCCTCATAGAACATGCATCTCCCTGAAGTGTAGGGGGTGATGAGCTGGCCAATCACTGGTCTACTTGCATACTTTCAATGACCACGCCCACACAATTCTGTTGTTTGCGTATGCCAACACCATTCCAACACAGAAAAGCTGCTTTTTAACATACTTCGTTTTCCGTTCCAAATGTTTTACATTATTACACTCATATTGTTAGTAATTATAGGTCATATTTCATAGAAATCTGGAAACACTGGGCAGTTACTTTAATGTGTGACTATGTTCAATCATCCTCTGCCATGTGAATTAATTACATTAACTAGAATTTTTAAACACAATAAAAAAAGTCAACATTTACTACTGGACAGGTACACTCACCCTCTTGCTCTCTTGCTCTTTCCTCTTCTCCCCTCCCACCTCCTCTCCTCCCGCACCTCTGTCCCTCTAGCTAAGGCATCTTGGGAATGACGAGGTGCACATCGTGTGGTCGGAGCACTCGCGGGACTACAGGAGAGGCATCATCCCTACGGAGTTCGGAGACGTCCTCATCATCATCTACCCCATGAAGAACCACATGTACAGCATCCAGATCCTCAAGAAGCCAGAGGTGGGTTCACCCATCGGTTTTAATCATACGTTGACATTAAGGTATCCTAGATTCCATTTCCTGCCGTTGTGCCCTTGAGCAAGGCACAAACTGCACCAGGGGCACCGCACCGTGGCTGACCCTGGCTTCCAACCCCTCGGGATATTTTTGTGAGTTTATTAAAAGCTAAAAATACAAATTTCTGTGTTTTTTGAAAAATTACAATTGACAATATCACAGCTATACCTGCTGCAGTGTTATATTTTTATATATAAACAAAATCAAAACAAATGTCTCGCGGCACTCCTGCTTCCTGCTCAGTTATGTCCGGACTAATCGGATCAACAGGATTCTTAGAATTCAATTGTGGTATGGATATGGCTAGAAGATGGGTCTGTCCCTTCAGAGTCTGGGGAAATGTTGAAAGATGGTCAGATAAGGACAGAAAAGAGGTCTGGCTTTTATGAAAGTCAATTATGGCACTGAAACGATAGTGTTTTTGTTATTTTATAAAATTAACAAACATTGCATTGAACATTGCGTTCACTGGGATCTGATAGACGAAAACCACTTGTCACTGTTATACTTGTATAAAGTTTCTTATTGTTCTGGCTTTATTTAATCAATAGTAACTTACAGAGTTGTTTTCTCTCTCTATCCTCCTCCTCTCTCCTTCTAGGTCCCGTTTTTCGGGCCCCTGTTCGATGGAGCCATAGTGGATGAGAAGATCCTTCCCACCATGGTCCGGGCCACGGCCCTCAATGCCAGCAGGGCTCTTAAATCCCTCATCCCCCTCTACCAGAACTTGTATCCTTCTCCATCTCCCTGCCATGGCCTGGCAGTACTCTATAAACCACAGCCCTGCCCAGCACCCTGCCTGTAGGGGGGAAGATAAAACCACAACACACTTGGTAACTGTGATCTGTTATGCCTCTCCTCACTTATGGCCATGGCTGTCACGTTAACGTGTTGTTGGGCTTGTTATTTTGCACTAGCAAGGGAGATCAGTAGAAGTGTATGAAAGAGTGAGTGTGTGTATCACCTTGCTGTGGAGACAGGCGAAGGCATGTAGGATGAATCAGGCTTTAGCTCCTGTCGTGTTGACTTGCTCCTGTCCTCCTGACTGTTTTGAGGAGTGCGATAGATTGCCACACAGACCAACTCCTCACTGCACTGCAGGCTCACAAGGCGTAATGGTAGAACAGCGTCCCTCTCGCTCGATAATTATCGATGTCTCATCCCCTCCCGCACTCATTTTCTCAACATGTAGAGCATCACATTCTGCTCGGTGCAAAGTGGTGACAGCATTTTTCTCCAGCAGACCGCAGGAGTCTCACGGTGATCATTGCCAATCGTCTCCTAACAGTGATTCAGAGCGATTTGCTTCAGTAGCGATTAATCTCTCGCCTCACTTGGGTGACTCACACCATCGCCAATAGCATGGCTTTTGAACTCTGTCTAGCACTAATGTTAATCATTTTGAATAGTAAAATCATTAAGTATCTTTATTTTTGCCAAATTGTTTCAGTATTGTCCAATGATAATAATGCAGTTTGTAACGATGTTACAAAGTGAACATAATGTTAATATGAATGTTAATGCTTCAGTATTTTATGCCTGAAGTCAGTAGAAAACCATCCATCAGTTTCTATGCTATGTAGAAATCAAATCAAATCTGTACAAAAGCACCACTTTTCCCTCCAGTCCAGTTTGCTTCTAGCTAATGATTTGTAATTTCACCTATACTTTTCTCTCCATTTCAGTCATTATTATTTTATATCTTCCTGGAAAGTGAGACTCTGGTGACCACTCAAGCTCACATGCTCCAAATCCCCACCTCTAAATACTCTATCTACCCTCTAAATACTCTATCTACCCTCTAAATACTCTATCTACCCTCTAAATACTCTATCTACCCTCTAAATACTCTATCTACCCTCTAACCCCTGTTTTCAAAAATATATATAATACTGCTTGAAAAAAAAGCAAAAAATAGGGGGGTGAAAACCGATTCTCATCTGCCATGTCCAATCTCATGTGTATGTGTGTGCGCGGAGCAGAGCGGGGTTCGATACTGGACTGAGCTATTGATTGGCGTGAGTTGCACCGGTCGATGGGCCTGACAGCCAGAATTACAGTAATCTGTCATTATCGACGGATGTCTTTCCAGACTCCATCTCTCTCTATCTGCCTCTCCGTCTCCATCCCCCTCTCCTTTTGTTTCTTTCTTTTATTTTACTTCAGAGATAGAGAAGTCTTGTCTAGTCTTCCAGCTGGCAGCTAATTGAAGCCTCTTTAAGGAATGATTCATAGCAAGGTTTTAAGCCAGTGTGTGCATGCATGGGTCCATGCATGTTAAAGGAGAAGTTCACTAATTTACAACTTGATGTTAGATGGTTCCTCACCCTGAATATAGTCTATGGGCCAGGAGAAACTGTAATCCATGGTTCAGTTTTCTTTAAACAGCCATTACAAACTTCAGTTAACTTTAGCCACTGCTAGCTAAAAATCAATGGATGTGATGGGGGCATGTGAGCATGTTATTTATTTTTTTATGATGTCAAAATCACCTGTGAGTGGACTTATTCCAGGTAGTTCTTGCCTAGAGAGAACTGTGAAATCAGGTCAAACTGCTGGAGTCAGTCAACAGTTACAGCAGCAAACTGGAGCGTGTGGAGAGGGAGTGATGTAGGTTAGTTCCCTCACAATCGCCCTGGAGCGCAGCAGGGCCGAACCCCGGAGCAGCTAAGTGATCCTGATCACAAAGTAGAAGAACACTAGGGTCTTTCTCTCCTCCAGAGTCTGCCTGCCTGCCCTCCTGCCTTCTCGCCTGTGTGCCTGCCTGCCTGCCTGCCTAACTACCTGCCTGCCTGCCTGCCTGCCTACCTACCTAACTACCTGCCTGCCTGCCTGCCTGCCACCACCCCTGTACCTCTATCTCTTTGTCCACCCTGTACCTCTCTCTCTCAATTCAATTTCAATTCAATTTAAGGGCTTTACTGGCATGGGAAACATATGTTAACATTGCCAAAGCAAGTGAAGTAGATAGTAAACAAAAGTGAAATAAACAATATAAATTAACAGTAAACATTACACTCAGAAGTTATAATAAAGACATTTCAAATGTCATATTATGTATATATACAGTGTTGTAAGAATGTGCAAATAGTTAAAGTACAAATGGGAAAATAAATAAACATAAATATGGGTTGTTTACAATGGTGTTTGTTCTTCACTGGTTGCCCTTTTCTTGTGGCAACAGGTCACAAATCTTGCTGCTGTGATGGCACACTGGTATTTCACCCAGTAGACAAGGAAGTTTATCAAAATTGGGTTTGTTTTTGAATTATTTGTGGATCTGTGTAATCTGAGGGAAATATGTGTCTCTAATATGGTCATACATTTGGCAGGATGTTAGGAAGTGTAGCTCAGTTTCCACCTCATTTTGTGGGCAGTGTGCACATAGCCTGTCTTCTCTTGAGAGCCAGGTCTGCCTATGGTGGCCTTTCTCAATAGCAAGGGTATGCTCATTGAGTCTGTACATAGTCAAAGCTTTCCATAAGTTTGGGTCAGTCACCTTGGTCAGGTATTCTGCCACTGTGTACTCTCTGTTTAGGGCCAAATAGCATTCTAGTTTGCTCTGTTTTTTTGTGTCAAGTAATTCTCTTTTTGTTTTCTCATGATTTGGTTGGGTCTAATTGTGTTGTTGTCCTGGGGCTCTGTGGGGTCTGTTTGTGTTTGTGAACAGAGCCCCAGGACCAGCTTGCTTAGGGGACTATTCTCCAAGTTCATCTCTCTGTAGGTGATGGCTTTGTTATGGAAGGTTTGGGAATCGCTTCCTTTTAAGTGGTTATAGAATTTAACGTCTCTTTTCTGAATTTGGATAATTAGCGGGTATCGGCCTAATTCTGCTCTGCATGCATTATTTGGTGTTTATCGTTATACGCTGAGGATATTTTTGCAGAATTCTGCATGCAGTCTCAATTTGGTGTTTGTCCCATTTTGTGAATTCTTGGTTGGTGAGCGGACCCCAGACCTCACAACCATAAAGGGCAATGGGTTCTATAACTGATTCAAGTATTTTTAGCCAGATCCTAATTGGTATGTTGAATTGTATGTTCCTTTTGATGGCATAGAAGGCCCTTCTTGCCTTGTCTCAGATCGTTCACAGCTTTGTCGGAAGTTACCTGTGGCACTGATGTTTAGGCCGAGGTATGTATAGTTTTTTGTGTGCTCTAGGGCAACGGTGTCTAGATGGATTTTGTATTTGTGGTCCTGGCAACTGGACCTTTTTTGGAACACAATTATTTTTGTCTTACTGAGATTTACTGTCAAGGCTCAGGTCGGACAGAATCTGTTCAGGAGATCTAGGTGCTGCTGTAGGCCCTCCTTGATTGGTGACAGAAGCACCAGATCATCAGCAAACAGTAGACATTTGACTTCAGATTCTAGTAGGGTGAGGCCGGTTGCTGCAGACTGTTCTAGTGCCCTCGCCAATTCGTTAATATATTTGTTGAAGAGGGTGGGGCTTAAACTGAATCCCTGTCTCACCCCACTGCCCTGTGGAAATAAATGTATGTGTTTTTTTGCCAATTTTGAGTGCACACTTGTTGTTTGTGTACATGGATTTTATCATGTCGTATGTTTTTCCCCCAACACATCTTTCCATCAATTTGTATAGCAGACCCTCATGCCAAATTGAGTCAAAAGCTTTTTTTGAAATCAACAAAGAATGAGAAGACTTTGCCTTTGTTTTGGTTTGTTTGTTTGTTTGTCAATTAGGCTGTGCAGGGTGAATATGTGGTCTGTCGTATGGTAATTTGGTAAAAAGCCAATTTGACATTTGCTCAGTATATTGTTTTCACTGAGGAAATGAACTAGTCTGATGTTAATGAGAATGCAGAGGATTTTCCCAAGATTGCTGTTGACGCATATCCCACGGTAGTTATTGGGGTCAAATTTGTCTCCACTTTTGTGGATTGGGGTGATCAGTCCTTGTTTCCAAATATTAGGGAAGATGCCAGAGCTAAGGATGATGTTAAAGAGTTTAAGTATAGCCAATTGGAATTTGTGGTCTGTATATTTTATAATTTCATTGAGGATACCATCAACACCACAGGCCTTTTTGGGTTGGAGGGTTTGTATTTTGTCCTGTAGTTCATTCAATGTAATTGGAGAATCCAGTGGGTTCTGGTAGTCTTTAATAGTTGATTCTAAGATTTGCATTTGATTATGTATATTTTTTTGCTGTTTGTTCTTTGTAATACGGCCAAAAAGATTGGAGAAGTGGTTTACCCATACATCTCCATTTTGGATAGATAGCTCTTCATGTTATTGTTTGTTTAGTGTGTTCCAATTTTCCCAGAAGTTCAGTGCATTCAGAAAGTATTGAGACCCCTTGACTTTTTCCACATTTTGTTACGTTACAGCCTTATTCTAAAATTGATGAAATAAATGTTTTTCCTCATCAATCTACACACAATACCCCATAATACCCCATTTGCAAATATATTACAAATAAAAAACAGAAATGCCTTATTTACATAAGTGTTCAGACCCTTTGCTATCAGACTCGAAATTGAGCTCAGGTGCATCCTGTTTCCATTGATCATCGTTGAGATGTTTCTGCAACTTGATTGGAGTCCACCTGTGGTAAATTCAATTGATTGGACATGATTTGGAAAGGCACACACCTGTCTATATAAGGTCCCACAGTTGACAGTGTATGTCAGAGCAAAAACCAAGCTATCAGGTCAAAGGAATTGTCCATAGAGCTCCGAGACAGGATTGTGTCAAGTCACAGATTTGGGGAAGGGTACCAAAAAATGTCTGCAGCATTCAAGGTCCCCAAGAGCACAGTGGCCTCCATCATTCTTAAATGGAAGAAGTTTGGAACAACTTAGTCTCTTCCTAGAGCTGGCCACCCAGCCAAACTGAGCAATCGGGGGAGAAGGGCCTTGGTCAGGGAGGTGACCAAGAACCCGATGGTCACTCTGATAGAGCTCCAGAGTTCCTCTGTGGAGATGGGAGAATGTTCCAGAAGGACAACTATCTCTGCAGCACTCCACCAATCAGCCCTTTATGGTAGAGTGGCCAAACGGAAACCATTACTCAGTAAAAGGCACATGACAGCCCGCTTGGAGTTTGACAAAACGCACCTAAAGGACTCTTAGACCATGAGAAAGAAGATTTTCTGGTCTGATGAAACCAAGATTGAACTCTTTGGCCTGAATGCCAAGTGTCACATCTGGAGGAAACATGGCACCATCCCTACGGTGAAACATGGTGGTGGCAGCATCATGCTGTGGGGATGTTTTTTAGCGGCAGGGACTGGGAGACTAGTCAGGATTGAGGGAAAGATGAACGGAGCAAAGTACAGAGAGATCCTTGATGAAAACCTGGTCCAGAGCGCTCAGGACCTCAGACTGGGGCGAAGGTTCACCTTCCAACAGGACAACGACCCTAAGCACACAGGCAAGACACCGAAGGAGTGGCTTCGGGACAAGTCTCTGAATGTCCTTGAGTGGCCAGGCCAGAGCCCGGACTTGAACCCGATCAAACATCTCTGGAGAGACCTGAAAATAGCTGTGCAGCGACGCTCCCCATCCAACCTGACAGAGCTTGAAAGGATCTGCAGAGAAGAATGGGAGAAACTCCCCAAATACAGGTCTGCCAAGCTTGTAGCGTCATACCCAAGAAAACTTGAGGCTATAATCGCTGCCAAAGGTGCTTCAACAAAGTACTGAGTTAAGGGTCTGAGTACTTATGTAAATGTGATTGTTTTTTATTTTTAATAAATGTGCAATGATTTTGAAAAACCTGTTTTTGCTTTTTCAGTATGTAGATTGATGAGCGTAAAAAAACGATTTAATCAATTTTAGAATAAGGCTGTAACGTAAGAAAATGTTGAAAAAGTCAAGGGGTCTGAATCCGTTCCGAATGCACTGTAGTTAGATTGTATGGATTCTTCAATTACATTGAGCTGATTTATGAATTGCTGTTCCTTCTGTATTGCTGTATTTCTGTATTGTTTTAGTGATTCACCATAGTGAATGCGTAGGCTCAGGTTTTCTGGGTCTCTATGTTTTTGGTTGGATAGGTTTCTAAATGTCTTTCTTAGGTTTTTGCGTTCTTCATCAAACCATTTGTCATTGTTGTATATTTTCTTAGGTTGTCTGCCTGACATTTTTAGACTTGATAAGGAAGCTGAGAGGTCCAATATACTGTTTAGGTTTTCTACTGCCAAGTTTACACGTTCACTGTTACAGTGAAATGTTTTGTCCAGGAAGTTGTCTAAAAGGGATTGAATTGGTTGTTGCCTAATTGTTTTTTGGTTGGTTTCCACACTACTTTCCTTCCCTCTAGCATGTCTTAATATTATTCAGTTCCTTTGGCTTTGATGAGTATTGCCCTGTTCAAGTAGACTGATTTTGCTTTGATCTGATAGGGGTGTCAGTGGGCTGACTGTGAACTCTCTGAGAGACTGGGTTGAGGTCAGTGATAAAGTAGTCTACAGTACTACTGCCAAGAGATGAGCTATAGGTGTACCTACTGTAGGAGTCCCCTCGAAGCCTACCATTGACTATGTACATACCCAGCATGTGACAGAGCTGCAGGAGTTGTGACCCGTTTTTGTTGGTTATGTTGTCGTAGTTGTGTCTAGGGGGGCATATGGGGGAGGGAATGCTGTCACCTCCAGGGAGGTGTTTGTCACACTGTGTGCTGAGGTTGTCAGGTTCTTGTCCAGTTCTGGCATTTAGGTCGCCACAGACTAGTACATGTCCCTGGGCCTGGAAATTATTGATCTCCCCCTCTAAGATGGAGATGCTGTCTTCATTAAAGTATGGGGATTCTAGTGGAGGGATATAGGTAGCACCCAGGAGGACATTTTTCTCTGTAGAGATCATTTCCTTTTGAATTTCTAGCCAAATGTAAAATGTTATTGTTTTGATTAATTTAATGGAGTGAGTTAGGTCTGCAGGTCTGGGAGAGTGTCTCGCTGGTCTGGGCGGGGTGTCTGTTGATCTGTTGCTCCTGTTTGAGGTGTTGGGGCTGCGGTTGAGGGCGATGTCCTTTAGGGTCCTGGCAAAGGTGGGCACTGCTGCCTTGTATAGGTCGACCTGGTCGTAAAGTCCAGGGTGGAGTGGTGGGCCAGGTAAACATTTGGTTTTGAGGCACAGTCACGGGAAATACTTGCGTTTACCCGCTGTATGGTAGCAGGGTTGAAGTCTTTTCGTGGTGGCAGGGTGGCGATAACCACTTGTGCGTTGGGGAAAGTAGAAGAAGATTTTTTAATCACTTGAGTGCTGTGGCCACCCTTTGCTGCTGTGCTCTCAGGTCGTTTGTGCCTGTGTGTATTATTATGTGGCTGGGTGACCCTAGTTGGTCCTCAGACAGAAGGTCTAGGGCGCGCTGTGTGTTTGGACACGAGTTTAGACACTGTGTTTGGGAAAACGTTTATTTTCCTGTATATATTTCCCATTTGAGTCCATAAGGAGTACAATCTATGGCTTGTGGGTGTGGGGGGGTTGTCAGGGGGGCTGTCAGGGGGCTGCCAGGGGGGGTGCTAGGAGGGCGTGGGGTCCCTTGGGCTTGGGGTTCTCCATGTATCTGTCCTGCTGTGATGTCGAGGCTATGGTCAGGTTCTGGTGTGGACTGTTCTGCTGTGGTGTCGAGACTTTGGTCAGGATCTGAGGTGGGCTGTTCTGCTGGCTTCTCTGCGGGGGTTGCCAGCTCTCTAATGGGTTGCTCTCTGTCACACGTCATCTTTCTCACCTTCACCTCCAGCACTCTCACCTTCTCCTCTAGTGCTCTCATCTTCTCCTGCCGCTGGGCCTCCTTCTTCGGCTCCTGCTCTTTCTCCTGTTGAAGTTGTCTCACCACATTCCAGAGTGCACACATGTCTCTATCCCCCTCCAGCTCTCCGGGTCTGGTTGAGGGGATGTTGTTGTGTTGGACTGTTGTATTGGTCTGTGCTGACTGGAGTGTAATAACCTGCTGTTCCAGCTCCACCTGCCTTACCTCCAGCTGGGTGAATTTATCCTTCATTTCAGTGAGGGAGTAGTGCTCTGTGCTGGGCGGTTGACTTTCCGCTCGGGGTTGCTCGTCTGTGGGGTTGTTTAAGGAAGAGGTCTGGTCTGACTCACTCAAGGTGGGGGAGTCTTCCTCAAGAGAGTGCTTCTCCTGCTGCGCTCCCTCTTTGATTCATTGGAAGTCCAACTGAAACTGTTTGGGGTTTCCAGACTTGTACAGGTTGACATTAGCTGACTCAAAGTCCTCGTTGTCTAGTATCCTGAGTTTCCACCCATTTCTAACCCCCCTCCCTTGACAGAGGGGTAGTGTGTTAATGTAGCACTGCGACATGCCAGGGGATGATCTGTATGGAAGATTAAGTTGCTTACATTCCCATATTTGTAGCAGTCAGCAAAAAATGTCTCTGGCTTGTCCATGAGGAGCTACTTTTTGTACTCTTTCAGTGCCTTCTCATTTTTTACGTCCAAGGGGTACTGTATTGTGATAACCTCTGCACAGAGGGAAGCCATTGAGCAGGGGTCCTCAAATGACTCTGCATTTGGGTGGGGGAGGCTGTGAAACTCTCCTGCCATTGTTGGGCTCAAGGGCTTTGACACCTCTCACTTCACACCTCAGTGCTAATTGAAGTTGCAGCTGGATCTGTTCTGTCCTAGCAAGCTTGGTAGCCTTAACTTAGCATTCAGCCCTTATAAAGTAAATTACATTTTTACATTTTAGTCATTTAGCAGACACTCTTATCCAGAGCGACTTACAGTTAGTGAGTGCATACATTTTCATACTGGCCCCCCGTGGGAAACGAACCCACAACCCTGGCATTGCAAGTGCCATGCTCTACCAACTGAGCTACAGGGGATAATCTATTTTATTTTTCTTCTTGGCTTTAAAAGTAGCTTCAGGCTAAACATTACTCACTCAGTTCCAGGTTGGGTGGTATTTTCAGGTTTCTGTTGTACGTCTTTTGCTGCTCGTTGGTTTGCCAGAGCATTTGCTGTATAGTCCTTGGGAATAAGAATCTAATTTGATCCAAAATCAGGTTGTAGGTTTGGAGTTTTGATTTGGAGTGAAGGTTATGTTGTGGAGAGTAGTATCCTGTGTCCTTATGAAAAAATCAAAGTTTATCCAACTCTAAATCTATCTTTTTATAAAAACATTCTGAAAAATTCAGGAGCTCATCTGCTCATGACCTCTCTCTCTCTCTCTCTCTATCTCTCTCACTCTCTCTCTCTGTCCACCATCCAGCCTGTACCTCTCTCTCCCTCTCTGTCCACCATCCAGCCTGTACCTCTCTCTCACTCTCTCTCTCTCTGTCCACCATCCACCCTGTACCTCTCTCTCCCTCTCTGTCCACCATCCAGCCTGTACCTCTCTCTCCCTCTCTGTCCACCATCCAGCCTGTACCTCTCTCTCATTCTCTCTCTCTCTGTCCACCATCCACCCTGTACCTCTCTCTCTCTCTCTGTCCACCATCCACCCTGTACTTCTCTCCTCTTCTCCCCTCCTCCTGCACGTGCCCGTCGACCCCTCTCTCTTCTCCACACTAAATTCCTCCTCTTGGCCCCGGGGCTCGTCCATCTGCCTCCTCCACTCACTGATCCCTCATTTGCCATGACTGTGAAATCAGTGCTTGGAAGGGAGAAAAGAGCCCCCTTTTTCTGCTGCTGGTCTTAATGTCTGGTGGACTCAAATGGCAGAAAGCTGCTACAGAACCTGACATCAGGCAGTGCTACGAATCATGGCAGATTATGGAGCAGTGCTACGAATCATGGCAGATTATGGAGCAATTTACATTTACATTTTAGTCATTTAGCAGACACTCTTATCCAGAGCGACTTACAGTTAGTGAGTGCATACATTATTATAAAAAAAATAATAAAAAATCATACTGGCCCCCCGTGGGAAACGAACCCACAACCCTGGCGTTGCAAACGCCATGCTCTACTAACTGAGCTACACCCCTGCCGGCCATTCCCTCCCCTACCCTGGACGACGCTGGGCCAATTGTGCGCCGCCCCATGGGTCTGTGCTATGAAGCAGTGCTATGAATCATGGCAGATTATGGAGCAGTGCTACGAATCATGGCAGATTATGGAGCAGTGCTACGAATCATGGCAGATTATGGAGCTGCTGGGCAATTACAGCCAGAGAGGAAGAAAGAGGGCGAGAGAGCCTCAGGGTAACAAACAGGCAGCACAGACCAGGCGTCTATCCTATCCCAGATATCAGGCTTTAGTTGCTACAGCGCTAAGAGTAATCCAAGGGACGTATAAACATCCATTTAAATACAGTGCATTCAGAAAGTTTTTCCACATTTTGTTACGTTACAGCCTTATTCTAAAATTGATTAAATAAATAAAAATTCATCAATCTACAAACAATACCCCATAATGACAAAGTGAAACAGGTTTTTAGAAATGTTTGCAAATATATTAAAAATAAAAAACAGAAATACCTTATTTACATAAGTATTCAGACCCTTTGCTATGAGACTCGAAATTGAGCTCAGGTGCATCCTGTTTCCATTGATCATCCTTGAGATGTTTCTACAACTTGATTGGAGTCCACCTGTGGTAAATTCAATTGATTGGACATGATTTGGAAAGGCACACAGCTGTCTATATAAGGTCCCACAGTTGGAAGAAGTGTGGAACCACCAAGATTCTTCCTAGAGCGTGACGCCCGACCAAACTGAGCAATTGGGTGAGAAGGGCCTTGGTCAGGGAGGTGACCAAGAACCCGATGGTCACTCTGACAGAGCTCCAGAGTTCCTCTATGGAGATAGGACAACCATCTCTGCAGCACTCCACAAATCAGGCCTTTATGGTAGAGTGGCCAGACGGAAGCCACTCCTCAGTAAAAGGCACATGACAGCCTGCTTGGAGTTTGCCAAAAGGCACCTAAAGGACTCTCAGACCATGAGAAACAAGATTCTCTGTTCTGATGAAACCAAGATTAAACTCTTTGGCCTGAATGCCAAGTGTCAATTCTGGAGGAAACCAGGTGCCGCTCATCACCTGGCCAATACCATCCCTATGGTGAAGCATGGTGGTGGCAGCATCATGCTGTGGGGATGTTTTTCAGCGGCAGAGACTGGGGGACTAGTCAGGATCGAGGGAGATTAATGGGACAAAGTACAGAGAGATCCTTGATGAAAACCTGCTCCAGGGCGCTCAGGATCTCAGACTGGGGTTAAGGTTCACCTTCCAAAATGACAATGACCCTAAGCACACAACTAAGACAACGGAGGAGTGGCTTCAGGACAAGTCTCTGAATGTCCTTGAGTGGCCCAGCCAGAGCCCGGACTTGAACCCGATCTAACATCTCTGGAGAGACATAAAAATAGCTGTGCAGCGGCGCTCTCCATCCAACCCGACAGAGCTTAAGAGGATCTGCAGAGAAGAATGGGAGAATCCCCCCAAATACAGATGTGCGAAGCTTGTAGCGTCATACCCAAGAAGACTCTAGGCTGTAATCGTTGCCAAAGGTGCTTCAACAAAGTACTGAGTAAAGGGTCTGAATACTTATGTGAATGTGATATTTCCGGGTTTTTGTTTATCTACAGTGGGGAGAACACGTATTTGATACACTGCCGATTTTTCAGGTTTTCCTACTTACAAAGCATGTAGAGGTCTGTAATTTTTATCATAGGTACACTTCAACTGTGAGAGACGGAATCTAAAACAAAAATCCAGAAAATCACATTGTAAGATTTTTAAGTAATTAATTTGCATTTTATTGCATGACATAAGTATTTGATACATCAGAAAAGCAGAACTTAATATTTGGTACAGAAACCTTTGTTTGCAATTACAGAGATCATACGTTTCCTGTAGGTCTTGACCACGTTTTCACACACTGCAGCAGGGATTTTGGCCCACTCCTCCATACAGACCTTCTCCAGATCCTTCAGGTTTCGGGGCTGTCGCTGGGCAATACGGACTTTCAGCTCCCTCCAAAGATTTTCTATTGGGTTCAGGTCTGGAGACTGGCTAGGCCACTCCAGGACCTTGAGATGCTTCTTACGGAGCCACTCCTTAGTTGCCCTGGCTGTGTGTTTCGGGTCGTTGTCATGCTGGAAGACCCAGCCACGACCCATCTTCAATGCTCTTACTGAGGGAAGGAGGTTGTTGGCCAAGATCTCGCGATACATGGCCCCATCCATCCTCCCCTCAATACGGTACAGTCGTCCTGTCCCCTTTGCAGAAAAGCATCCCCAAATAATGATGTTTCCACCTCCATGCTTCACGGTTGGGATGGTGTTCTTGGGGTTGTACTCATCCTTCTTCTTCCTCCAAACACGGCGAGTGGAGTTTAGACCAAAAAGCTCTATTTTTGTCTCAGACCACATGACCTCCCATTCCTCCTCTGGATCATCCAGATGGTCATTGGCAAACTTCAGACGGGCCTGGACATGCGCTGGCTTGAGCAGGGGGACCTTGCGTGCGCTGCAGGATTTTAATCCATGACGGCGTAGTGTGTTACTAATGGTTTTCTTTGAGACTGTGGTCCCAGCTCTCTTCAGGTCATTGACCAGGTCCTGCCGTGTAGTTCTGGGCTGATCCCTCACCTTCCTCATGATCATTGATGCCCCACGAGGTGAGATCTTGCATGGAGCCCCAGACCGAGGGTGATTGACCGTCATCTTGAACTTCTTCCATTTTCTAATAATTGCGCCAACAGTTGTTGCCTTCTCACCAAGCTGCTTGCCTATTGTCCTGTAGCCCATCCCAGCCTTGTGCAGGTCTACAATTGTATCCCTGATGTCCTTACACAGCTCTCTGGTCTTGGCCATTGTGGCGAGGTTGGAGTCTGTTTGATTGAGTGTGTGGACAGGTGTCTTTTATACAGGTAACGAGTTCAAACAGGTGCAGTTAATACAGGTAATGAGTGGAGAACAGGAGGGCTTCTTAAAGAAAAACTAACAAGTCTGTGAGAGCCGGAATTCTTACTGGTTGGTAGGTGATCAAATACTTATGTCATGCAATAAAATGCAAATTAATTACTTAAAAATCATACAATGTGATTTTATGGATTTTTGTTTTAGATTCCTTCTCTCACAGTTGAAGTGTACCTATGATAAAAATTACAGACCTCTACATGCTTTGTAAGTAGGAAAACCTGCAAAATCGGCAGTGTATCAAATACTTGTTCTCCCCACTGTATATAAATTTGCTAAAATTTCTAAAAACCAGTTTTTGCTTTGTCATTATGGGGTATTGTGTATTTGTATTTATTAGGCATCCCCATTAGCTGCTGCCTTCTCTTGCTGGGGTCCAAACACAGATTGATGAGGGGAAAAAAACAATTTAATCAATTTTAGAATAATGGTGTAACGTAAGAACATTTGGAAAAAGTGAAGGGGTCTGATTACTTTCTGAATGCACTGTAGCTACTTCCCAAAGCCTGTGTGTGTGCGTCAGGGTTTCCATTAGCCTTCAATTGCCGGCTTTTGGCAGAATAAAAAATAAATAATGAAAATCCGATAAAACTGTTGCCGGCCAAAATGAACAGGAGAAAATAAATCCCATTGCAAAATAATGCCTTTTATTCATTAATGGAAATCCCAGTAAATGTAAATACATTTGACCGTCAAGCTACTATTTTTATTTCTCAACTGGTAATTGAATCGCTCCTCCCATTCTCACCATTCAACTGCAGGCAACAGGCTATCAGCGCGTCACCCACCACTTTACAATGTGAGCTGGAGGCAGTGTGCATTTTGAAAACATACTTGATTGTTTGAAACCTGAATCTTTTATTTCATATTATGAGGCATGTCTTACCTCATAGGCGGTGCGTGAGTTTCAAGTTTGGGGAAGCTTACAATTTATTCTACCATTTCTACCGTTCTGCGTGCCGTTTATGATTTTCATATGCGCATTTTCAATAATGTTTTCGTTTCTCAAAATCATTGTCACCTGGTTAATCATAAAAATCTGAATTAAAATGATAAACATCTAAAAGTTAAAAGTCAACTAATGTGAAATCACCAGCCTCTGCCATATGGACACATTGATACACCGTGATCCAATGGCGGCTAAAGAAATGAGTTCATGAAATTCATAGCCAATATGCCAATGCAGCAGTAGGCCTATAACTTCCATTGCTCTTTCACAACGAGGGGGTTGGTGATTATCGAAGGGGAGATTGTTGGAAAGATCTTTCAAATAGCTTACTGTGAGGAACTATAGTTTTAATATATTATCATTCCCAATGGATGTTAAACACTTTTCTACATTTCCTTGCAGGACAGAGAAACCAAACACATGCTCATTGCTCACATGGAGCACTCCAAACAAAAGACATAGAAAAAATGTACAAATCTCGTAAATGATAGTTATGAAATAAACCAAACTTATTTCCACTCAGAGATTGAGAATGGTAAATGCCTGCTCTTTCCATGACAGACTGACCAGGTGAAAGCTATGATCCCTTAGTGATGTCACTTGTTAAATCCACTTCAATCAGTGTAGATGAAGGTTAAATAAGTATTTTTAAGCCTTGAGACAATTGAGACATGGATTGTGTAGGTGTGCCATTCATATGGTGAATGGACAAGACAAAAGATTTAAGTGCCTTTGAATGGAGTGTGGTAGTAGGCGCCAGGCGCACCGGTTTGTCAAGTACTGGAACAGTTTCATTTGGGTTTTTCACGCTCAACAGTTTCCCGTTTGTATTAAGAATGGTCCACCACCCAAAATACATCCAGCCAACATGACACAACTGTGGGAAGCATTGGAGTCAACGTGGGCCAGCATCCTTGTGGAATGCTTTTGAAACCATTCCCTGACGAATTGAGGCTGTTCTGAGGGCACTAGGGGTGCAACTCAATATTAGGAAGGTGTTCCTACTGTTTTGTACACACAGTGTACATGCATTAACCAAAGTAAATGTAACCAAATGACTGGGATTAACAGTACATTTACTACTGGTGACATATTTAATGGGGAATTTATACAAAATAAAATAAAAAGGGCAAATAATTCACACAATGAAACAATGAGCTGAGCCATTCTAGAGTGACTCGCCTTTATCTTCACCACACACCCCTCCCCTTCTTCTTGTCTGTACATTTTAAATTCTACTCAAGACACATTATCTTCACACATATTTTAGATGCTTTTTACTGACAGCCGCAACTCCATTATCAGCTAGGCCTATTGCCACGCACGCTGCCCAAATTGCGGGATTCCCAAATATGCTTAGGCCTACGAACTTGTGATTTGAAACAATACGTAGCTTAAAAAAAAATAAAAATAATTATCCTTGATTCCTCTGTGGCTAAATCATGCTTTCTGGTGAAGTATTTTGATTTGATTTAATGTATTTCTGTACAGACAGGAGTAATTATATAGTTTTGGCAAATGTATTTCAATTTACTTCCCTATTGGACCCACCTCTATGCCATTTCTCTCCTGTTCTATTGGTTTTCAAATCAACTTTCTTTCGTTGTCCGGAAGCCAAAAGCACAATCCTAGTCATATTAGTAACCCGTCCTAGTTGTTGCATCTTTAGATGCCCCCTCTTTCTAAGTTTCTAGCAGAGATCTTCATCTGTCACATATGGAACAACTATCAGGTGCACTGTTTGGAATGGTGTTTTCCCGCGAATTGCATTTTGGCAAATGTTTGAAAAATGATGTTTTATTGGCTGCCTCCATAATATAAATGCAATTTCTGTCATTCTGAGCACCGTGGGTGGACGCCCTAATGGGTTATGCACCCAATGCAAATGGGTCCAGTAAATTTCTCAAATGGCCGGTAAATTAAAATCTTCCCGGTCACGTTGTCCGGCGCCACATTTTCGTAACGGAAACCCTGGTGTGTGTGTGCGCGTGCATTCACACCAACCAGCCAGTTTGGGGATCTGTTCTGCGGCAGTCACACACACACACACACACACCCTCCAGATCCTCAGCCCTCTTTCCCAGTGCCTCCCAGTGAATTTGTGGGCTGTGTGATGAAATGTTTTTAGTGTAGTGAAGGTCGCGGCTGGGGGCAAGATGTTTGCTAGATCAGCACAGGACAGGTTAGCCATATGCCTGAGCGGTGCGGCTAACGGCGTGACCACACTGTTTAGTTAGTGTTAGAATGTTTGGGGGTAATTAGAGCTAGGTTTACCTCTCTGGCCTTGGGGCCAGGGGCTCGACCATCCACCCCCTCTACAGCTGTTGGACCATGTGGTCCATCCGAGCTGAGGCCCCCTGATAACATTCAACAACCTCCGGTCACACTCGCCCCCCTCACACACACACACACTTCTCCCTCTATTTTGCCCATCTGATCTGTCTGGCTTGGGGCAGGGGATGAGAGACTGTGTGTGTGTGTGTGTGTGTGTGTGTGTCTCGGGGGTGGGCTCTCAAGCTGTTTGGAAGGCTGGAAGGCAGAGTAAAATGTAACTGTGAGCCACGGCCACCTTCTATCTGTCAGTGGCCGATTGTGGAGCCGGAGACAAAATGTTGGTTGAGGAGGATGAAGGGGAGAGAGAGAGGAGTCGCTAAGCGATTTCACCATTGGCCCTGCCAGTCCAGTGGTGAGCCAGTAAGAGACTGGCAGTAGGGGAAGCCTCTCTCTCTCTCACACACACACACACTCTGGCTTCTAATTGGCAGCGATAACTGCCCTGCTGCTGGGGTCAGCTTATGGTGGAGTGTGATAGCGGGGGGAGGGAGGCAGGGAGGGAGGCAGGGGGAGGGAGAGAGTGGAGGGAGGGAGGCAGGGGGAGGGAGAGAGTGGGGGGAGGGAGAGAGTGGAGGGAGGGAGGGAGGCAGGTGGAGGGAGGGAGGCAGGGGAGAGAGTGGAGGGAGGGAGGGAGGGAGGCAGGGGAGAGAGTGGAGGGAGGGAGGGAGGCAGGGGAGAGAGTGGAGGGAGGGAGGGAGGGAGGGAGGCAGGGGGAGGGAGAGAGAGAGAGAGAGTGTTGGGTCAGTGCCTTCCTCCCTCTGCTTTGACTCTGCCTTTTCCAAAGGTAACTGAGCTGATTAAAGGTTTGGGCATGGGCTCCTTTTGTCCCTCCACTCTCCCCCTCACACACACACACACACACACACACACACATAGCCAGGCGCAGCCAAACGCCTAACAGGCAGCATAGCCACACACTGCCAGCTCCCACAATGGGCCCCATTGTGTTCCAGTACCGCTGCAGTCTGCTGAGCTCTGTGTGTGTGTGTGTGACAGAGAGGGGGGGGTGCTTAGCTAATTGTTTCCTGTCAAAGTAGGGGGGGGTAAAGAAAGAAAAGGGGAGGCGGGGTCACAACTAATCTCTTTCTCCCACTCTTCTTCTCTCTGTTTGTTGACTGGCTCTGACCCTAGCTGCTCTGTCCTCCTGACCACTGTGATGCTGATGATGACTCAGATGTATTTCTTTAGCACAGACAACATAATCTGTACACTAATTCAGATATATCTCTACTGCCGTGCTCTCTCGTAAAGCAGTCAATTTAATTTAGTTTAAAAATCTTAGATCTAGTTATCAATCTAATTGTGTTCTAACGTAAAATGAAATCAAGACGCATTGACGAGCACATTCTTTTCCTATGCATAATTATTTTCCTAATGCCATATTTATGCCTATTTATACAGCTGATAACAGTTAGTGTTTATGATTCATCTCTAAAGTAATTATTGTGAAGTTTTCCAACTATGTTGTTGTATTGCCCCCTCTGTGCCTCAGCGTCAGAGCTGATTGGGTCAGCTATAGGCTCTGAGATGAGCTGTGTGTGTGTCCAGCGGGTTGGTTGCATGCTGTATGCTCAGTGATGAGCTGTCTGACTAGGAGGCTACAGACTGAATCAGTGTAAACTACCTGTGACCCGTCCAGGCCAACGACCACCAGCCGCCTGGATAAACACACTAGAACCACATCCGAACAGAACCAGTCCTCACCCAGTACCTGTTGTTGTTATAGAGCTGCCTGTCCTACATCATTATAAAGACCCATTTTTTAGGAGCACACATCTCCCTCTTAGTTCCTTTCAGTGTTACACAATGCTATACGTTAGGAGAGATGCAATGGATACAATCATTGCCCGAAAATATATAATTCAAGCGGTTAATGTGATGGTGTTAACACCTCACTGTTGCATCCTTCTTTATAATGTGTTTTTAAACCAATGGAGAACTGCACTACAATAAGGAAATGTGTGGATGTATGGTTAAAATGAATGTATGCTCTGAATACATGTGAATACATGTATTGGCTATATAAACAGATTATTTATAACAGATTCTCCTACATACAGAGCACAGTTCAGGGAAAACTATTGACATACAGTGGGGAGAACAAGTATTTGATACACTGCCGATTTTTCAGGTTTTCCTACTTACAAAGCATGTAGAGGTCTGTAATTTTTATCATAGGTACACTTCAACTGTGAGAGACGGAATCTAAAACAAAAATCCAGAAAATCACATTTTTAAGTAATTAATTTGCATTTTATTGCATGACATAAGTATTTGATCACCTTTGTTTGAACTCGTTACCTGTATAAAAGACACCTGTCCACACACTCAATCAAACAGACTCCAACCTCTCCACAATGGCCAAGACCAGAGAGCTGTGTAAGGACATCAGGGATAAAATTGTAGACCTGCACAAGGCTGGGATGGGCTACAGGACAATAGGCAAGCAGCTTGGTGAGAAGGAAACAACTGTTGGCGCAATTATTAGAAAATGGAAGAAGTTCAAGATGACGGTCAATCACCCTCGGTCTGGGGCTCCATGCAAGATCTCACCTCGTGGGGCATCAATGATCATGAGGAAGGTGAGGGATCAGCCCAGAACTACACGGCAGGACCTGGTCAATGACCTAAAGAGAGCTGGGACCACAGTCTCAAAGAACAGCATTAGTAACACACTACGCCGTCATGGATTAAAATCCTGCAGCGCACGCAAGGTCCCCCTGCTCAAGCCAGCGCATATCCAGGCCCGTCTGAAGTTTGCCAATGACCATCTGGATGATCCAGAGGAGGAATGGGAGAAGGTCATGTGGTCTGATGTGACAAAAATAGAGCTTTTTGGTCTAAACTCCACTCGCCGTGTTTGGAGGAAGAAGAAGGATGAGTACAACCCCAAGAACACCATCCCAACCGTGAAGCATGGAGGTGGAAACATCATTCTTTGGGGATGCTTTTCTGCAAAGGGGACAGGACGACTGCACCGTATTGAGGGGAGGATGGATGGGGCCATGTATCGCGAGATCTTGGCCAACAACCTTCCCTCAGTAAGAGCATTGAAGATGGGTCGTGGCTGGGTCTTCCAGCATGACAACGACCCGAAACACACAGCCAGGGCAACTAAGGAGTGGCTCCGTAAGAAGCATCTCAAGGTCCTGGAGTGGCCTAGCCAGTCTCCAGACCTGAACCCAATAGAAAATCTTTGGAGGGAGCTGAAAGTCCGTATTGCCCAGCAACAGCCCCGAAACCTGAAGGATCTGGAGAAGGTCTGTATGGAGGAGTGGGCCAAAATCCCTGCTGCAGTGTGTGCAAACCTGGTCAAGAGCTACAGGAAACGTATGATCTCTGTAATTGCAAACAAAGGTTTCTGTACCAAATATTAAGTTCTGCTTTTCTGATGTATCAAATACTTATGTCATGCAATAAAATGCAAATTAATTACTTAAAAATCATACAATGTGATTTTCTGGATTTTTGTTTTAGATTCTGTCTCTCACAGTTGAAGTGTACCTATGATAAAAATTACAGACCTCTACATGCTTTGTAAGTAGGAAAACCTGCAAAATCGGCAGTGTATCAAATACTTGTTCTCCCCACTGTACATGGATGCATGTAAACTGCCCTCCTCTAATTCATGAATCATTATTCCCATGTACATGTATGCGTTTCCTCCTGCCCGTGATAACATTAGCACTCCGTCCGCTTTGCCTTTAAACATTAAATAAAGGTTGAATTTGCATCAGCAGGCAGTGTGAGCAGTGAGCACCATCTCACCATCCCCTGGGTGGGGGTGGAAGAGAGAGAGAGAGAGAGGCAGAATAGGTGAGAGATAAATCAGGACTTCAGGTCCGGGAGCCATATTTCACAGGCAGGCCAGGCCTCCAATTGGGTTTGGTAGGAGATTAATAGGAGTGGATCTGACTCCAGAGGGCCCCAGATCTGTGACTGTGTGGCCCCAGGCGGAGGAGCATTAGCTGGGCTATCTCTCCTCCCATCTGGGTGCTAGGGATGGAGGGAGCGAGGGGGACATTGACTGTAATGACAAGGAGGGCTATGGCAGTCAGCCGCAGCTCCCTCCGTCCTCCTCACAGTAATAAAATCACTGTTAGAGCCTCGATATCACAGCCATCAGGTGGGGGAATAAACCGATTACCCTGCACTTCAGGGCACACATAGATTTCTGTAATCATAGTCTGTAAAACTCGTCAAATTCAATTATTTATGTGATGTTTTTTCTCCCTCTCTTTCTTTCTCTCTCTGTTCTGTTCTCTCTCCCATTGCCCTGTGGTGCAGAATAAAGCAGGTAGCTGTACAAATGCTGCCAGTCAGAATCACTGATATTGGGTCCATTTCTGCTGCCCCATATTTTCATCAAAATTCTATTTGATAATTCTTGTGCTGTGAGATGAGCTATGTGGAGCCCTGGTATTCTTGTAGTCACTGGTCCGATGACTGATGTTAGTCATGCGTCTGATCTGGGGTTATTTCAAAGGACAGGAGAAATGTAGTGTCAAAACCCCTGACCTTCACCTAAAGGCCCACTCTGTGAGGTACAGCTGTTTATGATCATTTTAAATTAACAATATACCCATTGATTCTTGAAGAATATCAGTTATAAATGCCTCGGATGCTTCAGTGGATCGGCCTAATTGTCAGGAGATGTTGAATGTAATGTGTATTCTCCCGTTCTAACTGGGTTGATGATCGTGTCCATATTGGCTCTCTGTTTGGTAGTGGGGCCTGACTGGCAGATTGCAGAGCTGTGTTGAGGCAGTGTAGAGGGACAGTTACTGAGACGTGTCCCCGCTCTGCTTTCGTCTCACATTTACATTTACGTCATTTAGCAGACGCTCTTATCCAGAGCGACTTACAAATAGGTGCATTCACATTAGAACAGTCGGCTCTCCCGGGCTCTCCACATTCTTACTGGGTTTTCTTTTTGAAGATGCCAGCAATGCAACACCCCACAGAGGACTGTTGGGTTAGAATAATAGAAATCGATGTGAAGTGGGAAGGGGAATGAGCAAGTGTACAATAAACAAAACTAGTCTCAGCGGGGGGAGGGGGATGTGTGTGACATCCTGTAGGTGTCAGTTTGGTCCCCTAGCTAGGTGTACACCTCTCCCCTCTCATTTACAGTTGTAATTACCAGGAGGCCATACTGTTTTCAATAGTGCCGTGTTTAAAAAAGGAAATGCTATTTGACTCACTGGGCACAAAAGCCTGATATGTGCTCTCTGTACAGTACATTCATATTGTCTGCTTTATCTCACAGTCATTTCTTCCTCCTTTCCTGTTGTCATCCTTGTCCTCATACATGTCATTGTGTGTGAACTCTGAAGTGGACAGGTCAATGTTGGGCCTGTGTTCTCTCTGTGAGCTCTGCTCAGTGGAGAGATGCACTTGGTCCTGAATCTCCTCCAAATGGAGAGGAGAGCAACGTCTTGTTTAGAGCAACACAGCGCTCGCTCCCTCGTCCTCTGGAGAGGCCTGGCAGCTCTCTCCTTCTCCTGGCACACTCACTCCTTCAGCACAGGGAGGGAGGGAGGGAGGGAGGGCACAGGGAAAAGAAAAGAGAAAAGGCATGATCAATTTGGAGGCAATCAGCAGCAGTATGTTCTGTGTGCTGAATTAACACGACGCCAGGGAACTGTTCCTGTAGCCCACCATGGTCCCCTACACACCCACACACACACACAGACAGACAGACAGACAGACACCATCCAATACACACACACAGACAGACACCATCCAACACACACACACACACACACACAGCCTCCACCACACACACAAACACACACCCTCCACCACCCATAATGTGCTAACAAGCTCACTTCTGGTGTCTCTTCACTGGCAATTTGTCCTCTTACCTCCGAGAGCCGGGAGTCGAGCACAGTGACAATGAAAAGCTCGGTTGGGGGGGGGGGGGGGGGGGGGGGGGGGGGGGGGGGGGGGGGGGGGGGGTTAGAGGAGCTTTTTGCCTTTCATCCGCAGGGAAAATGAGTTTCTGGTAATATACAAAAGACCCCTCTGCTTTCTCCCCTCTCCTTTCCCCTCTCTCCCCTCTCCTTCCCCCTCTCTCCACTCTCTCCTTTCTCCTCTCTCCTTCCCCCTCTCTCCTCTCTCCTTCCCCACTCTCCTCTCTCCTACTCTACTGCTCCTATCCCCACTCGAGAGGCTGTAAGGCTGGAGAGAGAAACCTAAAGACACTTTTCTTCTTTAACAAGCTGTTAAAAGAAATACCCATAAAAAATTCAATTACAGTATATTAGTAGCCGGAGCTGCGGCCGGGGCCTATTTGATGGTCTAATTTTATTTATTTATTTTTTTACCTCGTGTTTTTGCGGACACACAAAAGAGCATCTCAAGTCAACAGTGCGCAGGATTAGTTGTCGTGGTGACATGGTGGCATTAGCAACGCATCACGCAGTGCAGGGGGAGGGGGAGAGAGCGAACAAGATGGAGGAGACGGGATAAGTAGGCTGAAATGATGATTACCATTAAATAACACAGCAGTGGAGCTGCTCCTCCTCACTGCTCCTCTCTGCTCCTCTGCTCCTACTGCTCCTCTCAAAGCTGATGTCAGGTGCAGCTGCCCTGGTCTGACCAGGTATGTGTCTGTCTACCTACCTAGAGGTCCGCCAAACACGGCACCTCACACAGTGACTTACATGGGTGCAGGGAATAAGGCTGATATACAGTACTGATAATGTACACCTATCGGTCCCTAACAAACACTGCCAGGCTCTACTCTTGGGTTGGAACCTCACACAGTAACATGGGTGTAGTGAAAGGCTGAGATACTGATATCAAGACTCAATAGACGCATGTTCTTGTGAGATGTTTGATTTAAATGGAGAAGGTAAACAGTAGAAAACATGTTCGCTTGATGAGGCACTCATTGACTCTTCCTCCATCTCAAACATCCATCAAGAAAGGTGATTGGTTTTGGTTGTGTTGTTGTTGTTGTTTTCCTCCCAGTGTTAGTGCCCTAGTGTCAGTGTGACGTTGTCTCTCTGTGTCGGAGGCGTGTGGGGCATCTTTTTTCTCTGCAAGTGGCATGAAATGGGAGAGGTGTTGAGTCTGATCTGGTGCCTGCTGACTGACATGCATTAACTTGTTCAATCATTATTACTGTGACACACACACAGTTACTCTCTCACACAGAACACACACACTCCCTGCTTCTCACAGCGCTCGCCCTGCCTGAGCAGCATCTTTGATAGCTCTAACAACAAGCAGGAAGTGGGGTGCTGGGAAACAGGAAAAGGCTGGCGGCAGATCCACTGGAGTGCTGTTCTCCCCCCGCTGTGCAACCTCTTACAGTTCCGTGTGTGTTTGTGAGAGAGGCTGTTTGGTTGTTGTTCCTCGTGTCAGCTAACGCCAAGCAGCTCCTCTCCCCTAGATACACAGCACACAGGGCTGCTCCCAAAATATCCTCTTCCCTTCCTCACCACAGCAGGAGATGAGCCTCACCCTTTCTCTCTCTCCATTGCGTGTTCTCTCTCTCCCATGCTTTCTCTCACTTTCTCCTATACTCTCTGCTTCTCTGTTCCTCTCTCTCTCTCTCTCCGCTTCACTCTCTCCTCTCTGCCTGCCGTATTCATGTAGAAAACCCATATGCAACATCCCAACTCTAATCCAATCCAATCCATTAACAGAATCCCACCATTTTAAACCCATATGCAACATCCCAACTCTAATCCAATCCAATCCATTAATAGAATTCCACCATTTTAAACCCATATGCAACATCCCAACTCTAATCCAATCCACTCCCATTAAGAGAATACCATCATTTCTACTTAACTGGATAATCGAGACAGTAAAAAGGCCATCGTTGCCAAATGTCATGATATTCAAAAGCCAATGATAGGTTCCTAATACACTTTTGATATGATGGGTCGGACGGAGACGGTTGTGTGTCTTTCGTCTCTTTTTACCTAGGAGCTCCTAATGGCAGTGGATGGTTGTCATTATGACCAGAGAGTCTCTGATTAGGGAGACTTATTTGGTTCACAGAGAAAAGAGAGAGACGGGGGGGGGGGGGGGGGGTAAATGAGAGGCTGAGATTTGAGTAGGTAGGTGGGTACAGTGCTGCACCAGGTAATGCTGTCCCAAAGGCCGTTGTTTTCGCCTCCCAGTCTCTAATTTCTACTAGATTTTTATCTCCCTTTGAAAGAGGTCCTGTGATCTTTATGTGAATGACCCTTGACATTTGGGCCAGCTACGAGGAGAGAGCGCGTTACCTGGAGACCATCGTCCAGCACCACCTGGAGCCAACCACCTTCGAGGACTATGCAGCGAGAGTCTTCTGCCCCGCCCCCTACCACCACCTCTCCTCAGACCCAGGTAAGATCACTGTCTACTCAGTCTGTCTGTCTCTAGCCATTCACAGCCAGTCCATCTCACAGCTCTCATATACTGCAACCCTGAGAGGCACCTGTCACACCCCACTGGACAGTTCTCAGTGCTGGACCAGCTTTACAAACAACGCATGTCCACAATGGGGTACTGGTTCTGGAGAGCAGAAAATACTAGGATTTAACTAGGATTTCTTGCCATATCTGTAGTGCAATTTTGTAGCATTAGTTGGTGGTAGAGAAGTTTGGCCTAATTGGAAAATTATCCCAAAGTTTCTCCAAATTCTTCTGTGTTTTTAGTTAGGAGGTATTGGCCTCTAAAACCTCCTTCACTTGCCATAATAACCTTAACCACACTAGTTGCCATAATAACCTTAACCACACTAGTTGCCATAATAACCTTAACCACACTAGTTGCCATAATAACCTTAACCACACTAGTTGCCATAATAACCTTAACCACACTAGTTGCCATAATAACCTTAACCACACTAGTTGCCATAATAACCTTAACCACACTAGTTGCCATAATAACCTTAACCACACTAGTTGCCATAATAACCTTAACCACACTAGTTGCCATAATAACCTTAGCCACACTAGTTGCCATAATAACCTTAGCCACACTAGTTGCCATAATAACATTAACCACACTAGTTGCCATAATAACCTTAACCACACTAGTTGCCATAATAACCTTAACCACACTAGTTGCCATAATAACATTAACCACACTAGTTGCCATAATAACATTAACCACACTAGTTGCCATAATAACCTTAACCACACTAGTTGCCATAATAACATTAACCACACTAGTTGCCATAATAACATTAACCACACTAGTTGCCATAATAACCTTAACCACACTAGTTGCCATAATAACATTAACCACACTAGTTGCCATAATAACATTAACCACACTAGTTGCCATAATAACCTTAACCACACTAGTTGCCATAATAACCTTAACCACACTAGTTGCCATAATAACATTAACCACACTAGTTGCCATAATAACCTTAACCACACTAGTTGCCATAATAACATTAACCACACTAGTTGCCATAATAACATTAACCACACTAGTTGCCATAATAACCTTAACCACACTAGTTGCCATAATAACATTAACCACACTAGTTGCCATAATAACATTAACCACACTAGTTGCCATAATAACCTTAACCACACTAGTTGCCATAATAACCTTAACCACACTAGTTGCCATAATAACCTTAACCACACTAGTTGCCATAATAACCTTAACCACACTAGTTGCCATAATACAGTGGAGGAAAAAAGTATTTAGTCAGCCACCAATTGTGCAAGTTCTCCCACTTAAAAAGATGAGAGAGGCCTGTAATTTTCATCATAGGTACACGTCAACTATGACAGACAAATTGAGAAAAAAAATCCAGAAAATCACATTGTAGGATTTTTAATGAATTTATTTGCAAATTATGGTGGAAAATAAGTATTTGGTCACCTACAAACAAGCAAGATTTCTGGCTCTCACAGACCTGTAACTTCTTCTTTAAGAGGCTCCTCTGTCCTCCACTCGTTACCTGTATTAATGGCACCTGTTTGAACTTGTTATCAGTATAAAAGACACCTGTCCACAACCTCAAACAGTCACACTCCAAACTCCACTATGGCCAAGACCAAAGAGCTGTCAAAGGACACCAGAAACAAAATTGTAGACCTGCACCAGGCTGGGAAGACTGAATCTGCAATAGGTAAGCAGCTTGGTTTGAAGAAATCAACTGTGGGAGCAATTATTAGGAAATGGAAGACATACAAGACCACTGATAATCTCCCTCGATCTGAGGCTCCACGCAAGATCTCACCCTGTGGGGTCAAAATGATCACAAGAACGGTGAGCAAATATCCCAGAACCACACGGGGGGACCTAGTGAATGACCTGCAGAGAGCTGGGACCAAAGTAACAAAGCCTACCATCAGTAACACACTACGCCGCCAGGGACTCAAATCCTGCAGTGACAGACGTGTCCCCCTGCTTAAGCCAGTACATGTCCAGGCCCGTCTGAAGTTTGCTAGAGTGCATTTGGATGATCCAGAAGAGGATTGGGAGAATGTCATATGGTCAGATGAATCCAAAATATAACTTTTTTGGTAAAAACTCAACTCGTCGTGTTTGGAGGACAAAGAATGCTGAGTTGCATCCAAAGAACACCATACCTACTGTGAAGCATGGGGGTGGAAACATCATGCTTTGGGGCTGTTTTTCTGCTAAGGGACCAGGACGACTGATCCGTGTAAAGGAAAGAATGAATGGGGCCATGTATCGTGAGATTTTGAGTGAAAACCTCCTTCCATCAGCAAGGGCATTGAAGATGAAACGTGGCTGGGTCTTTCAGCATGACAATGATCCCAAACACACCGCCCGGGCAACGAAGGAGTGGCTTCGTAAGAAGCATTTCAAGGTCCTGGAGTGGCCTAGCCAGTCTCCAGATCTCAACCCCCATAGAAAATCTTTGGAGGGAGTTGAAAGTCCGTGTTGCCCAGCGACAGCCCCAAAACATCACTGCTCTAGAGGAGATCTGCATGGAGGAATGGGCCAAAATACCAGCAACAGTGTGTGAAAACCTTGTGAAGACTTACAGAAAACGTTTGACCTGTGTCATTGCCAACAAAGGGTATATAACAAAGTATTGAGAAACTTTTGTTATTGACCAAATACTTATTTTCCACCATAATTTGCAAATAAATTCATTAAAAATCCTACAATGTGATTTTCTGGAGAAAAAAAAAATCTAATTTTGTCTGTCATAGTTGACGTGTACCTATGATGAAAATTACAGGCCTCTCTCATCTTTTTAAGTGGGAGAACTTGCACAATTGGTGGCTGACTAAATACTTTTTTCCCCCACTGTAACATTAACCACACTAGTTGCCATAATAACCTTAACCACACGAGTTGCCATAATAACCTTAACCACACTAGTTGCCATAATAACATTAACCACACTAGTTGCCATAATAACGTTAACCACAATAGTTCTGTCTTCTATACACCTCCACAGTCTTTTTAAAGTATTGTAAAATACACACTGAATGCAGTGTTTCCCCTAGATAGAACTCCCTCCCTCCCTCACACACACACACACACACACACACACACACACACACAGAACAGTTAGCCACGTATCTCCCCCTCCCCTCCACAGAGTAGGGCCTTCTCCCCAGCTAGGGCCTCTCTCTCCTGGGGTGATACGTGCTCTGCCAGGCCCTGGGCTTTTTTGTTCTTCCCATGGTTTCACATCACATTGATTCTCTCTCCAGCCTCATTGTCTCTGCTTGGTGGCTACAGGCTACAGTACACGCATGCAGAAAATGAAAGGGTCACCCAGCCAGAAGACTTGTCAATCCAATCTTAAAGGTGATTACTGTACTGTGACACAGAGCTGTTCTCTCTCTGTTCTCTCCTTTCTAATGTTAGTCACAGATGGAAGAAGATGTGTGCTCATAAAGCAGTAAATTACAGTAAGAGAATAAAATAAATACAATCTTTAAAAAATATGTGTATATATATCTACAAAGATTTGGAATCTGTCAATTTCTTGCACTGTACCCAATGATTTATGAAAACTTACTTGATAGGTCGATGTCCTCATTGTGGTTTTACAGACGTGTTGAATACGTTTTATGTACACACTTTATTAGAATACTTATGAAATACACATTGTTGTATTTGGTAACACATGTTTATTTTCCCTCGACTCCAACCCCATTCGATGCATTGAACGGATGTGGGTGGAGCAATGTTTACAAAAAAGTGCAAATTAAAAACACTCACAAAAGCTCTGACGAAGGCCTTGAGGCCGATTTATGTAAAGAGCAGCGATACTAGCAAGAGCAGTGTGCGGATTTCTTATTTTTTCTCATCTTATTCAACTGTTACCATGCACCTTCAACAAAGATAGCTCAGATGTGCGAGTGCCTTTTGAATTTTGAATCTGTCCATCAGACGTTGCTTTTTGACACCGTTTCAATTTGCGACCCTTTCATTTATAAAAAGATGCATGCCTGTGCACTGTGCATGTTCTTTTCTCCAGGTAATGAGAGAAATAAACATGTTTTGTGACTGAAAAATACCCCATACTATTATGGTAATAGTTTTATAGTAGCACTGACCTGTGCTTTACCAAACATTAGTTATCCTAGTACAGAATGAAATGATTAGTATTTTTCAGCCCCAAAACCTTGCCTTGATTAATTATTGCCCTTGTGTTGATAACACCAGTCCACCCCAGACTCTCTGCTCCTCCAAACCCCAAATGATCATATTTCTGTTTTGTTTCTTTGTTGTTATTTTCATTTTATTTCCCTTTCTTTTTTTGGTTTGACATTTTAAAATCATTTCATTTCATTTTTTGTTTTGTTTTCCTTTATCTTATGTTTCCCCCTTTAGATCATAATATATCACTTGTGTATATCTAAAGGTAAGATTCCTGGAAACCCCGCAACTAACAAACTGAGGTTGCCTCTGCTGCCGCTTCCTTCTGATTTACTTGTAACAATGTTAGGAGCACTCTACTTCTCACAATACCTCTCTGTGTCTCTCTGTATCTCTCTCTCTCCACTGACCAAATCTGCTTCTCTCACTCCTTCCCTGTTTCTTGTTTCTTCTCCATCATGTTGTCAGATGGGTGTCTATCTAACATTGACATGAACCTCAGTCCTTGCATGCTTCCACCATAGCAGGTCAGACAGACCCAAGCCTTAACACTAACACAATTATTTGGTTTGTTCTAACCAGAATCTTCCTTCTTTGTGTTCCTGAGCATGGACTTATTGTAACACAGCTTCTTTACCTACTTGGTGTGTTCAGTACATCTGGAATGTTCATTAGATTTTTTGTCAGTTAAGTCTTTTATGAGTCCAGTCAGAGCACCGTACAATACAGTTGCACTCTTTATTCATGGATGACATAGACACACAAGGTATGTAACTATAGATGATAGCTATGGCCCTGAAGATCAATATTTAAAGTAACAGTGTAAACGTTGGTAAGTAAGTGGAATCATTGCATTAATGTGCCAGTCAGCATTTGTGCACAAAGGTGTGTGTCTGCGTGTTTGTTTGTGTGTGTGACCGGACTGTTAAGTGTGTGTGTGTGATGATGTGTTTAGATGGTGCTTCTGTCTGTTCTGTGTGCACCTTCTATTGACTCCCTCTCAGCCTTGTCACTGCTCACACCTCTACTCTCTCCTCCCCTTTTCTCTCTCCTGTTGTCTTTGTCTTTTTTATTTTTTCCAATTGTTTCCTTGCTGGCTTTACCCCGCTGTACCGCTCCTTCCCTGCCTATTCCTTCATTACTTCCTCTTCCTCTTCTCTCCTGTCCCATTTTCCTTCTTCTGCTCTACTGACCTCCTTTGTCCTGTTGTCTCCTCTTCTTCTTCCTCTCCTCCCCTCTTCTTCCTCTCCTCTCCTCCACTCTTCTCCTCTCCTTCCCTCTCCTCCCCTCCATTATCCTCCCTTCTCTTCCCCTCTCTTCTCCTCTCCTCCTACCTTCCCCTCTTCCCCAACCCTCTCTTCCTCTCCTCCCCCCTCTCCTCCCCCTCTTCCCCAACCCTCTCTTCCTCTCCTCCCCCCTTTTCTCCTCTCTTCCTCTCCTCCCCTCTCTATCACCTGTGGCTTTGTGGCTTGTCTTCACCTTTCCCACCAAAGAGAGCTCGATATTTCAGCTCCTTCCCAAAACTCCACTAGAAAACATTGGGCTCAGCAAGGTAAAGGGCAAAGGCTTGAAAAGGAAGGTCTTTCACGCTAGCTGTGAATGGTATGCTAAAACATTAACATGCCAAAGTACATTTTTTTCTCTCTGTTCCTTCTTATCCTGTTTCCTCCTCCTTTAGTTTCCTGTTTATTCTTCTCTGACGGTCTAGGTTTCATTTGTGTTTTATAGTACCACCAACATCATACCTTTTGGGATTAGTTGTTTAGATTTATTTCATGAACATTGATGCTTTGATTCGTTACAGCTAAAGAAAGCTACTGGCTAACTATACTAAAATTAGTCAACATTTATTATAATACAGTCAATAATGACTTTCAGAGAGATGCAACACCTTTACCACTGCAGTACAAATCAAAGTGCATGTACTGACCTTCCCCTTCCGTTCCATAAAGACTAATATTAGCTGGGGACTAACCTCAGGAAGGCAGGTTGTAGACTGGAGGAGTAGGACCCAGTAGACTGTCTGTAGTGGGGGGGCAGCTAGTCCTACCTTCTACATTACTGTTTACCATTGGCTGTCACAGTAGTGGGCTGGGCAGGCAACAGGGGGGCTCTCACGCCTGGGCTCTCCTTCCCTCCCTCCTTCCACAGGCTCATGCCTCGAGAGTCAGCAGGGAGAAAGTCCAGCAGCAGCGCATCTAGACGGGGCCGACCAGTTAGCCTCGCCAATGTCCCCTCGTACTAGCAAGAGCCGTATGTCCATGAAGCTCCGACGCTCCTCCGGCTCGGCCAACAAGACCTGATCAGACTTTCCCTCCGCTGACCCTCCTCCGCGCCACACCCAGCGAGAGTTCACAGCCTTCAGACAAACAGACTGACTCTCTCTCTCTCTGTACCGTACAACTAGGACTGCAGTGCACTGCAGCTACCAGCATTTACCTGCTAACAGCGCTGCACTGCACTGCACGTTATGTACTCCCACTACATGGACATGGACACACCTGCCCTGCCCTGCACGGTCAGACTCCGCATCTCCTCTACTGTACCACCCTTCCAAGATGCAGGATTAGGCCCTTGAACAGAGCCAGGCCCTCAGGGGCCAGCCCAGGGCCCCCCAGGACTGAGCTTGTGCTAGCAGAGCTCCAACAGAATGAACATGTCTCCTGGGCAAGGTTTGCTAACTATGCTCACCACCACAAACGTTGCACTCCAGAGAAATGTGGAAAGACAGCAAAAGGTAATATAGTACCAGTCAAAAGTTTGGACACACCTACTCATCGCAGGGTTTTTCTTTATTTTTACTATTTTCTACATTGTAGAATAATGAAAACTATGAAATAACACATATGGAATCATATAGTAACCAAAAAAGTGTTAAACAAATCAACATATATTTTATATTTGAGATTCTTCTAATAGCCACCCTTTGCTTTGATGACAGCTTTGCACACGCTTGGCATTCTCTCAACCAGCTTCATGAGGTAGTCACCTGGAATGCATTTAAATTAACAGGTGTACCTTCTTAATAGTTAATTTGTGGAATTTCTTTCTTTCTTTTACATTTTTTACATTTTAGTCATTTAGCAGACGCTCTTATCCAGAGCGACTTACAGTTAGTGAGTGCATACATTTTTTCATACTGGCCCCCCGTGGGAATCGAACCCACAACCCTGGCATTGCAAGCGCCATGCTCTACCAACTGAGCTACACAGGACTTCTTAATGTGTTTGAGCCAATCAGTTGTGTTGTGACAAGGTAGGGGGGGGGGTATACAGAAGATAGCCCTATTTGGTAAAAGACCAAGTCCATATTATGGCAAGAACAGCTCAAATAAGCAAAGAGAAACGACAGTCCATCATTACTTTAAGACATGAAGGTCAGTCAATACGGAACATTTCAAGAACTTTGAAAGTTTCATCAAGTGTAGTCGCAAAAAACATCAAGCACTATGATTTAACTGGCTATAAGGACCGCCACAGGAATAGAAGACCCAGATTCTTCAAAGTAGCCACCCTTTGCCTTGATGACAGCTTTGCACACGCTTGGCATTCTCTCAACCAGTTCACCTGGAATGCTTTTCCAACAGTCTTCAAGGAGTTCCCACATATGCTGAGCACTTGTTGGCTGCTTTTCCTTCACTCTGCGGTCCGACTCATCCCAAACCATCTCAATTGGGTTGAGGTCGGGTGATTGCGGAGGCCAGGTCATCTGATGCAGCACGCCATCACTCTCCTTCTTGGTCAAATAGCCCTTACACAGCCTGGAGGTGTGTTGGGTCATTGTCCTGTTGAAAAGCAAATGATAGTCCCACTAAGCGCAAACCAGATGGGATGGTGTATCGCTGCAGAATGCTGTGGTAGCCATGCTGGTTAAGTGTGCCTTGAATTCTAAATAAGTCACTGACACTGTCACCAGCAAAGCATCCCCACACCATCACACCTCCTCCTCCATGCTTCACTGTGGGAACCACACATGCACAGATAATCTGTTCACCTACACTGCGTCTCACAAAGACACAGCGGTTGGAACCAGAAATCTCAAATTTGGACTCATCAGATGAAAGGACAGATTTCCACCTGTCTAATGTCCATTGATCGTGTTTCTTGGCCCAAGCAAGTCTCTTTTTATTATTGGTGTCCTTTAGTAGTGGTTTCTTTGCAGCAATTTGACCATGAAGACCTGATTTCACGCAGTCTCCTCTGAACAGTTGATGTTGAGATGTGTCTTTTACTTGAACTCTGTGAAGCATTTATTTGGGCTGCAATTTCTGAGGCTGGTAACTCTAATGAATGTATCCTCTGCAGCAGAGGTAACTCTGGGTCTTCCTGTGGCGGTCCTCATGAGAGACAGTTTCATCACAGCGCTTGATGGTTTTTGCGACTGCACATGGAGAAACTTTCAAAGTTCTTGAAATGTTCCGTATTGACTGACCTTCATGTCTTAAAGTAATGATGGACTGTCGTTTCTCTTTGCTTATTTGAGCTGTTCTTGCCATAATATGGACTTGGTCTTTTACCAAATAGAGCTATCTTCTGTATACCCCCCCCCTATCTTGTCACAACACAACTGATAGGCTCAAACGCATTAAGAAGGAAAGAAATTCCACAAATTAACTTTTAACAAGGCACACCTGTTAATTGAAATGCATTCCAGGTGACTACCTCATGAAGCTGGTTGAGAGAATGCCAAGAGTGTGCAAAGCTGTCATCAAGGCAAAGGGTAGCTACTTTGAAGAATCTAAAATATAACATATATTTGTTTAACACTTTTTTGGTTACTATATGATTCCATATGTGTTATTTTATCGTTTTGATATCTTCACTATTATTCTACAATGTAGAAAATAGTACAAATAAAGAAAAACCCTTGAATGAGTATGTGTGTCCAAACTTTTGACTGGTACTGTATATAAGAAGCAGCATCGGTTCCGTTGTGTACAGAAAGCATAAAGGCAACATGACCGATGTGTATTTTCAATTAGAATTGTTGATGGTTGAAATCACTTGATATTTGACTGAGATGAGGATCTAGAGTGTTGTCTCTGCTGTGGTTGTAGCTGTTGTTGTCCCTGAGCAGAGTGACCAATATCTAGTATCCCGTACCCCTGGCTCTCTGGGCCTCTGACCCTCTGCAACCACTATGAAAGGGATTGTAAGAACTTGAAAGAGTTTGTAAGAAAGAACAAAGAAACACAAAGTAAGAAAAAGCTTATTTTTCATATTTAGTCACTGTGTCCACTGTGAGACATTTATATATTTGTACTATACTCTGTATATACAGGAGAGTTGACACTTTCTTTATGCTTGGACTGAAGTAATGTTGGCCAGTGTTTGATGATGAGGAGATAAACGTTTCGAGGTTGAAATAAGTTTGTTTATAGATCTGTAAGATGGAAATTGTTTGGTTAAGGTGAAGCATTTCTTGTTACATTACATTTTGTTTTGATTTTCACACTAAACGTGGAACTGATTGACTTTCTGAGTATAATATTCACTACTTTTCGTCTTTTTAGGGGTTATTATTTTTTTAATTACGATTGTAAAATTGGTTTTCACCTGATAAAGAATGTTACTGATTATTTCGTTTTGTTAATATACAATGTGTTGTATTGAACCACCCCTTTTTTTCACTCATGATGAATATATTATATGTAAGGGATAAACGCAAACGTTATGTACGTTACCTTGGAAATAATGGGCCGCGGAGTTCATTTTTCCAAGGTAATGTACTCATACCACAGTTGCCAAAGAAAACAATACTAAAGCAGAAGAACATGTTTTTGTTTATATTTTCATTTTTATAAGTAAATTCATACTTTCTCATCTTTTGGTTCCCAGAGACGCGACCCAGTCGTTCGTTCGATCACTATGCAGGCTGGCAACGTTCTTCACGCGTCATGTAGCCTAGCTAGCTTATCCCGTGATTGCACATGTGGGACTATTTGACAGCACGGTTTGTAGGCTAAAAAGGCTATAAGGTTTAGCTATATATTTAATGGCTTAAAAATATATATTTCATCAATAAAAGGGCAATGTGCTGATTTCTTTCCTTTGAAGTTAGTGCATTGTTTCCAACACAACAAAATAACTCAGATGTGCAAGTGCTTTTTGCATTTTTCAATATAATAATGGCATCAAAAAACACTAATCAATATGAAACTTTTTTTTAAAGAAACATGAAGACAGCCTGAGTAAAACATTTTTTTTTTAAATAAATAATAATAATAATAATAAATAAAATAATGTAATAAGTTGTTTTGATGTCAGGGGTTAACCAGCTTGTTAGGTTCTTTGGAGCTAGCTGTCTTGCCAGCTACTTGTTAACATTTAATGGATGCTGCCATTAATGGTGAAGTGGGACATCTTCAAGCCGCGGGGTAAGTCGAATGACTCACTTGCTTGGTACCATTTCCATCTGTTTGTATTGTTGTTGCTGCTGCTGCTTGTTGTGGGGCTTTGTGGGCTCTCTACCTCGGATGAGAGGAGGTGACTCCACCACTTCCTCTCTGTCACTGAAGGCGCCCAGTAGCTCCTCAAACTGCTCTCGCACCTGTGCCTGGTTACACTCATAATTTGTCTGTACTCCAGACCGGCATTTGATAGCAGCTTCACGGCTGTGCTACGGAGGCTGTGGTTCATGTAGCGCATTGACAACCCGGCCTCTTCGCTGAGACGATGTAACAGATAGTGTACCCCCATCGGCTCTTAGAGTAGCCTACCAAATGTACCTCTTTGTTCAACTCAGCATGTGGGGACCGTAGTGGTTGGCGGTAGAGGGATGTAGCATCCAGGGGACACTTGAGAGGTATTTTTTCAAACTTGCCAGTGGGCGGTTTGGGTTGCCGGGCAAAGAAAATATTAACCCTTTGTGGTTCCGGTCGTTCGCCTGTTTGTGTGTGTGTGGGGGGGGGGGGTGTTGACGACCTTCCCCGCTCTCCTATACCTCTTCACAAGGTACTTGAAGACGTCGTTGCTTGTTTTGAAGCTGTCATCGGTCATGATGTTGTGCTGCATTGCACGACGCAAAATTAGGTACCGAGTACTCCTGTCCATTTGTTGCACAGACAGAAGTTGTTTAGCTCTTCTGGCCCGTAGCTGTCAAAGTCTTCGTTTTCCTTATTCTCCAATCCTTTACTGTTTTAACTGCCCATTTTGGCATTCATTGTTTTTCTTCATGTCGCTCCTCTTCAATTTTGATGAGCGTCACGTCCATAACTGTCCGCTCTCTGTGCGTTTTCTTTTTAGATTGATAACGGGACTTTATATCCACCATTCGGGCTTAGGATAACTGTTCGGCTTGCTAAAAAATAAAATGTGATAATTCCTCCATCTTTTCTCAATGTTTTAGGCTTGTAGCTAGCTGTAGGCCAATCGTTGTGAAGTAGGTACTTTGTTTCACTGTCCGTTGTAAATATAATATTGGCTCTTTTTACTAGTCTAGGTCACGTGATGTTTTCCTTCATAAATTGTTTACATTCATAAATGTGTAGTGATTTAGAACGTAATAAGGCGCATATTGTGTCATGATTGAAAGGTGCCAGATATCTTTTCCAACTGTCCCGTTATCTAGTTTTAATGCCCATTCAAGAATGCCCTTCTAGCCAATCAGAAATGAGTATTCAACAACGCTGTGGTATAAATATAGTGTTGAGGACAATATCTGAACTGTGTACATATTTGAATATAGCTGCCCAAAAAAACTAAACGTATATTAACCTCAATCCACGCAGACCAACAGTTGAAGGTGTGATCAAATCTTCTGCTTGTGTTTCATATGAGAGGTCTGCTACTTCGGTCCTCATCACAAAGCTATCCTGCTGAAGTTGGCCAATACAAACAACGCTGTACTGTAGCTTTGTCCACAGCTAGAGCGAACTCATTGCTGTTAAGGTTCAGTGTCTGTCTGTGCAACAACATAAATGAGGATGGAAAGACAGGAGCATCAAGCAGGTCTTCACTCCAGTTGCCAACTCTGTGTCCATCTATATGACGCACTAGCACAGAGCAAACGCAGCATTTTTATTTGTATCTTTTTAAATTATGCTTTTCTCTTATATGATGTATTATTTTGTTACACTTTTTAAAAAATCATTATTTGCTTTCATCTATAGGTTCTCTACCAGAGAGGAAAGGGACTGTAAATGCCTGTTTTGGACCTTTCGGTTGAACTGTTATATCTTTTAAAAACGGCTGCCATGTCTAAGGTCAAATCCATGTTATTTTTGTGTTATGTTTGAATATATGAGTGAGGTCAGTTCCGATTGAACATAAACAAACAAAAAATATGGAAGAGGATGAGAACTAAAAACTTGCCAGAGAGAGCGAGAATATCATGCTGCATCCTTAGTTGAGGCTGAGGACATTGGTTAGCTCTCTCCCTGCACTCAGAAGTGACTGAAACCTGTGCATACTGTAAAGTGAGTTTATACTGTATGTTACTACTGACCAAATGCTGCATGTGTTGATATAACAGCTACACAACACACACAATTAAAATAGTATTGTCAGACTTGTAGTATCTACACATTTGTAATGGCTGTTCCAGAAGGAGAGTGGCTGTGCAATGGAATTTGACAATAAAACATTCTTACCACCAGCTTGTTCTTTGAATATCTCTGCGACAATATTTGGATTGGGCGGTATACCGGGGTATTTGGAAATCGCCACAGGATTATTTTTCAATATCTTTGAAACTATTTATTTGAAGTTGTTCAATACATTTTAATACTGTATTTGTAGCTAATTTTTACGTAAATACCTGCAGTCAACTTGTGCAATACGTTAGGAGATAAAGCAGAAAGCATTCTTCATTTCACCTGTCACATTTTACATTATGAAGCTTACAGTAGTTCCCCAGAACAGTTGCACCAGTAACGTGTTTGTTTGGAAATAGCACAACGGGAGAAAGCGGGAGCTGGTGAGTCCAGCTGTGTATTTGGTTTAACTTGCTAGTTAGCTAAGTAAGTGGCTGAATTAATAAGGAGATGGGGCATCATATAGTGTTAGCTTTCTGCTGTGTTTGAGAAGTCAAAGCGCTTTGGATGAGTTATCTGTCCAGCTGACACTGCTATCCTGATTTCCTTGCGTTTCTTCTCCTCTCAGTTAAGGCTTCATTTAGTCTGCTCCTCACCTCTCTTCTCCAAGCAGAGCAGGCAGGCCTGTTGCCATAGCTACTCCAGACTCCACACAGACACAGCCTGTACACATGCTGTTCCAGAGCCAGTACTGTTCTTCCTTCAGACAAGCATGCATCCAAACTTTGTTAATTTGCACAATGTCTCTCATTCACATTTGCTTGTAAATATCCAAACTCAACAAAAAGGACATTCGGTAGCTACTACCTATATATGTATAACTTTCTGAGCTGGATTGCCTCTCTTTGCAATTAGTTTATTTTCGTTTGCGCTTTTTAGCATATTTAGCTAGCAACCTCTATGGAATTTTTCTATTACTTGTGCTAATTTTGTTAGCATTCAGATATTATGCCCAATTGGCTTTTTTGCGTTTTTAGTGCCCCCATTGTGTATTAAACCGTAATACTGTAAATCTCAGGATAAGAGAAGATATGATGATATGAAAATCTGGATACTGCCCAGCCCTAGACAATATTGTCAAAAACCAGTGGCCATCACTGGTATGGACATAGACTTGTGTTTATTGACAATCAATGTAAATGTTTTCCCATGTTCACTACATATCAAAATACAACATCATAATTGTAACACCATCATCATCATGAAGGCCTTTTTTTTAGCAAGTACATTTCATAGAACAAATACATTTTTAACCTCAAACAGTTTTATACTCTTAACAGGTAAGCTTGATTTTCTTTATGAAAATACATCTTGATAGCCTTGCTGGTTTAGAAATCAATTCCACAACTATACTGAATAAGCACATTCAATTTCCATAGGAACTACATTAAGATAAAGGCAGTGAGGTCTGATATTCTTGTAATATTCACAGGGTGACCCTCTTATTTTCATTACATGCTTAAAATGACAGCTCTTGAATATTTGAAACATTTTATGTGCCCATTTTTACTGTTAAATGTTTTAACAATCTTAACACTGTAAATCAATCAATAATGTACATTAGTGAATATAGGCCAAAAGCAAGTGTTATGATGTGGCCCTTTTCAGCTATTAGTGTGCTGTAATCTGTCATTCCAAAAAACCTTTCTCTTGTCATGAAAATAGATAATGCTATTATTGTTTTTGACCTGATCAGGTAGCATAATAAGTTACAATACAATCGCACATGTAGTACAAAGAAAATACATTCATACTTTCATATGTATTTAATTAATCCACTTGTTTTACAGGGGTTCCAGTAAGTCTCTGTCAGTAGCCTAGACCAGGGTTTCCCTGACTCGGTCCTGCCCCCCCCCCCCCCCTGGGTGCACGTTTAGTTTTTTGCCCTAGCACTACACAGCTGATTCAAATAACCAACTCATCACGTTTCGATTATTTGAATCAGCTGTGTAGTGCTAGGTCAAAAAACAAAACGTGCCCCAAGGACCGAGTTTGGGAAACCCTGGCCTAAACTTGCCTACATCAGCCTAGACTAGGCTACTAGCAGTCGGGCCGGACTGCCATCTGTAGAAGCATCACCTGCTGGTTCTCTGTGGGGTGAGACTTATTGATATGCCTGGTAAGCCCGGGAGAACTGAAGAAGGTAGATGGGCAGTGCTTACAGGTGAATATCTGTTGATCTCCCTGTGTGAGGTCTGGTCTTATTAAGTCTGGTATTATCAAGTCTGGTCTACCCACACTCTTCCCTGGATTCATTAGAAGGTCGTCTCTCATTGCATGCCAAACTCTGTGCTTGTCCCGAATTTCAGTGGATGGGAAATGGGCACCGCACAAGTGACAGGGAAACGTGATTTGTCCGCTCTCTATCTGGTTATAGGGCGAGGCTTTGATTGTCTCGTGCGCCGCAAGATGTTTCCTCAGATAGGCTTGTCTTCGGAACTTCTTGCTGCAATAGTGACATTCGTAAATCTCCTCTACTGTCCCGGAGGTCTTTAAGAAGGAAGAGGTGGGCAGTGCCACGTCGGTGGTCTCCAGACAATGCATTATGCGTGGGCTTTCACCCGCTCTCATGTGCAGGTCCATACTTTTATCTGGGTCACGGTAGCGGGGATCGAAGGGCGGCGGGCTCTCTTGTGCCCTCCTGCGCAGCTGCTCTTGTCTGTGGGAGCTGTCCACGGTGACCGCCCGCTGACACGCGGAGCTGTCCAGAGAGACAAGGTGCTGATTGTTAACTCTCAACTCGCTCGCGTTCTCTTTCCCTTCCACGAATGTCCTCTCATGCAGCCGTGCCTCCGGTTGTGACTTTTTGGCGCTCTGTGCCTCTCCGTTGTTTACCGGACGAGGCTTATGCCACCTGCGATGAGAGGCCAGGTTGGCAGGACAGCTGAAAACTTTGTCGCACTCGGGACAGCGGTACTCTACGCGCACAATTCTGGAGCACTTGTGTTGTGCGAGGGAGAACGGGTCAGGGTATTCCTCCTTGCAGAGCTGGCAGATGAATTCTCCCAGCGGTTTCTTATTAGCAGAAGATGCTGTTGCTGCTTTAAATTCGGGGGTCTCCTTCTTAATTCTCAGCCCAAGCACGGGTGAGGTGGAGATTTCGTCCTCGAAGCTGAGTTTCCGGATCACTTTAGGCTTTTTGGCTGCTGGCTTTGTCTTGCGCTCCTGCTCCATGTATGTGCGTTTCATAGCATGATGGAAAGACTGGTAGAGGTGCACTGGTGGGTCGAATTTCATTTCAGAGTGTCCAAATGGCGCGTGATTTAGAAGAAGTCTCTCTACTGAGGACACGGGCGTGTTCATTGGGTACGGCTCTGTCACTGTTGGTGAACTCATACACCGGTCAATGGACGATTTTTCCAGTTCGGTGCCAACTGGTTTTATCGGGCTATAGGAGAGGTCAGCCCGGCCCGGAGACCCGTCATGGACCGGTTCAGTGGGAGGATGGTTTGGTGGGTATTCCTCTCTGATCTCCACCTTGTCTGCGCTCTCTGGCAGCTGCGCCTGGTCCGATTCTGCCGGGGCACTGGTCCATGGCTCTCTAAATCTACCGTCCTCGGATAACGGCACAATTGGGCACGCAGTTGGCACACCGGTTGGCCACTCCGGTGCCTTCACAGGCAGGTCCGCTTTTGGCAGTAAGTTGTCGTCGTTACGCGTTCTGTAAGAAGCCGCTGAGCCACGTTTGTTCCTCTTCACTAAAAATCCTCTAGGCATCTTTACGCCGGAATGGAACCGTTCCCGAGTCCACTTTAAAGTGCCCGAGCGCTCGTGGTCCCTTTCAGATAAATGGCGCACGGGCGAGGTGACTGCTGACAGGAGAGAGGGACGGAGGACACTGTCACTTCAATGAGCGTGCCTTGTTTTTTTATCTTTGGGGTCGCCTTCAGTTTTTTTTGTGAAGTCACAGTTTGTGGCCAAGCCCTGTCCAATCAGCACCGACAGTGGAGAGGTGGGGTGAAGCGCGAGCGTTAATGAGGCTATCCAGTTCCAAAGTCATTACTAATGTGGAGTTAATTATTATGAATCGCTCACACACTTTACATGTTATCATCCCATCCTTTATAGCCGATCGTTAGACTACATCTAGCCTAGTGATTTAGGATTTGCAAAAACGGATCAGAAGATGTCCTAAAACTTGTCATTATCCATCCATATTACATTGACTTATGTATAACAAAAAAAAACACTGACCATGCAATTAAGGTATATGGTTTGTGATTTTTTCAATACGTTTTCTCTGTGATAACGAGATGCCAGAACTCTCTCGTAGACTGTTGCTGCAAATAAAATGACTGTCCTTTAGGAACATGACGTGTTTAATAAACTAGCCAAAAGCAAGGAAAAGCACATTGACCTCCAGGTTAGGCTACTTACCCTTGTGGATGTAGGCTACATAATTTGATCAAATATTGTTGAAAATGGCAAGGTAAGTAATTTCCCATAACATTTTTGCTTAATCTTAATAATGTCATTGTATACGAATATGCTATAAATACAACAGGGATAGGTCGTTATTGTAAATCATGTTTATTAGAACAGAGTGACTCCCTGTGCAAGCAGAGTTGCAAAGCGCAACTCGTAATTAATTAATTATTTGCCTCCCCACACATCTAACCTTTCTGGGAATCCTTTATTCGGATTTTAATTATCCTTCTGTTTTTAAACAGGATTCTTTTGGCGTTCTGTTCTGTTGGCATGTCACGTAATTTAGCATAAGAAGGCTGTTGCCTTAATCTGTCAATTTGATGCACTTTACCTTCTCTCTCATTTGTTTTGTGGGGCTGCAAGCTGTGCGCGCAGTAATGAATTTTAACCGCGCGATTAAGCTGTTTAATTTGAGAGGCAGCTCTTCTTCCTTTCAACCGCCAATTAGTCACCATGTAACGTGTCGCGCCAATGTTTCACCAACTCCATTAGAATAGGCGTATGAAGGCTCCCCTTGAGTATAAGACTCCTTATCAGAAATCGTAATTATTTTACAATTTGTGATTAAAAAAACAACAACAATTTTGTCAATTAAACTGGTTACAGTGACTCGGATTGGGAAAAAACTGACCCATTATCTAGCGCGCATTATCTACAAGAAAACACAATTGTGGTCTCTCCACACCTCTTATGTTTGAATCCTATAATTTCAAAACAATTTGTGTTCATTAGTCCAGGTTTTATCAAAAAATATCCCCTTATCCGAATGATATGGCTAGGTGAGGTAGGCCAATCCCTACTTAATTTATTCAGCCTTTAAAGGCCTACTGTACTTTAACAAAAGGCCATAATTTGTCAACATTTAGAATCAGACCATATCATTCTGTAGGCTACCTTGTCAGTTAAGGTCATAAGATAATGAGAGAGATACTATTGCTTTTTTCATTAGGGATGCAGGACCCTATCTCCACTGGCTATCTGTTCCTCTCGGTCTTTGACGCGCAAACGATGGGAATATCTCAGTGTCCGTTTTCCCTGGTGAGACCAGCGCGCTATCTCCGCGGCAGAAGGGCGGTGATGCTCACTGCATTGAGAAGAGACGAGAGTTGGAGGCGGAGACACAACCCGCCCATAGCGGGAAAGAGGGGGTTCCTCCTGCCCTCCACGCGAAGCTGGGAACGCTGATAAGAGATTAGAGAAGCGAATCACAGTATCGCGCTGGTCGTGCGGAGTTGGTTCGTGGTTTGGGGAGCGTCCCTAGAAACGAATCAAAGCGGCTTAGCGTGAGAACTGGCGCGTCCTTTTGATGCGCGCTTGACAAGGGCCACCTTGGGAATTAAGAGGTGTCTGTGCAGAGAGTGTTAACAGCCCGAGCCAAATTGAGTCACAGTTATGCTATTTATCAATCAGTGATGTATTTTAAAACACCTCAAATCTTTTTTATTTTAGGCCTACGTTTGTAGTATTTATTCTAGACTACATAGCCTATTAGTAGGCTAGGCCAAGCCTTTGTTTGATGAAATGGATCTCATCATTATTAGGGTAACATTTTTATAATGGTAAAAAACAACAAATTAGGCATAGGCTACTTAGTTCAGACATTTAACTTTAGAAAGAGGTTTTCACTGTTAAAATGTGTCCACAAACTGTTAAAATGTGGCCTATTTTAAATATTTTTAAAATGCTTTGACAAGGTTAGCCTACCCCGAAATCAGATTACCGAGATGTTACAGTTTTGATCAATGCCCTCCTCTAATCCCACAGACTACTGAAAATGAATTCATTGATCTTTCTTTTTCATCCGTTTTAAAGTATTACGTCGAGAGGCCCAAGCAACTTGGACGTTGGAATTCACACAGTGCCCTAATCGCTTAAGCTTTATAGTAGCCTAATTTGCCTGTTTTCTGATGCTCTTGGTTCTTGTTTATTCGCCGTTGGGGACCTCGGATGATTAAGCATTATATGATAATTAAGTGTGTTGGATTCAGGGTTGTCTCTCTTCTTAATGCGCCCTGCGGTGCTGTTTCAGCACGGCGGGAGGCGGACGTCTCAGCTCCAGCCCAGCACCCTGGTAGATCTGGCAGCTCCGTGGCCGACAGCTTGCTCAATCATGAAATTTAGATTGTTGTTAATTAGCACTCTGCCCGTTAGAAAGAAGACATGGACAGTCTGTGTTTATGTTTAGGACTATACAGTTATTTTCCCTTGTCTTTCTTTCTCCCTGTCTCTATGTATCTAGCTAGACTAGAGCATATAGGCGTACTGCTGTAGGTCAAGGTCGACTGGTGAATCAAAAAGTATTTAGAACATGCAGTAGACTTTATTTTTTATTTGTTTTCCTCTGTCGCCATCTTCTGGTGTCTTGTGATTAGTGTGTGCATATGCTGTAATATGGGTACTACATGCACACTACATTTTTCAGTGTATTTCAGAATGTCCGATTCTTATAGAGCTGCCAACTCTCACGCGTTGGCCGTGAGACACACGCATTGACCCTCTTCTCACGCTCACACCGCACACCTCTTATATCTCACGCATTGAAAATTACTACTTTTATTTTTCTAATTCGTCCATTGTATAGTCAGCGCGTTAACTTTTCAACTGAGCTCCAAATGGTTTTGAAATCGGAACAGCTGCGCCTGCAATTTAACATCACGAGCGGAACCTCTATCGTGAGTGCTGCCACAGCCGTGTGAACCGCGGCACATTGAAGCAAATTATTTGTCTGGTTACGTAAGGGATCAAGGGGATTGGATGCATGTTTTAAAGAAACGCCCCTCAAGATTAGAGTGGCGCTGAATGGAGAGCGAGAACGTTCTCCGCTGAGTTTATAAAACTGTAAAAATAGTATTATGTGCAATGTTGTCAACAAAATTAGGTTGCTTTTACTCCCGTCCTTATTGCAGAATGCAGCCTTTTGGCACAGCATGTACTAATACCGATTTAATCCACACTTCTATTAGTCCCCTCGTTTGACGATTGGCATTTAGGCTGTGACAACGAAAAGGCAGCAGACATACCTACAATATGTTTTAGCAGGGAAGTTTGGTTTAGGTGACCTGATTGTAACTATGAAAATAATTTTGTCAAACAGATTGTGAACCCAAAAGTGTACGTTTGATTCTAGAGGGGGCACAATAACTAGAAACATAATTTGGTTAGGGTGTAGGGGCAGATTTAAGTCATCTTGTCTTCAGGAGATGTTATTATCTATTTACTTTATTTAGTCTGATCAGTGGAACAATTCTGAATAAGTTATACAAATAAGCATAGGATATTAAATGCTCCAGGAATCAAATATAATTTTTGCCATTTTAGTATTGTGCACATGCTAGGCAACTCAAAAAGGCATCATACTTCAACTAGTAGGCATAAACCACCTGAATATTGATATTCATTAGATTTTTCTTGAAGTTTTGGTAATTTTGAGAAATGGATTGTTATAGCAAGAACATTTTCAAACACCCAGAACTTGGGAAACAGATCAGGGGTGGCCAACCCCCCTGGAGAGCAAGCAGGAGTTTCTTCTTCTTTTTAAAGAGAGAGTTCACCCAAATGACAAAATACTAAATGTTTGTGTCCTTACCTTGAATGCAGTCTATGGACTGCATTCTATGATTTGGTTACCCACTACCATCAACCATTCATATTTCCTGTGCAGAGCCTTGGTGTAGTGGTAACACCCCCTGGCACATGTGGCATACAACTTTCCACCTGAGAACAGGGATCAATCCCTGCTTCCAACCTTTCACACTGTTTTTAGTATTTATCTGTCTCCGTATCTCATTTCATTACTGTCTGAATAAAGTGTCAAACCAGCAAAAAATATGAGCATCCTTTAAATTTCATCCCCCCAAAATCACAAAGTATAACAAAGTCTTCCAATTTTGAGTGTTCATTTAATGTTCAAAGCATACTGAATACACCTGACCTGTGTTTTTATTTTTTTAATCCACCCTGGTCATAGGCCTAATGTCAAAATACCAAGAATTGCAGTAAATGAGCTTTAAAACAGTACAATGACATTTACTTTATACAATGTTATATTTACATTCACTTTTGTGGATAAATGAGTGTCATTTTAGCTGAAGGATCTATAAATACACCTCTTATACCATCTGCCAACCCTTTATCTTCTATGAACAAGAAACTGAAAGGAAACTGCATTCCACACATTCTTCAAATGTTCCCTAAACCTTGGGATGGAGCGTGATCTTTCTATTTCTCTCACAGACACAGAAACAGAAACACACCTGACTCACCTCACCTGTCATGCTTTACTCATGAACTCACTGGGAAGTCCGGAGGAATCCAAAGAAAGGAGTCATGATGATTCATACCGTCACCTTGCCTGGACAAGATGTCACAAAGCAATGCAATCTGTAAAGACAAAGTTGCACACAAAATACACAATGTCATCAATTTCATTAACACACACTACTGTTTTATATTGGGTTGTATTTGTTAATGTTTGACAAGGCAGCACACTCATCACCACTGTACATTTACATTTTTATTCAGTGATTCACTAGTATTAATTATGAGTCACCATCATTGTATTGTACATGTACATTATTGTCTGCTCATGCCCATTGCTCAGTGTTTGTGTTTCAGAAACTCCTGCCATGTGGAGTTTTAGGGATTCCCATACATGCCCTCCCTCCACCCTGTCCTCCTCCCTTCCCCCAGTAAGATGCATATTAAGGGGTTTTATAAGGTTTTGTTTCCCCTGAAACTCCCATCTACCCATCAGACATAATTTAACTGCAGCACTAGTGTTGTGAAAAGTGTTTCTATTCCAATGTTATGAGACATGTTCTCTTATTTGCAGAGGATAGTCCATGGAGATTTGCTGTTCTCTTTGTTGTGAAAATCAATATACTCTCAGGCTGCAACCGGTATGTGTGTCTTTCTGCACACACACTCAATAATCATTGTTTTAGTGCAGATAACCCAGGGTTGTGTAATAAGTCTCCCATCCTTCCTTGTAAACACACACAGACGTTGCTGTTCCTCAAAGTACTTCATGTGCCAGGAGTTTCCTACCACGTCCGGTCCACTCAGTCATGTGAATCAATAGAACATCTCAAGAGAACATGCCATATAAGGACTATCATAACATGAGATAAAACAAAGTAATGACCTTGCATACCTAGACTTGAATTAAAGTCAGATTAATCATACGGTCTTGTGCCACAGTGGAATAAACATTTCAGGAAATACCTGCCACCGGCCTTGTCAAATGATTAGTTGTCTTGTTATACAGGTTATTGATCAGATCATGGTTCACCCATACAGACAGACAGAGACTCAGAATGGCAACAAACTGGTCTTCTTTTTTTCAAGTTCAATTGGGTCGTATCAGAGGTGTCAGTCATTAGTCATGTTCTTTCAGTAAGGTCAGATTAACAGCGGTTACCACCACTAGTGTGTATGTTCCTGTCAGTGTGGTCTGGTAACACATGGAGATAGTTGCTATGTTTCTTTTGCTTTAATTTGAAGAGAAATGTACCTTGGTGTGTGTTATTGTGTTTCTTCCCCTGTGTTGTGCAAATAGAAAGACCCCTAGATTTCACTGTGTTGTTCACACCACACAGATTAAACAATAGTCGATTGGCATCCAGGATAAATACAGTGCATTCGGAAAGTATTCAGACCCTTTCCTTTCTTCCACATTTTGTTACGTTACAGCCTTATTCTAAAATTGATTAAATTATTTTTTCCCCTCATCAGTCTTAACACTATACCCCATAATGACAAAGCGAAAACAGGTTTTTAGAAATATTTGCAAATGTATTAAAAATAAAACACAGAAATACCTTATTTACATAAGTATTCAGACCCTTTACCATGAGACTAAAAATTTAGCTCAGGTGCATCCTGTTTCCATTGATCATCCTTGATGTTTCTCCAACTTGATTGGAGTCCACCTGTGGTAAATTCAATTGATTGGACATGATTTGGAAAGGCACACACCTGTCTATATTTGTACATTTACGTCATTTAGCAGACGCTCTTATCCAGAGCGACTTACAAATTGATGCATTCACCTTATAGCCAGTGGGATAACCACTTTACAAAGAGTTTTTTTATTATTATTTTTATTATTATTTTTTATTTTTTGGGGGGGGGGGTGGGTTGGGGTAAGGGGGGGGTAGAAGGATTACTTTATCCTATCCCAGGTATTCCTTAAAGAGGTGGGGTTTCAAATGTCTCCGGAAGGTGGTGAGTGACTCCGCTGTCCTGGCGTCGTGAGGGAGCTTGTTCCACCATTGGTGTGCCAGAGCAGCGAACAGTTTTGACTGGGCTGAGCGGGAACTATGCTTCCGCAGAGGTAGGGGAGCCAGCAGGCCAGAGGTGGATGAACGCAATGCCCTCGTTTGGGTGTAGGGACTGATCAGAGCCTGAAGGTACGGAGGTGCCGTTCCCCTCACAGCTCCGTGGGCAAGCACCATGGTCTTGTAGCAGATGCGAGCTTCAACTGGAAGCCAGTGGAGTGTGCGGAGGAGCGGGGTGACATGAGAGAACTTGGGAAGGTTGAACACCAGACGGGCTGCGGCATTCTGGATGAGTTGTAGGGGTTTAATGGCACAGGCAGGGAGCCCAGCCAACAGCGAGTTGCAGTAATCCAGACGGGAGATGACAAGTGCCTGGATTAGGACCTGTGCCGCTTCCTGTGTAAGGCAGGGTCGTACTCTCCGAATGTTGTAGAGCATGAACCTACAGGATCGGGTCACCGCCTTGATGTTAGCGGAGAACGACAGGGTGTTGTCCAGGGTCACGCCAAGGCTCTTCGCACTCTGGGAGGAGGACACAACGGAGTTGTCAACTGTGATGGCGAGATCATGGAACAGGCAGTCCTTCCCCGGGAGGAAGAGCAGCTCCGTCTTGCCAAGGTTCAGCTTGAGGTGGTGATCCGTCATCCATACTGATATGTCTGCCAGACATGCAGAGATGCAATTCGCCACCTGGTTATCAGAAGGGGGAAAGGAGAAGATTAGTTGTGTGTCGTCTGCGTAGCAATGATAGGAGAGGCCATGTGAGGATATGACAGAGCCAAGTGACTTGGTGTATAGCGAGAATAGGAGAGGGCCTAGAACTGAGCCCTGGGGGACACCAGTGGTGAGAGCACGTGGTGCGGAGACAGCTTCTCGCCACGCCACTTGGTAGGAGCGACTGGGTCAGGTAGGACGCAATCCAAGAGTGAGCCGCGCCGGAGATGCCCAGGGTGGAGAGGAGGATCTGATGGTTCACAGTATCAAAGGCAGCAGACAGGTCTAGAAGGACAAGAGCAGAGGAGAGAGAGTTAGCTTTAGCAGTGCGGAGAGCCTCCGTGACACAGAGAAGAGCAGTCTAAGGTCCCACAGTTGACAGTGAATGTCAGAGCAAAGCCATGAGGTCGAAGGAATTGTCCGTAGAGCTCAGAGACAGGATTGTGTTGAGGCACAGATCTAGGGAAGGGTACCAAAACATTTCTGCAGCATTTAAGGTCCCCAAGAACACAGTAGCCTCCATAATTCTTAAATGGAAGACATTTGGAACCACTAAGACTCTTCCTAGAGCTGGCCGCCCGGCCAAACTGAGCAATCGGGGGAGAAGGGCCTTGGTCAGGGAGGTGACCAAGAACCCGATGGTCACTCTGGCAGAGCTCCAGAGTTCCTCTGTGGAGATGGGAGCACCTTCCAGAAGGACAACTATCTCTGCAGCACTCCACCAATCAGGCCTTTATGGTAGAGTGGCCAGACGGATTCCACTCTTCAGTAAAAGGCACATGACAGCCCGCTTGGAGTTTGCCAAAAGGCACCTAAAGGACTCTCAGACCATGAGAAAGAAGATTCTCTGGTCTGATGATACCAAGATTGAATTCTTTGGCCTGAATGCCAAGTGTCACGTCTGGAAGAAACCAGGCACCATCCCTACGGTGAAGCATGGTGGTGGCAGTATCATGCTGTGGGGATGTTTTTCAGTGGCAAGGACTGGGAGACTAGTCAGGATCGAGGGAAAGATGAACAGAGCAAAGTACAGAAAGATCCTTGATGAAAACCTGCTCCAGATCACTCAGGACCTCAGACTGGGGTGAAGGTTCACCTTCCAACAGGACAACGACCCTAAGCACACAGCCAAGACAACGCAGGAGTTGCTTCGGGACAAGTCTCTGAATGTCCTTGAGTGGCCTAGCCTGAGCCCGTACTTGAACCCGATCTAACATCTCTGGAGAGACCTGAAAATAGCTGTGCAGCGACGCTCCCCATCCAACCTGACAAAGCTTGAGAGGATCTGCAGAGAAGAATGGGAGAAACTCCCCAAATACAGGTGTACCAAGCTTGTAGCGTCATACCCAAGAAGACTCGAGGCTGTAAAAGGTGCTTCAAAAAAGTACTGAGTAAAGGGTCTGAATACTTATGTAAATGTGATATTTCAGTTCATTTTTTAAATACATTTGCAAACATTTCTAAAAACCTGTTTTTGCTTTGTCATTAGGGGTATTGTAGATTGATGAGGGGGAAAAAACGATTTAATCAATTTTAGAATAAGGCTGCATCATAACAAAATGTGGAAAAAGTCAAGGGGTCTGAATACTTTCCGAATGCACTGTAAGTAGACACAGGAGTTCCCTTTGAATATTTCCTAATTGTAATGCAGCTCTGTCTGTCATTAGTCCCGTGTAGCTCAGTTGGTAGCGCATGGCGCTTGCAACGCCAGGGTTGTGGGTTCGATTCCCATGGGGGGGCCAGTATGAAAATAAAATAAAAATGTATGCACTCACTAACTGTAAGTCGCTCTGCTAAATGACTAAAATGTATTATGTAATTAGGCCTATCATTGTACAGAGGGATGAAATATTTAAAAAAATAGAACGTATTGACAGGCCTACCCAGCCAATAGGCTATATGATCTATTCTGCAAGTAGCCAACTCCATGCATTATAATCAGGCTAAATTATATTTTGTTTACTTTTAATCAATTTCATGAGTGAATTGTTTTGGTTTTATTTAGGCTATTCTTTGCATTTTATGTAGGATTATGCACATTTCTAAATAAAACTTAAAATGCCCTCTGCAATGTTCTAACATAAACCTAATATGTTGGTTTTTTAAGGGGGTTCGTTTCATGTTGGCTAAACGGTATGTTTAGTATGGAAATGAAGAATTTAAATATAGTCTGCAATATGTGAGAGTCTGCAATCCGCCTGGAAATCCCCCACCCTGTGTTAACTCCTCCCCCTCGAGCACTATTATAATTTAATGCTGGTGCATGTAAAGTTCTGAATGACAACCAACACAGCAGCCAGTGTCAATGGACCTTCATCGAGCGAGTATCCTCAACCACATGGATTGTAATACTGATGGTCGACATTCTAAGGATGAAAAAGTGAAATCTATCAATGAAGAGCGGCTGGACAGTGGCCTCGACTCTCTCAAAGAAGAGGAATATAAAGTTGTCGCCGGTGAGCTCGAGCGTCTTCGTGTGGATTGTTCCCCACCGCAGAGAGACGAATGCAGCAATGAACCGTGGAAGGAACAAGTTTCAGAGGATGGAGACACGTACGTTGAGAAACTATAATCAAATCTGTGGACATTCAAGTATTTTTTCCATGTCCAAGTCTACTATAAATAATGCATTATTTTTGTTATTTCTACGCTATATAGGTAGCCTAAAGGTTAGAGCGTTGGGCAAGTCACCGAAAGGTCCTGGTTCGAATACCCGAGCCGACAATGTGAAAATCAATCGATGTGCCCTTGAGCAAGGCACTTAACTCTATTTTGCGGCAGGGGCGCCTTACTACTATGCAATACCCTGTAAAACAACACATTTCACTGCACCTATCCGGTGTATGTGACAATATAAAAACAAATGAACGCATATTTGTGTAGTTGAGTAATTTTTGCGCAATTGTGGTGTCTTCCTGTGTGCAAAAGTTATTGCATTTGCATGCAAAGCAGCTTCTAAACAATGCACAAGGAATGTATTGGGGGGAGTTACCGTCAGAGTGAATATTATGGTCATTGTGGACTTTACGTTAACAAAAGACTATCAGAACGGAATGTACTATGGCTGGGGGTCAAATAGGCAGCGCTCACACTTTGCTCCAGCCGGGAAAGTCCCAGGCCTCGTGCCAGAAACCACGCGCAGCAACGCACGCCAGTGCGTCAAGCCACCACTAGTAGAAATAGCTTGAGGGGAAGAAAGTGTGACGCCTATGAAGTGCTGCCGTTTTCTCATTCAAAAATGTAACCCCCTACATGTCATATTCATGTTCATTTTTTTGTTGAGTAATCTGAGCATTTAAAAAATAAATCCCCTTTTTTTTTTTTTTTTTTTTTATCTATGCAGGCTTCTCCACCTTGCCATTATCCATGAAGCCAAGGACTGTGCAAGGAAGATGATAGAGCTGTCATGCAATGAGCCTTTCCTCAATCAACATAACTACCAGAGACAGGTAAATACTGCTAAAACCTGCACAAATAGATGCATAGGTAGAATACAAGGTGTATGTGTATGTACGAGAGAGAGCGAGTGAAGTAGATGCACACATACAATAAAAGGTTTGTGTGTGAGACCCATACTTCCAGTTCCTAACCATATCGCTCCTCCTCCCCCATACAGACTCCTCTCCACCTGGCTGTGATCACAGAGCAGGCTGAGATAGTGGAGCGTCTCCTGAAGGCTGGCTGTGACCCCACGCTAGTGGACAGCAGTGGCAACACGGCCCTTCACATCGCCTGCAGGAAGGGCTCTCTCACCTGCTTCAGTGTCCTCACCCAAACCCAGGGCTGCTCTACCCAGCTCCCAGCCATCATGGCCATGCCAAATTACAGTGGTAAGAAACGTGTAGTCTATTTTCTGTTACTTATTTCAACTGGTGGGGAACCTGTGGCCATACTGAAACTAAGCAATTACTAAATTAATGTTTAACAACTGCAGTAATTACAGTTACTACACAACTTAATGTAAAGTGTTATCCTGTTCTCTGACCATTGGTCTTCCTCTGCTCTCTGTTTCAGGTCAGAACTGTTTGCATCTGGTCTCTATCCATGGCTACCTCTCGCTAGTGGAGAGCCTTGTTGCTCTCGGAGCTGACATCGATGCACAGGTACGCTATGCAACAACTTAAGTTTTTCTTCAACCCTACCCTCACAATAGTCCACTCATTTCATTATGTCATCCACATTTAATAAAAAGCATTCAAATGATGTGTATTTCCCGTTAACTTATTTGGCACTTGTTTGTCCCTTGGTGTTACAGGAGCAGTGCAATGGCCGCAGCCCTCTCCACCTGGCTGTTGACCTACAGAACCTGGACTTGGTGCTGCTCCTGGTCAGTAATGGGGCGAACGTCAACAGCCTGACCTATGGAGGTCACACGCCATACCACCTGACCTACGGACGCCAGAACGCCGCCATCCAAAGGGAACTGTATGAGCTGACGGCTCAGGAGCTGAGAGAACTGCCAGACAGTGAGTCTGAGGACAGTGAGGAAGAGGGACAGTCTGATGATGAAGAGGTGAGTGTGACTTAACTCTGTGAGTTTGTGAAGCATCGCTACTGTGTGTGATTAATATGTAGGGTAGGGTTTTGCCATATAGTTCTGTAGTGATACTGAGCTGTGAAAACAGTTTAGCATATCTAGCTGTATGTCATGAATGAACCGAGCAGATTAGATGTTTTAGATAGTCATCAATTAACTTTGGCTCTAATCCACCTTCTCCTTTCCTTTAGCAGGTGACATGTTGGTATGATGACATTCAATGGAATGGGCGCAAGTAAGAAGTAGACCACAGAACCTCCAAAGAACAGTAGTACCGACAGAGAGAGAAGCTCATCTGTGCACAGGCTCTAGCTTTGGTACAGTTGCATGCCCAGCAGTGGTGCCAACCTCAGAGGAAGAGGATGACAGAAGACTGGTACAGCAGGGGTACAACACCCCAGACTGACATAGTGATGATGGACAGTGTGAACCAATGAGAAGATGCCAAATAAACAAAATGGATGCCAATAAATAAGTATTTATGGCTCTGAAAGAGACTCATTATCACAAAGCATACATCCAACCAACGATGTAATAACACCTGCATGTATTATACTGTAAATGGATGTGAATACAAATATTTATATATTTTTTAATGCGTAAAGTTTGACAATATTGTAAATGCTTTCCATTGCTTGTGGAAAGGTAAAGCAAGCCACACACTCCACTAAATTAAAACAATACATGTTTAACATTGCCTTGATTTCTAGTGCTTTTCCATCTGTGGGAGATTGATGAAAAAATACAGTACTTTTTCAGAACATCAATCATCCTCTCTATGAGACTGAATCATGCTAATATGTTAAATAAATTACACAGATGCTGAAAGGTCAGTGTTCAAGTCTAACACACTATTATGCAGATAAAATGGCATATCACCAATGCCTGAACAGAATAAGGGACTCAAGTCCCAAGACACTGGTCTATCAGGCTTGTGAATGAGTCACAGCCATATGATGAGCTGTAACATCTATCCATAGACTTGTATAGGTAATTAGTATTGTTATAATAGCTGAGTATACTGGCATTTCCTGTAAGGGCGGGGCCAAAACTGGCAGCGGTGAAACACTTCCCTGGGGAGTCAAGAGCATTCCAGACATGAGGAACTCTCAGCTGTATAATGTGATTAACAAAGGTCACGTGATGAGGGATATACATTTTAGTCATTTAGCAGACGCTCTTATCCAGAGTGACTTACAGTTAGTGAGTGCATAAATTGTTTTTCTCCATACTGGCCCCCGTGGGAATCGAACCCACAACCCCGGCGTTGCAAACGCCATGCTCTACCAACTGAGCTACCCGGGACTATACAGTAACTTTGATTATCTGTGTGTGTGTACAAACAATCTTGTAAAAATCTGAGACTAGTGTCAGTGTGGTTATCGTCATGCGTATAAGTACAAGCTTAAAAGCTCATGGGAATCTACCACTGAGCTACTAGTGTTCATACTACAAAGATGAGTAATTTTGCCCTGTCGCTCTACTTTTCAGTGGTGCATTCTCAAAGAAACATCTGCAGGTGAAGGCAAACTATTTAGTCATAGCATGCTCCCTCAAAGCCCTAAGTGATCAGGAAACAGAGGGACAGCCAGGCCATTCAGAAACGAGTCCCGAGGGGGAATAAGAGAGGCTCATATGACTCGGCATGACAAGGTGAAATGACAAAGCCTTCGGATGGAAAATCCAGACTGTCTTCATGAAGGGGAAAGTATTCAGACCCCTTGACTTTTTCCACATTTTGTTACAGCTTTATTCTAAAATGGATTAAAACGTTTTTACCCCTTCATCAATGTACACACAATATCCCATAATGACAAAGCAAAGACAAGTTTTTAGAAATCTTTGCAAATGTATATTTACAATACCCAGGAGAAAAAAAAAAACATTTACATAAGTATTCAGACCCTTTACTCAGTACTTTGTTGAAGCACCTTTGGCAGCGTTTACAGCCTGGAGTCTTCTTGGGTATGACGCTACAAGCTTGGCACACCTGTATTTGGAGAGTTTCTCCCATTCTTCTCTGCAGATCTTCTCAAACTTTGTCAGGTTCGATGGGGAGCATCGCAGCACAGCTATTTTCAGGTCTGTTCGATCGGGTTCAAGTCTGGGCTCTGGCTGGGCCACTCAAGGACATTCAGAGACTTGTCCCGAAGCCACTCCTGCATTGTCTTGTATAGACAGGTGTGTGCCTTTCCAAATCATGTCCAATCAATTGAATTTACCACAGGTGGACTCCAATCAAGTTGTAGAAACATCTCAAGGATGATCAATGGAAACGGGATGCAACGGAGCTCAATTTCAAGTCTCATAGCAAAGCGTCTGAATACTTATGTAAATGTAATTTTTTTAAACTGTCATTATGGGGTATTGCGTGTAGATTGATGAGGAAAATGTTTTATTTAATCCATTTTAGAATAAGGCTGTAACTTGTCAAAATGTGGAAAAAGGGAAGGGGTTTGAATACTTTCCGAATGCACTGTAGAACCTGTCGTAAGGAAGGGAAAGAGCTACGATAGATGTGCTGCTTGAGGAAACGGGTTGTCGTCAAAGATTAGGTAATTTGAGGTGATTGCTAAAAATCTGATAAGATATTGAGGATGTGAGTATCAAGTTTATAATGCACATCTGCTTACAACCACTTCAAGAATGTTGCACAACCAGCAGTCTAGAACAGGTATTAAGGGGATCTTCAATCCCATTGCTCAACTTCCTTCAAATATTATTGTATTGCATCACTAATGTACTGAGCTGTTGAGTAATCTCACAAGCTACTAGTGTGGTCAATAATTTATTTAAAAAGATCTGAAACCACTTGCCTTTGTTATTAAGTAAAATAACATTCAGGGATTTCTATAGCACACACACACTCATGGTGTCAAATAACGGTCAGAATAAGGCTTTGGATCTATGCACCATATCTATATGGGGAAAGAAAACCTACCAGGATTTGAGTTTCTCAAAAACATTCTCTTTAATTGAACAGCGTAAATGTACAGCAAAAAAGAAGTCGGGACTTCCGTTCTGAAGATCAGTGGTAGTGCTCTCTGTTATCTTTCTAGGGTAGTCTCCCCTCTAGACTGGAACATAAGGAAAAACTCAATCTCGCTCTGACAGGGACACAAGGTGGACATCGATCTCGGTCTCTGTCAGGATCCTGTAAATGGAGAAGGAGACAAATACTGATTCTGCTGATGCCTGGTTCTTTGTACGTAACCCATTTCTGTCCAGTGTATACTTGGTGATTACACAATAAACAAACAAAAAAAGATAAAATTTCAGATGACATTTCTATTTACTATGTTATTTTCTGCACCAAGCTTTGAAAAGTTCCATCACTATTAAACAATTCCCATGGACTCACCTGAATTTAGGGTCTTCAGTTGTAATGACACCAATCTCTAGCTCGGAGGGCTTGAAGTCAATGGACAGTACCGTAGACAAACAAGTTATCGCAGTCTGTAAACAGAAGAGGATGAAACTCAAACTACTTCAAAGGGGACTAGTTTGCTCATTTAGTTTGTATTATTCTACATGCCAAGGGGTATGGTATTTTACCTCAATTGTTTGCGCGAAGGTCCAGTCCAGTTTCTTCTTGACCTTTTTCTCCAGGAAGGTGGTGGCCTCTGTCTGTTTGACCCCAGCAGCAGTGGCCTTGAAGCCACAGTAGTATCCTGCAGGGTCACACTTATACACCTGGGGACCACACTCCTCGTCCACACCAATCACTATCATGCCTGCAACAATGGATTTAAAAAACAATGCATTAAGTGAGTCTGAAGGCCAAAACTAAAAGCATCTTAGCTAAGAATGCAACTTTCTTACTCTGCATTTTTCAAAACTTTTTAGTCATTTAGTAGATGCTCTTATACAGAGCGACTTGCAGTTAGTGCATTCGTCTTAAGATAGGTAGGTGAGAACCACATATCACAGCCGTAATAAGTACATTTTTCCTCAAAGAAGTTATCAGCAAAGTCAGTGCAAGTAGGAAAAGAGAAGTGCAGTTTTGTAGGGGGAGGGGGGATAAGACAGATGTCTTATTTAAGGTAGGGTTTTCAGAAGATGGGCAGGGACTCTGCTGTCCTGTCGTTTTTATTAGTGAGGAACAACAGTCGTACTGTTCATTTTAAACCAGCAGGTTTTGTTCACCTCCAATAATTTGAAACCGCTTATAGTTGAAGAATCTTCAAACTTCTGAGCTACACTGGTATAAAAAAAAATTGAGACAAAATTGTAACACTTACAGCAACCCAGAGGTCTCATCTCAGCGTTCTGTGTGTACACCTGAGAGATGTCAGCCATCCTCTTACACAGCATGTCCACTGGGATCTCATAACCGTACTTGTACTTCCAGTTGGCTGCTTCGTAGCGAGCTCTCTGGACTTGAGACTTGCTGTCAGCTGAACACAAATGAATCGGTGATTATTAGTCATTATTACAGAAATGTATTAATACACTCCATGAAGTTAATATTCAGTGTGTATTGGATATTTCAACATTAAAATGTTTCTCACCCGTCATTCCAGACATGACACAGCCAATGTTTTCTGTGATTCTGAATAGGTGTGTGACTGTGGAGGCATCAAGAAGCTTGTCCTGTGGGAGAGATTTAAGAGTCCATCTCATTACAGCCCATAACATGTCATTTGCATATAGATAACAGAGTAATGAATTAGTCATGAAGGGTGTTCTTACTGGAACTTTCTTCTGTGTGACTACAACTGCACAGTCTTGTCCTCGGATAGCTAATGAGGTAAGGCCACCTTGATTGATAGCCTTGAATGCATATTCTGGGGAAATAAACAGAACAGGAAAAAATGATGCATCACTCCAGACTGTTTTTTAGGTTAGGTGAGAGATAACAGATTCATAGCCATGATGGAGGCCATTCACCACAAAAGAGGGGGCTCTGACCAAGGCTGTAACTGCAGCCAAGTCACTCCACGAATGACAATAACAAAATGTTCAACAACTCCTTACTAGACAGCTAACTTCCTATAGCCATAAGCTATAACGTTACTTGTTAAAGTGTCTACTTCTGTCAAATAACGTTACACGAGTAGTTCTTAAGTTAGCGAACTTCAAGCGCAGCATGAACTGTTGACATATTTTACATTTGAACGTTAGCTAGGTTAGCTACTTAGCTGGCTAACTTGCTAATTGATTAGCTACTAGCTAGCAAGCCTACTCAATTACTTAAGCGTTAGGATCTGACAATGTTAACATCCTTTATCCATTCACTGACATAATAAAACAGCTAGCTAGAGATAATGTTTAACTTAAGTAACCAGTTCCTTAAGCTAGCTAGCTAACATTACTAGCTAGCTAGCTACTAGCTTACGTTTGTTTGCTACCGGTGATGACTGGGCAAGTTAGTATTCTTTCATTTCTTCATAACGATCCCATACTAACCGACTTGGTAGAGTCTGCCCTCCGGAGAGAAGATGGTAATATGTCGGTCAAATCCTGCACTCGACCCTCTGGACATTGTGTTGGTAAACAAGTAAATTTGTATAAAAGTTCAAACTGAAACTAGAACTGCTCAGGGGGGAAAAAAAAAGCACGACAATGACCACCGGAAGTAGTTCTCGGAAACAGTAGATTAATGTCTGGGTCAATCGAAGGGGCGTGGTTTACACACTTTTACTGAATACATGTTTAATTTTTTTTAATAATCTAGGACTAAAAGTGATTGAGTCTTTTTTAAATAATTTTTTCACGTTATAGAGTTTCATTAAGGAACACTGTATTTTACGGTTTGTGAAGATCAAACAGAAGCAGGGTCCTTTCCTCTGCCCCAGTCTCATCATAGTGGATGTGCCAGGAGCTTCCATTTGTCTGGACAATGGTGTCATAACTTGATATCCTCTGGAAAAAAGTAACAGAACACCACAAGAATTATAATAACCTCAAACATACACATGCCTTGTATTTCTTTCTTTATCAATGTTCCTTTTAGGTCCTCATGTAGACAACATTAATTTATGCATTGATTTGTAATAAATAACCAAGCTCCATCTCCCTTTTACTCTCACCTGGAATACATAAGTATTCAGACCCTTTACTCAGTACTTTGTTGAAGGACCTTTGGCAGCGTTTACAGCCTGGAGTCTTCTTGGGTATGACGCTACAAGCTTGGCACACCTGTATTTGGAGAGTTTCTCCTATTCTTCTCTGCAGATCTTCTCAAACTTTGTCAGGTTCGATGGGGAGCGTCGCTGCACAGCTATTTTCAGGTCTGTTCGATCGGGTTCAAGTCTGGACTCTGGCTGGGCCACTCAAGGACATTCAGAGACTTGTCCCGAAGCCACACCTGCATTGTCTTGTATAGACAGGTGTGTGCCTTTCCAAATAATGTCCAATCAATTTAATTTACACCAGGTGGACTCCAATCAAGTTGTAGAAACATCCCAAGGATGATCAATGGAAACAGGATGCACCTGAGCTCAATTTCGAGTCTCATTGCAAAGAGTCTGAATAACGTATTTCTGATTTTTTTTATCCATTTGCTAACCTTTTCGCTTTGTCTTTATGGGGTATTGTGTGTGGATTGAGGAGGGGAAAAAATCATTTAATCCATTTTAGAATAAGGCTGTAACGTAACAAAATTTGGACAAAGTCAAGGGGTCTGAATATTTTCTGAATGCACTGTATATCGGCCTATGCATAAGGTATAATATGCATATGGGTGTTTGGAATGAATCATCACATTAGAAAGTGCTGTCCATTTCATTGTGTTAGGCTTTGAAACAATATCCACAATGACCATGTTTTCCACTCAGCTTCAACCTGTTATTGAACTTCTTTCTTCAAATTGATGAATGACAGTAAGCTGAGTTTTAAAAGCACATACTGTTTTGATTATAAGTGTTTGATGTGCTTTTCGATTGCATTTGCATTGATGTCAGTGGTAAGAGGGACAATAGAGCCCTGAGTACCAGGCCATTAGCTACCTGATGATCGTTAGCGAGTTGGGTACTACTAATGCATGTCCAGAGTGCATAAAATAAGATTTCCATGACTCAATGGTCACGTAGAATTTTACCGGGGTCATGACTCATGACTGCAGGTGTGGAGGAAAATCTGGTCACAGCAACAGCCCTAACCACACCTCTTTCTGTCCACTCTAGATGAGGAAGTGTTGACCTGGGAACAGCCGGTGGGTGTGGCTATTTTCTGTTAACTCATCATGGGGGAAGTAAGCTTGGAGCAGCAGGTATAAGGTTTACCAAGTAAAGCATGAGAAAAGAGCTATGAACTTTAACCTGTAACCTGAAGTCATTTATACTTCTCATCTCATTGTTGTATCCATTTCACTTTCTCATTCTCTCTTCTAGCAAGAATAAATAAATCATGAATAATTATTTAATTACACAATCATTTCTATATTAAATGTCATTGCTTATTGCAAATAACTGTTAATAGTAGGTTAATTGTTTCACACACAAAAATGCCTACATGTCTGGTTGTTTGATGTGGTTGAGGCTACAGACACGTGGGTTGGGGATATGTGGCTCAAAACTGGGATGGAAGTCACCACCACACATAAAGTTTACCACATACACACACTTGAAATACTGATATTAGTCATGTGAGAACCGGAGAGAAACCCCCCTCAATAAGGCATCAGGGTCTGTAGGTGTGCTGAAATAAAACTCCCTGTGCTGCACTTATACAAACACAGAAGTCCTGTATTTGAAACCGGGAACAGGTGATTCATATCTACTCTATGCAGTCAGTGACCTGAGGCCACAGTCCCTCCTGCTCACTTCACCTGTCAGAGAAACAACATGCTACACAGCTGTGGGGAGGTGGAGGGAGGAAAAGGAGTGTCATTATTAAATCACACTGTGTGGTCAGACTCTGTGGTGACTGAGGGTTCTGCTTACAGAGCACAGATAGAAACCCACAGAGTATGGTTAGGCTATGTTCGGCTATGAAAACAATATACCCATCTTTCCCACAGGATCCGTTCTAAACAACAGCCTCCCACATCACCCTGCAGCTGTGACAATGCCATCTCCACTTTGTCTCAAGTGGGGGAAGAACATGGGTACCTTATGTGGACTGGCATTACAACTAAGTCACTTCATTGAAATTCAAGATGTTCCCTTTCAGGCTATTTGTATTTGGCTCTATCCGAGGGGTCTATTCGAGGGGGAGGCAGGTAGCCTAACGGTTAGAGACCCTAGATGCCATTGCCTGCAGTTGTGCTCTTGAGCAACCCCCCACAACAACAGCTCCTTGGGCGCCCAGTGTGGCAGCCAACCGCACCTCTCCAAAACCTGTATATGTATCTTTCTGAGGGGTTAGGTTAAAAGCAGAAATCGCATTTTGGTTAGACCTTGTGTGCAACTGACCAATAAAGTGATCTTAATGTTAATCTATGAATCTATATTTGCTGTGCTCCATATCACCCACTAGTGGCAACAGGAGAGATGGAGATACCGTACATCCTGTTCAGAATTACTTATTGTACTGAGTCACAAATATACCATTCTGTAACTATGAATTAGGTAATATTCAGTGATTCAAGCCTTATTCTTTATATTGGAAAATCAACAAGTACTTTTCTCCCACAGATTCAACCCAACTAATGTTTGAGAGTATTTACTTTAATGATGATGACTGATGCTCGACCACTCAAGTAATATAAAAAGTCCAGATTTAGGAAATCCACCCCCTGTATATGGCGATTGCTTTTTGAGTGTCACGGACTATGGTTTGCTTAGTTTGGAAGACAGAGGAAGACTAACATTGAGTCAGCATGAACCTAAACACACTAACATGAGCTGTTGCCTTGCCAAATGGAAGTGGTAACACCAGCGGTGGGTGTGCATTATGTTCTAATCAAATAGCTACTGCAGAGAGGGCAGGGCAAGGCAGGAGAGGGCTGGGAAGGAGAGGGCTGGGCAGTACAGGGCAGGGCAGGAGAGGGCAGGACTGGGACTTGGAGATTCCATCGGGTGCAGTCTAATAGCACTACAGAAGCCACATCAATAGCACATCTCAACCTTATGTGTCGAATCTTATGGTCAGATCAACAGTGCCAACCTAGGCTCTGAACATTCCGTACCATCTTGCTTGGATTGTTGTTCCATTGAGTTTGGCAGGTCGCTGCCTTAAGAAAATAGTCAAGGCCTTGCCTTAACTCATGACAATTATATATTCTGGATTCACACCGCCAGATATGAGAGATCTGGCAGAGCACTCACCATCTGCGACTGGTTCCCTTTGATGCACATGTTGGCAACGTTGAGTCCATCTATGACCACGACAAAGGCCGGCTTCCACTTGACAAAGTTCTTGAAGCTCTCCAGCTCCTAGGAGAGGGAGAAACATTTGGTTTCACAAGCTACTGGTTTAAATATCTGGTGAAATGCTTTGTGCTTCCATTTTAAATGTTTGTGCATATCATATGTAATATTGTAATTTTTATGATGCTTTTAAAATGTCTCACAGCTATCAAATATCATATCTAAGGGGAAATATAAAGGGGGTGGGGGGGATTCACATGCTGGAACAATATTACTTCATGACAAAAACAGACTTTAAAGTCAGAAGCACCAGCTCACGTTGCATGCCTGACCATACACAACAAGGATGAACTTTAGTAACAGGGCAAGACTTGGTCAATATTTACTGAACTCCACAGCCAGGCCTTCCCTTTCGTCTTGTTTTTCTTTCCTTGTTTCCGTTTCAATGGGAATCTGGACCAGCTCCAGATATGAGTCTGGCAGTACACAGTACAGTGGGGGGAATTTCTGGCAGGGCCACATGCCAACCCCAGGCCACACCTCTACCGGTCTGTCTATCATATACATAGGATAAAGTAATCCTTCTACCCCCCCCCCCCCCCCCCCAAAAAAAAATGTGTAAAGTGGTTTATCCCACTGGCTATAGGGTGAATGCACCAATCTGTAAGTCGCTCTGGATAAGAGCGTCTGCTAAATGACGTAAATGTGCCCTTGAGCAAGGCACTTAACCCTAATTGCTCCTGTAAGTCGCTCTGGATAAGAGCGTCTGCTAAATGACTAAAATGTAAAAAATGTAATGTTGCCGTCACTGCTGCATAGGAAATAGAGTTCCATTTACATGTTTCATTGGTAGGAGGTTGGTAAATACTGGTCATTCATGTCTAAATCTAAAGTATTTTGAATTAAAATGTTTCTTTAAAAAAAAGGATTTAATCACATTCACAAATACGTTCCCCATGTTTCCAGAGAATGCAACGAGACTGACCAACTGCAGCCTACAGACAGTAGATTACAGTAGGACACTGCAGAGTCCATTCATTGTTCAACGAATCATGTTTTATAAGTGTCTATTATACAATACTGTAGCCATGGGAACAGGCCAGTACTTTCAGTTCTTTGTCTCTGCGATGCAAATAGCCTGAGAAATCCCCCGCCACACCCCAACACAAACCTCAAAGTCCACCAGAACAACAGTACTGTATACCCTTGTGAAATCAAATGAAATTGTATTTGCCACATGCGCCGAATACAACAGGTGTAGACATTACAGTGAAATGCTTACTTACCTTAAAAAATAAATTAAAAAATGCATTGTTGGTTAAAGAACAAAAGCAAATAACTAAAGAGCAGCAGTAAAATAACAGTAGGGAGGCTATATACAGGGGGGTACCGGTGCAGAGTCAATGTGCGGGGGCACCGGCTAGTCGAGGTAATTGAGGTAATGTGTACATGTGGGTAGAGTTAAAGTGACTATGCATAAATAATAAACAGAGTAGCAGCAGCGTAAAAGAGGGGGATGGGGTGGGGGTGTGAGGGCAGTGCAAATAGTCTGGGTAGCCATGATTAGCTGTTCAGGAGTCTTATGGCTTGGGGGTAGAAGCTGTTGAGAAGCTTTTTGGACCTAGACTTGGCGCTCTGGTACCGCTTGCCGTGCGGTAGCAGAGAGAACAGTCTATGACTAGGGTGGCTGGAGTCTTTGACAATTTTTAGGTCCTTCCTCTGAAACCGCCTGTTATATAGATCCTGGATGGCAGGAAGCTTGGCCCCAGTGATGTACTGGGCCGTACGCACTACCCTCTGTAGTGCTTTGCGGTTGGAGGCCGAGCAGTTGCCATACCAGGCGGTGATGCAACCAGTCAGAATGCTCTCGATGGTGCAGCTGTATAACTTTTTGAGGATCTGAGGACCCATGCCAAATCTTTTCAGTCTCCTGAGGGGGAATAGGCTTTGTCGTGCCCTCTTCACGACTGTCTTGGTGTGTTTGGACCATGATAGTTTGTTGGTGATGTGGACACTAAGGAACTTGAAGCTCTCAACCTGTTCCACTACAGCCCGTCGATGAGAATGGGGGCGTGCTCAGTCCTCTTTTTTCCCCTGTAGTCCACAATCATCTCCTTTGTCTTGATCATGTTGAGGGAGAGGTTGTTATCCTGGCACCACATGGCCAGGACTCTGACCTCCTCCCTATAGGCTGTCTCATCGTTGTCTGTGATCAGGCCTACCACTGTTGTGTCGTCAGCAAACTTAATGATGGTGTTGGAGTTGTGCCTTGCCATGCAGTCATGGGTGAACAGGGAGTACAGGAGGGGACTGAGCACGCATCCCTGAGGGGCCCCCGTGTTGAGGATCATCATGGCAGATGTGTTGTTACCTACCCTTACCACCTGGGGGCGGTCCGTCAGGAAGTCCAGAATCTAGTTGCAGAGGGAGGTGTTTAGTCCCAGGGTCCTTAGCTTAGTGATGAGCTTTGAGGGCACTATGGTGTTGAATGCTGAGCTGTAGTCAATGAATAGTATTCTCACGTAGGTATTCCTCTTGTCCAGGTGGGAAAGGGCAGTGTAGAGTGCAATAGAGATTGCATCATCTGTGGATCTGTTGGGGCGGTATGCAAATTGGAGTGGGTCTAGGGTTTCTGGGATAATGGTGTTGATGTGAGCCATGACCAGCCTTTCAAAGCACTTCATGGCTACAGACGTGAGTGCTACGGGTCGGTAGTCATTTAGGCAGGTTATCTTAGTGTCCTTGGACATAGGGACTATGGTGGTCTGCTTGAAACATGTCAGGGACATGTTGAAAATGTCAGTGAAGACACTTGCCAGTTGGTCAGCACATGCTCGGAGTACACGTCCTGGTAATCCGCCTGGCCCTCCGGCCTTGTGAATGTTGACCTGCTTAAAAGTCTTACTCACATCGGCTACGGAGAGCGTGATCACATAGTCATCCGGAACAGCTGGTGGTCTCATGCATGCTTCAGTGTTGCTTGCCTCGAAGCGAGCATAGAAGTGATTTAGCTCGTCTGGTAGGCTTGTGTCACTGGGCAGCTCGTGGCTGTGCTTCCCTTTGTAGTCTGTAATAGTTTTCAAGCCCTGCCACATCCGACGAGCGTCAGAGCCGGAGTAGTACGATTCAATCTTAGTCCTGTATTGACTCTTTGCCTGTTTGATGGTTCGTCGGAGGGCATTGAGAGATTTCTTATAAGCGTCCGGGTTACAGTCCCGCTCCCTGAAAGCGGCAGCTCTACCCTTTAGCTCAGTGCGGATGTTGCCTGTAATCCATAGCTTTTGGTTGGGGTACGTACGTACGGTCACTGTGGGGACAACGTCATCGATGCACTTATTGATGAAGCCAGTGACTGATGTGGTGTACGCCTCAATGCTATCTGAAGATTCCCGGAACATATTCCAGTCTGCTTGCAAAACAGTCCTGTAGCTTAGCATCTGCATCAGGAAATACTAACCATTCCTCAAGTAGGCTCCAATTGCTTGATTGCACTGTACCTTTGAGAATAAAAAATTCAGATAATAATGCTATAAAGATCTGTAGCCTATTTGGCTAAAGCTAGTGACTTTGCAGGTAACAAACTTGTCCCTTGTAGCGTCAGCTACAATTATTACTACTATTATTAACAGCATTGCAGTGAGAAATCTGTATGGAACGGAAAGGGGAAGAATATTTGGGGAATCCCTATTTTGTGCAGAAGGGAGAAAGTTCTGAAATTAAACAACATTCAGTATTCAAGAAATGTTCAGGCCCGGTTTCAGGCCATAGACATTCATATTCATTAAGTGTTCAAATACATAATTAGTTCAGGCCTCTGGGATAAAAGCAGGACGTTAACATATAGTTGACCAATAGCCTGGGGACGAGGTTACTTTCACATTTCCTTCACCTCTACCTTATTAACACAGCTTGTTGTGTTGCAATCTACTCCCCACAGCAACAACAGTTGTCATGGAGAGTTGAGGTAGCACAATGGGACTAGAAGAACTGGGAATTCTCAGAGGTTGTAGGGTCACGGATGTCGTTTGTTTGATGGAGACGGAGACAATGAATCTCCACTCTAGTTCCATTGTGGAGGGAAAGGGTTTGGCAGAGCATGGGACCCAGTCACACTCAATGACAGTCTCCTCAAACTGCCTGATTGAGTATGGGGAGATGCCTGGGTGTACCCTTAGAGTTTCTCCCTAGTAGGAAGAGATTCTTTCACATTTGATGGCTCTTCTTCATTGTTCTTGCACAACTAAGTTTTCCATGTGGAAAAAATCGGAGAAACAATTTTATCAACTGCTTATCTGCAAGATAAAATGTCTAAAAGCACCGAAGAGCCTACATCTTAAATGCATTAGGCTACACAGCGACATTCCACATAACTATTCTACAAAAATCCCCCAACAAAAGTTGTAGATAAAACTTTGGCTGTTCCACCCATCTGTCTGTCTGTGACCTAGTAGTGTCTAGTCTAAAGCAAAAGGAACAGGTTGTGTTAGGTTCTACTGCTGGTTCTATATTCTACCACCCTGTCAAGTTGCTGCAAAATGTTACCATAAACTCTTCGGCCTACTTGTCAGTGTAAGATTATGCCATGCCTTTACCTCAAAGTATTGATTGGGACAGAAAGATAAATAAATATACAAAGCAGTGCTGCACTGCAGAGAGACCATAATGAGTGGGTTAAAATCTGTGAATCCTAGACAAAAACTGTACAGATACTTTTCCATTGGAATGCATTGTTCTTGCACTGTTACATGCGACACACTTTACAAAGAAGTTGAACCTTGAAAAGAAAACACAGATGCTGCATAGGAGCAACGCTCCAGCCCCAGGACTGAAGGCGTTCGTTTTCGGTGCCCCACACTGGTTTCACTTCATAAACTACTCACTCATGTAGGGGGGTTAGAGTCCACCCACAAACACATGCGCACGCACACACACACAAACACAGAGCAGGCAGGGACTTTCCAGGGTCACTCATGTGAGAGCCTATTGAGGGCTGAAATGTGAAACTCTATTGTGCTGCTAATGACTGCAGCAGGCAAAAAAATATCCAAGCTATGCCCAGAAATAAACATGTCACAAAAAACGAGTGTATAAAATCGAGCACACAGCCATGCAATCTCCATAGACAAACATTGGCAGTAGAATGACCTTATTGAAGAGCTCAGTGGCTTTCAAAGTGGCACCGTCATAGAATGCCACCTTTCCAACAAGTCAGTTCATCAAATTTCTAGAGCTTCCCCGGTCAACTGTAAATGCTGTTATTGTGAAGTGGAAATGTCAAGGTGCAACAACGGCTCAGCCGCAAAGTTGTAGGCCACACAAGCTCACAGAATGGGACCGCCGAGTGCTGAAACGCGTCTGTCCTCGGTTGCAACACTCACTACCGAGTTCCAAACTGCCCCTGGAAGCAACGTCAGCACAAGAACTGTTCGTCGGCAGCTTTATGAAATGGGTTTCCATGGCCGAACAGCCGCACACAAGCCTAAGATCACGCAATGCAAAGCGCGACTGTAAAGGTGTAAAGCTCGCCGCCATTGGACTATGGAGCAGTGGAAACACGTTCTCTGGAGTGATGAATCACACTTTACCATCTGGCAGTCCGACGGACGAATCTGGGTTTGGCGGATGGCAGGAGAACATTACCTGCCCGAATGCATAGTACCAACTGTAAAGATTGGTGGAGGAGGAATAATGGTCTGGGGATGTTTTTTTATGGTTCGGGCTAGGCCCCTTAGTTCCAGTGAAGGGAAATCTTAACGCTACAGCATACAATGACATTCTAGACAATTCTGTGCTTCCAACTTTGTGGCAACAGTTTGGGGAAGGCCCTTTCCTGTTTCAGCATGACAATGACCCTGTGCACAAAGTGAGGTCCATACAGAAATGGTTTGTCGAGATCGGTGTGGAAGAACTTGACTGGCCTGCATTGAGCCCTGACCTCAATGCCATCGAACACCTTTGGGATGAATTGGAACGCCGACTGCGAGCCAGGCCCAATTGCCCAAAATCAGTGCCCGCCCTTCACTAATGCTTGTTGCTGAATGGAAGTCCCCGCAGCAATGTTCCAACATCTAGTGGAAAGCCTTCTTAGAAGTGGAGGCTGTTACAGCAGAAAAGGGGGGACCAACTCAATATTAATGCCCATGATTTTGGAACGAGATGTTCGACGAGCAGGTGTCCACATTGGTCATGTTGTGTATCTGTACAAAAAGGAGTTCCCATGCTCCCATTAAGCCAAAACAGAATTAACCCAAGGTGTTTTCCCCACAGTAGTTCTAAGTCTGTAGGTTTGATTGTGTATAAAGGCTTGCGCACATCGCTGCCAATCGTTCAGCGCACTGTGTTTTAGGGACCACCTGCGGTAGACATCTGACTGCAAACATTTTCACAAAAATTCTACATGTAAAATCGGTGCGCAATTTACGTTCAGAGGTGCTAAGTACTCTCAGACCGTACATGTTATTGGTGTGTCTGAGCCCTAAGGAGCATTAGGTACATAAGATACATTGTATGTTTCCTCCCATGCATCTGAAGATTTCTTATTGATGAAACATAAATGACCACATATAGGAACAGTGACAAATGGAGGTAAGATAGATACTGTACAATTATTTTGACCTGAGAGGAGCCTACAAGCAGCTATCATCAAACACTGCATTTAGACAGGCAGACCAATTCTGATATTTTTTCCACTAATTGGTCTTTTGACCAATCACATTAGATCTTTTTACATCAGCTCTTTTTCTGAGCTGATCTGATTGGTCAAAAGACTCGTTAGTGAAAGAAAATATCAAATTTGGGCTGCCTGTCTAAACGCAGCCAATGAGGTGCAACAGGCCTTTGCCAGTAAAGGCTGAAATATATTTTGTCACCTACATATTGACCAGCCTTTGCAATGTGTGGCTGTGCTGACTGACAATGAGCGGGCTCATTGAGGGATGCAGAGAGAGACAAGGGCAGCGACATGTCCTGCAACTGGAAATCCCCATCCTCTCATCTAATTGTGAAACAGGCCTGATTCTTTGGAGGACATCTTGCTATTTTAATCAGTAGAGAAAACTCTAAGACTAAAGCAAGATCAGCCCTGAACAACACCGTATCATGCAATAATGCATTTCCCGGCTGATTTGTTTGCCCAAACATCCAGCACCAAAAGGAACAGTTCAATGCAAAACCTAAATTTGCCAGAGTACATTTTTATTTTTTAAGTGCAAATCTCACTGCATGCATCTGGAGAAATGCAGGCGAAATCTGCAGTGCTTGACAATATTAACACTTTGCCAATGAATTCACATCGTGCAGAATTAGTTTAACACGACACTAGCACTATCTAGTGGCCATTATATTCAGTGCAAATATTTTCTGCCGTCTACCTTTACATGTTGTGTTTGTTCAACCAACTGTACTCAAAAGGACTGGCTGACAAATAACATAAAGCTGACCTGCAGTGTAGACAATCTGCATAATGTGTGGTGATACAAGACACAAAGGAGACAAACAAGAAAGAAAAAGAGCTTCCCAAACCTCTGGAGTGGTCTCATTTAAGACGTCTCTGCCTGGGATCAAATCCCCCATCACCCCGTCCTTGAGCTGGGCGTACTCCTCCTGACTCAGCGGGATGAATTCCAGCTCTGCCTGGCAGCTCAGACACAATCCCCTGGTTACAGGGGGCAAAGGTCAGAGGTAAAAACATAATTTCAGCCATCTAGATTTCTTATAGAAGTAACCTATGAAGTGCTGATTAAAACTCTGAATTCATTAGGTCTAATGGTTTAATGAAGAGGATGAAGAGACTGTTTATGTCATTACCTGGGGTCTACGGTGGACCAGCTTCCACTCCACTTCTGGTCTGGAAGATTGGCAGGAGAGAGGAAGATATCATCATCAAACTAAAATAGGCACAACCCATGCCTTGTCCCAATAATATTGTGTAATTGTAGGCCTATTCAGTAACCTATATTCAGGACTTACCTCTCAAACCAAGCTTTGATATCTTTAGCCAGAGTCTCCATGGGATAGATCTGGTTGTCCCTTATATGGAGCAGGATGGACTGCAGCCTGTCCCCGTGGCCCTGACGAGAGAGGAGACGCCACACTGGAACAGGGCCTGCCATGTCTCCTGGTTGGGAATGAGGCCCTTCTCTATCAGCTCGGCATACAGGGCCCAAGCAGTGGCGTGATGGCCCTCTTGATGTTCTCTAGGATGGTCAGTGCCTCCTTCTGTTCTACTGAAGCCCTTTATGAACAGGCTGGAGGCCCCGGTGTCTAACGTCATGAACCGGCTCCTCATGATGTCATACAAGTGGTGGCCGCCGCCGACACACAGGGTGAGGTATTGCAGAAGCAGCTCATAAGACAGTGTCCTGGTATCCATGGAAACGTAGTCCAGCAGGGACTTGTCCCATCGGCCAGCATTGATGCCATCATCCGGACGTCAAAGCGATCGGTGAAGTCAATTTGAGGCTCTCCCATTCTGAGGCAGTGAGAGGGTGGTCCGGGGATTCCACTCTCTTGTTCTTTCTGGGGAAGTCTGGTTCCTCCTCCTGCAGGGCTGCCTCAGCCCTCTTCTTTTGGTATTCACTGACTTGGGAAAAGGAGGCCTCTCTCTGATATTTAGGTCCCTCTGTCTGTCCTCTTTCCTGTTGGTACCTTCATGTCTACTCACTCCTTTAGTGCATAATAGTCTGGTACTACCTGATAGCTTGCTAATCACATTATTTAGGGGAGTAAAGCCAGCATTGCTGGGATGAAAGTGTGGGCTAATGTAATTGACATTTTCTTGGTTTTGATATCAGGAAGGAGCCCATATTTTACAGAAAATATGTTGACGATACCAACTACTTTAACATTATTATTTTGTACACACTGTCAGTGTCAGCTGTGCGGTCTCATGCCTCTGTTGAACCAAAAACAGTTAAGTGAAGTTCAAACTAGCATATTATTAGCTAGCTAGCTGGAAGTGCCAAGACACTTCCGTTGACATTGCCTATAAGTAAACAACCAGTTAACAGCTGATAATACCGGGTTTATTCTTTTGACAAGGAGTCAGGTGACCCAACATCTGCATGCACTTGTTTTGGCTGATCATTTTGCTAAATAATATAGCTAAATTAGAATTTACGGAGTATTCACCTGCAAGAGAAGGAATGCCTGTGATCAGAAAGTCGCATTTCATGTCGTCATAACTATGTGACATTTGTGTTCAGAGGAGTTCAGAGGTCACGTCGATAGCCAACCAATCCCAAGCGAGCTAGCGATTGTTTCGACATTTCAGAGAAGCTCTGAAACATTGATTAGCTTGTTTTCGTGTTATTAGGAATAAACAGAAGTTAAAATGTCAAACGATACGGTAGTACATTGGAAGGAGCTTTTGAAAAGAAGATTGGCATCCTCCAAGAAAGGTTTTCTGCGTCGATAGCTAGATCTGTTGTGATTATTTAGATAGCTAGTTAGCTAGCTAATGCTAGTCATATTTATGAATATCTAGTTAGCTACGTATTTATTTGTGTGTAAGAAAAACTAGATAACTAGCCATCCACCCACTTGGCAGTATTTCAATTATTGAACATTCACAAAGCCTTATTGTGTCAACATGTATCCATTTATGTTCAGATGAGAGGACTGAGGAGGAGAAGAAAGCAGAAGAGACAGAACTCTTCACTAAATTCTACACAGAGTGGAGGGGAGGAGGCAACAGAGAGAACTACAGGAACATTCCACGCTTCTACTACAGGGCAATTGAACATTCTGACTGAATCTAACTAACATTCTAGCTAACTAATCAGATCAGTTTGTTTCTTTCTTTGTTTTAACATCTTTATACCAACTGTGATATTCACAACGTGTGTCAATTTAAAAAAACATTTTAGTCATTTAGCAGATGCTCTTATCAAGAGCGACTTCCAGTATGAGTGCATACATTTCCATACTTTTTTCCTGTGGGAATCAAACCCACAACATTGTCGTTGCAAGTGCCATGCTCTACCAACTGAGCCAAACGGGACTGAAGATCTTTTGTGAGGGGCTGAAAGGATAATGATCTCTGAAGTTTTATATCTGTGTGATCCCTATAGCTGCCTGCAGAGGATGAAGTTCTCCTGCAAAAGCTGCGAGAGGAGTCCAGAGCCGTCTTTCTGCAGAGGAAGAGCCGGGAGCTTCTGGACAATGAGGAGTTACAGGTGAGACTGACATCTGGCTCAATCAAACAAATATTTAGTCAAATAGAAAGATTTACAAGCACTGGAATCTTGTAAAAGTCCATGGCACTATTAAAGTAATCAAACCTAATTATTTAACCTACACCTTCTTTCTGTTATCTAGAACCTGTGGTTTCTGCTGGACAAACATCAAGTGCCACCCATGACAGGAGAGGAGGCGATGATAAGCTATGACAGTTTTCTAAAGGTTGGAGAAAAAGCAGGAGTAAAGTGCAAGTGAGTACTCGGCATATTAGTCATTTTGGAGCCACAAAGTGTGCTAATCACATGAGCAGAATTACCACTGTTTACATTTACATTATTCCAAAAGCATTATTTTAGCTGGTGTGAAAATGCAACATGAATACCATGATGAGACATACTGTATGTGTAAACTAGGGGTGGATTTATTAGTCGCACATCGTAGCAGAACGTTTTGCACTGTAGCAGAACGTTTTTCATTCCCAACACTCTGCAATGGGATGTAAAAGCTGTTGAGTTCCATTTCGTTCTTTAAGGGAAGTTTTAGTTCATATGCGTTTCTCTCTGCCGCCCTGCTTCAAAATAATGAACTTCCATTTAAAACTAAACAGAATTCAACAGCTTTTACATCATGTTGCAGAGCATAGTTCTCATTTCATTTGGCCCGTAAGTGATTTTATTTGCCCCCCAGCCCCCCCCCCCCCCCCATCTAGTTGATGATCCCTGGTTTAGAGTAAATGTTTCCGTTGCAAAATGTTTTTCTGCAGTGTAAAACGTTTTGCAATGGTGTGCAACTAATGAATACACCCCAGGACTATGTGTGTCACAAGCAGATGGAACACTAAGCTCATTAACCATTTTTGACATTATATCTTGGAATGGAATGTGGAATTCTTCTAACAGTTTTTTTGTCCCGCCTCTCGCTCCCAGGCAGTTCTTCACAGCCAGAGTATATGCCAAACTTCTCCACAGTGATCCATATGGCAGGATATCAATTATGCAGTTCTTTAACTATGTCATGAGAAAAGGTCAGTTTCTAATCCATGTCTCCTATCGTGTTACATCCATAACTTGCATCCATAACTTAGGTCCAACAAATTTGGCCAGCAACTTTTTCAGTCAGAGCGTCTGGATTATGGAACACCCTGCCAACCAGTGTAAGAGAGTGCAGTCAATCAATCAATCAAATGTATTTATAAAGCCCTTTTTACATCAGCAGCTGTCACAAAGTGCTATACAGAAACCCAGCCTAAAACCCCAAACAGCAAGCAATACAGATGTAGAAGCATGGTGGCTAGGAAAAACTCCCTAGAAAGGCAGAAACCTAGAGAGGAACCAGGCTCTGAGAGGTGGCCAGGCCCCTTCTGGCTGTGCCAGGTGGAGATTATAACAGTACGTAGCCATTAAGGCCAGATTTTTCTCCAAGATGTTCAAACGTTCATAGATGACCAGCAGGGTCAAATAATAGTGGTTGTAGAGGTTGCAACAGGTCAGTACATCAGGAGTAAATGTCACTTGGCTTTTCATAACCGGGCATTTAGAGGTTGAAATAGCAGGTGCGGTAGAGAGAGAGAGTTGAAAACAGCAGGTCTGGGACAAGGTAGCACATCCAGTGAACAGGTCAGGGTTCCATAGCCGCAGGCAGAAGAGTTGAAACTGGAGCAGCAGCACGACCAGGTGGACTAGGGACAGCAAGGAGTCATCAGGCCAGGTAGTCCTGAGGCATGGTTCTAGGGCTCAGGTCCTCCGGGAGGGGAGGGAGAGAGAGAGAATTAGAGGGAGCATGCTTAAATTCACACAGGACACCGGATAAGACAGGAGAATAACACCAGATATAACAGACTGACCCTAGCCCCCCGGCACATAGACTATTGCAGCATAGATACTGGAGACTGAGACAGGGGGGGTCGGGAGACAGCTGTCCTTTTTCAGGTTTGCCTTGATGCTGTCCGGGTGTATCGACAGCATCAAGGCAAACCTGAAAAAGGACAGCATCAAGGCAAACCTGAAAAAGGACAGCATCAAGGCAAACCTGAAAAAGTGGCTAAAGGCAAACCAGTCATGTGAACATTAAGACATTCCGACTCTTAAGATGTCAGATACCTTAGGACAAGGGACATTTAAACAAAATATTATCATTATATTGTCTATTGTTGTATATTGTAAAATAAAATATTATATAGATATTTTAATAGGGTGTTATATTGTAGATATGTATTGATGTTGATTGTTTTCTGCCCAAGGACTACAGAAGAAAATTATCACATAACATTTGCTATCTAACTAAGTCTGGTGTAATGTCATGTTGTACATCAGGGATGGGCAACTTTGATGGGGTGGGGGCCACAAAAAATCGGAACTCATCATGAGGGGCCGCAGTGGCTTGCGGGTCTGCGTACCCACATCCATACATTTTGAGGGCCCTAAGTGAAAATGAGTTGGGTTTGGTGAGAAAGTAAAGGTGTTATTTTGTAACAGGGATAGTTTCATTGTACAGTTGAAGTCGGAAGTTTACATACACTTAGGTTGGAGTCATTAAAACTCGTTTTTCAACCACTCCACAAATGTCTTGTTAACAAACAAGTCGGTTAGGACATCTACTTTGTGCATGTCACAAGTAATTTTTCCAACAATTGTTTACAGACAGATTATTTCACTTATAATTCACTGTTTCACAATTCCAGTGGGTCAGAAGTTTACATACACTAAGTTCACTGTGCCTTTAAACAGCTTGGACATTTTCAGAAAATGATGTCATGGCTTTAGTAGCTTCTGATAGGCTAATTGACATCATTTGAGTCAATTGGAGGTGTACCTGTGGATGTATTTCAAGGCCTACCTTCAAACTCAGTGCCTCTTTGCTTGACATCATGGGAAAATCAAAAGAAATCAGCCAAGACCTCAGAAAAAAAATGGTAGACCTCCACAAGTCTGGTTCATCCTTGGGAGCAATTTCCAAACGCCTGAAGGTACCACGTTCATCTGTACAAACAATAGTACGCAAGTATAATAATAATAATAATAATAATATGCCATTTAGCAGACGCTTTTATCCAAAGCGACTTACAGTCATGCGTGCATACATTTTTGTGTATGGGTGGTCCCGGGGATCGAACCCACTACCTTGGCGTTACAAGCGCCGTGCTCTACCAGCTGAGCTACAGAGGACCACACCATGGGACCACGCAGCCGTCATACCGCTCAGGAAGGAGACGCGTTCTGTCTCCTAGAGATGAACGTACTTTGGTGCGAAAAGTGCAAATCAATCCCAGAACAACAGCAAAGGACCTTGTGAAGATGCTGGAGGAAACAGGTACAAATGTATCTATATCCACAGTAAAATGAGTCCTATATCGACATAACCTGAAAGGCCGCTCAGCAAGGAAGAAGCCACTGCTCCAAAACCGCCATAAAAAAGCCAGACTACGGTTTGCAACTGCACATGGGGACAAAGATCTTACTTTTTGGAGAAATGTCCTCTGGTCTGATGAAACAAAAATAGAACTGTTTGGCCATAATGACCATCGTTAAGTTTGGAGGAAAAGGGGGGAGCTTGCAAGCCGAAGAACACCATCCCAACCGTGAAGCACAGGGGTGGCAGCATCATGCTGTGGGGGTGCTTTGCTGCAGGAGGGACTGGTGCACTTCACAAAATAGATGGCATCATGAGGAAGGAAAATGATGTGGATATATTGAAGCAACATCTCAAGACATCAGTCAGGAAGTTAAAGCTTGGTCGCAAATTGGTCTTCCAAATGGACAATGACCCCAGCATACTTCCATAGTTGTGGCAAAATGGCTTAAGGACAACAAAGTCAAGGTATTGGAGTGGTCATCACAAAGCCCTGACCTCAATCCTATAGAAAATGTGTGGGCAGAACTGAAAAAGCATGTGCGAGCAAGGAGGCCTTCAAACCTGACTCAGTTACACCAGCTCTGTCAGGAGGAATGGGGCAAAATTCACCCAACTTATTGTGGGAAGCTTGTGGAAGGCTATCTGAAATGTTTGACCCAAGTTAAACAATTTAAAGGCAACACTACCAAATACTAATTGAGTGTATGTAAACTTCTGACCCACTCGGAATGTGCTGAAATAAATCATTCTCTCTACTATTTTTCTTACATTTCATATTCTTAAAATAAAGTGGGGATCCTAACTGACCTAAGACAGGGAATATTTACTAGGATTAAATGTCAGAAATTGTGAAAAACTGAGTTTAAATGTATTTGGCTAAGGTGTATGTAAACTTCCGACTTCAACTGTAAGTGTATGATGGTGTTGGGTTTGGTGGGAAAGTGAAGGTGGTATTTTGTAACAGTGTTAGATAAGTGTCTTGATATTGATATTCATGTCTCTTCTTCCAGTGTGGCTTCACCAGACAAGGATAGGGCTGAGTCTCTATGACGTGGCTGGACAGGGCTACCTCCGCGAGTCTGTAAGCACTCTCACTACTTTACTTTTAGACTGAAAGCTTGTGTTGGTGGCTCCTTAGTGAAATATCACCCTTCCCTCCCTACCTTCTCATGATTCCTATTGAGACCCATTTGTGCTTTTCAGAGATGTGTACTATGACCATGATGCAGGAACCACCCTCCTGTGAAGCATCTCTGCTTACAGGGTGTTGTTCTTCTCTGTGACATGTTCTTCTCATTGACCCTTCTACCTTTGAATAATCATTCTGTATTGCTGTATTTTCCAGCAAAGCGACAAATGTTATGACTTTTGGGGTGTAAATTGTCCAAGTTGCCCCAGATTCACTATAGGTTGAACATCAGACTGTTTAGAATTAAGGTTGGACTTACTGTTGAGATGATGTGTGTTTTGTAATGTAAACAGAAAGGAAAACGCCGCACACTGCTGCTCATGCTCCCAGGTGATATTTATTTCTAACAACGTTTCGACCCTTAGGTCTTCATCAGGCATCCATATCCCAGGTGGGGGTGGAAGGTCCTATATATAGGGGCAGTACTCAGTGACATCACTTCCTGAAACAGGAGGTAAAAAATGAAAAAACATAGATTCACAATATTAACATTCAATGTATCAAAATATATGATCATACACAAGGAATGTGATCAATATTTACAGTAATATACATACAATATTCAATTAGGAAAAAAACTAACAAGATTTGGACATTTTGAAACTATAAAAATGGTTTCAAGTCAAACTCCACGTTAAGGCCAAGAGGAGACAGTGTGTTGAGCCTGTGGATCCAGAAAGATTCCCTTTGAAGAAGTTTCCTCTCAATGTCCCCTCCCCTGCGTGACATCTTGACTATTTCTATTCCAATGTATCTCAGATAACTAATAGGATGTCCAGCTTGTAAAATGAACAGCAACCAGATTTCTTGTCTCACCTGTCCGTATATTGCTGCAGTGCTCACTGATCTGTGTCTTAAGGCTTCTATGGGTTTTCCCTATGTAAGACAGACCACAAGGACATTTCAACATGTAAATAACATTTGTGGACATGCAGGTAATCAGGCCTTTGATCTTAAATCTTTGTCCTGTGTGGGGGTGGTTAAATGAGTTGCATTTGTACGTGAAGCTGCGTTGAGCACATTGGCCACATTTGTAATTATCCTCCAGAACCTTGTCCAAGAAAGTTTCCCTTTTCTCTGGTGGGTAATCAGATTTAACCACAATGTCTCATGTTTAGGGGTCTTTTAAAGACCATACGTGGGGGATATTTAAAAATGGGTTTCATTTGTGGGTCAGTATCAATAATGTACCATCCTGATAATGTCCTTAAATGCCTTCCCCAATGGTGAGTATTGAGTGAAGCATGAGGGGACATGTTCTGCTTTTTCTTAAACTTTTGGTTGGTGGCTTTCCAACTGTGTTAGTCCTTCAAAACGATCATTGGCATGTTTTACCCAATTGTCTTTGTACCCCCTTTCCTTAAACCTTTGTGTGAGGTCCGTGTCTGTTTTCAGAGCTGCATATTCTTCTGATGCGACTGAATTGACTTATAGGGAGACTTTTAATAAGTGGACGTGGATGAAAGCTGTCACCTCTAAGGAGGGTGTTCCTGTCTGTAGGTTTCCTATAGAGATCTGTAGAGAGGGAGGTTTTGTCCTTAATAACCATCACATCAAGAAAACTGATTTGTGATAGGTTAAAGTTATTGGTGAAATGAAGGTGTTCATTCATAGTTTAGATAAGCATGGAATTCCAAAAGTTATTCCTGGGTCCCTGTATAAATCACGAAAATGTCATCCAAATATCTCAGAATTCTGAGAATATTGGAGAGAAAAGGGTTAAGGTCTGGATTCAGCACCACCTGTTTTTCAAACATTCCTAGATATAGGTTAGCATAATTAGGAGCCATAGTGCTCCCCATCGCTGTCCCTTTGGTCTGGAGGAAAAAGTCTCCTCTGAAGAGAAAATAGTTGGAGGTTACTACCAGTTCAGCCAAGTCCACAATACAATTGGTGCTGGGAAGAGCATTAGAGGGACGTTCACTGAGGTTGAACTTGAGGGCCTCTAGGCCACCCTGATGGGGGATGTTAGTATATAGACTGGTAACATCAAAAGTGCACAGAATATAATTTTCAGGTATATGGTCCACAGATTTAAAAACATTTATAAAATCAATAGTCTCTAGTATACGTGGGGAGGGAGATCGCCCAGGGTTTCACAACATGGTTTACAAAGGTACAGATATTCTCTGTCAGAGATCCGTTACTACTCACAATGGGCCTGCCTGGTATATAGGTGGCGTCATGCTCTTGTGAATTTTTGGGAGAGCGTATATGACAGTTGTGGTTGGACAGTCAACTTTCATATACTCATATTCTGTCTTTGTAATTTCCCCTTCATAATGTGACAGGACTTGGAGAACTACATTTTAGAGCTGATCCCAACGCTCCCTCAGCTGGATGGCCTGGAGAAGTCTTTCTATTCCTTCTATGTCTGCACTGCTGTCCGCAAGTTTTTCTTCTTCCTGGATCCCCTACGGACTGGTTTGTTACATATATAATAACTAACCAAAAACATGATTGTCAAATGTGCAGACTTCTGTAAGATTCTGATTAGTGATCTTCATGCCTATAACTTGTTTGTCTGTGCCCACTCTGACAAAATAACATCTTGTTCCATTTATTCATGTTTATTTTCAGGGAAGATTAAGATTCAAGACATCTTGGCCTGCAGCTTTTTGGATGATCTGCTCGAGCTGAGAGATGAGGAGCTTTCCAAGGAGAGCCAGGAATCCAACTGGTTCTCTGCACCCTCTGCTCTTAGAGTTTATGGTACGCAGCAGCATTTGATTAAAAAAATGGCCTAATAGACATTAGGCTAATCTGAAGCCGGTAACACCTGAATGTTAAAATAAAAAAGAGATACTAGATGATCTTTGTCCTTGCTGTCTTGGTAAGATGGTCGATCCTGTGTTCCCTTTTGCAGGTCAGTACCTGAATCTTGATAAGGACCACAACGGCATGCTCAGTAAGGAGGAGCTGTCTCGCTACGGCACTGGCACTCTGACCAGCGTCTTTCTGGACCGCGTGTACCAGGAGTGCCTCACCTACGACGGAGAGATGGTAAAAACCTTGCCTGCTTTTCTGACCTATTTTACTATACATGTAAGCACTTAGAATATATGATTGATGTCGGTGTGTTGCAAAGACTCTCCTTGCAGGTTTATAGATCTTTGTTTGTCTACAGTTGAAATAGTTTAACCAAATAAGATTACTTTGAACTGTATGAAACAATCAAAAACCCACTCTTCCTCAGAATTGCACAGATACCACGTGGCGTAAGACTATTATCACATAATAGTCGTTCTAAGATTTCATCAAAGGACACAGTAAATGTGAAATGTGTTTTGACCTGATTTGATGCTAAATCTGGTCTTGACTCTGTGTCTCTCCCAGGACTATAAGACATACCTGGACTTTGTCCTGGCTCTGGAGAACAGGAAGGAGCCTGCAGCGCTGCAGTACATCTTCAAGCTGCTGGACATGGAGAACAAGGGCTACCTCAACGTCTTCGCTCTCAACTACTTCTTCAGGGTGAGACATCGGAGGAATAAATAGAGACAGCAGAGTAGACAGTGGGACCTCTCCATCTGCTATCCTGCTCACTGAATAAAAAGTGTTGTCATGGGCCTCCCGAGTGGCGCAGCAGTCTAAGGCACTGCATTGCATTGCTGAGGCGTCACTACAGAATCGTGTTCGATCCCAGACTGTGTCACAGCCGGCCGTGACCGGGAGACCCATGAGGAGGCGCACAATTGGCCCAGCATCGTCCAGGTTAGGGGAGGATTTGACCGGCTGGGATGTCCTTGTCTCATCATGCTCTAGCGACTCCTTGCGGCGGGCCGGGCGCCTGCAGGCTGACTTCGGTCGTCAGTTGGACGGTGTTTCCTCCGACACATTGGTGCGGCTGGCTTCTGGGTTAAGCGAGCTGTGTGTCAAGAAGCAGTGCGGCTTGGCAGGGTCGTGTTTCGAAGGACGCATGGCTCTCGACCTTCGCCTCTCCCGAGTCCATAGGGGAGTTGCAACGATGAGACAAGACTGTAACTACCAATTGGATACCACGAAATTGGGGAGAAAAAGGGATTACATTTACATCTACTTTTTTTGTGAACAATTGTTTTTTATTAAGTCACTTTATCAAAACAATCAATGAGAATAATAATAATTGATCTACATCTGAAAACTGTTGTAACATTGCATCATGTATTTTCCACCAGGCCATTCAGGAGCAGATGAAAATCCATGGCCAGGAGTCAGTATCCTTCCAGGATGTCAAGGTAAATAGACTTTGTCCCGTTACCGTATTCACCATGGAGGAAGTAACTCTGAAGTATACTACTGGTTACTGTAAAATCAGCTTGAAGTATCCATTTCATCCAGAAATATTGTGGGGTTAGAGTGTGGGTGTCAAGCATTTCTATGGAGTTAACCAGAAGGTATAGTGCTCAGTAGGTGTTCAGTGCTGCTGCCCTTGTTTCCCCAAGCTCTATTCTGAGTTTGTTGATACAAATGTTACATTGATTCAAATTTGTCATGCCATAAAATCTAAGTTCCCTGACCGCTTTTTACAGTCTCAAACTCCATTCTCATTTGTACTAGTAGGGATTTTGTTTTTAAAACTGGAATCTTTAATGGTGAAACTGCCACGTCCATTTGCGATATTACAACAAGAAGTTACTGCAAACAAAGAACAGTTTTTTCCCTCAGACATCATTGCATGCGTGATAGAACAGCAGCATATGTACTGACATTTCTTTTACCATGATGCGTGACACTCCCCAGCTCTGCTTCAACAAAACAAAAACACTAACAATGGCCATGGGGCGGACAGTGGCGCTGTTTACCCCACTGTGGATTCCATCTTTAATAATGATTTCAATAATTCACTCAATGATTTTAATAAGTCGTTTTGAAAAAAGTTGCAATGTTGTGCCTTCAGGATGAGATCTTTGACATGGTGAAGCCAAAGGATCCCTACAAGATCACGTTGCAGGATCTAGTGAACAGCAGCCAAGGAGACACAGTAACCAGCATCCTCATTGATCTCAACGGATTCTGGACTTATGAAAACAGGGAAGTTCTGGTTGCTAACGACAACGACAGCAACACAGCTGACCTTGACGATACATGAATCTTCAGTCAAACTGGGAAGGACTACTAGACTCAGCAAGAAGAGGATAAATGTTACGGTGAAGATTCTACAACTGGAACTCAGTTGTTTAAAAAAATAACTTGCCAAGACTTCTAAATATAACAGTTGTATGACCTGTTTAAATGTTTATTAATGTAGTGTACATAGTATAGAAAATGAAAATACTATGTATTTTACTCAAAAAATTATTATAAAAAGCCTACAAATCAAACAGTTGTAGTTTTTCTTTCCTTGGGTAAAGGAGTGTGTAGTGTGAATACCGTAGGATGGGAAAATAAATGTTTTCCTTATACAACCAGCCCTAATAAAGTGGCATTTCATATTATTTGGGGACTGTGAAAAGTAGTTATCTTGACAATACTGCTGTTCAAAAGGAAAGCAGCAGATCTTTTTTTTACCATGTTTCGCTTTACCTTGGGCTTCGTTCTGAAGCGTTATACACTCAGAAGGGACCATGGCAGATAAGGTCAGCTTTAGCAGGGCTATTTCTAAATATATGGTTCTGGACAATAGTAATGACTGAAGTGTGAGCACAGATGCCAACAAGCAACGAGTGAAGTTTTGTTAAAGGCCTGGAGGACAGTTCAAAACATCATTTTGATGAACTTTCTGAAAAGAACTGCAGAACTAATCATAGTAAAACAATAGGATATTTGTGGGTATTTTAAGGTGAAAATTGTCATGGTTGACAATGAATATAAAAAGCAATTTCCAACTGAAATAAATCAACTATTCAAATAACATTGTGCACCAATGGAATGGTTTTAGAAAGGTCACTTATCTCGCTGCTAACTTATTGTATAACAATGTTATTAAGTACCTGAAAAAATGTATCAGAGAAATCTCTTAAACCCGCAAATAGTTAAAATCAGCATCATATCTATAATTTGTGTGCTCATTCACTGACACACAGCACAGCAATGTTCATTGCACACAAAAGTTAAAGCATATCGACAACGCAGCAACTAAAAAATATGTATTTTGTCTCATGTCTGACTTGCAGTACTAATAGAACATGATCAATATGATACAAAAATAAGAACTACACTATAGCAAAAATGCTGAGGAGGCTACATTGTGAAATGTGAAGATGTCAATTTAATTGAACTGTTCGGTGGGGATGGGGGCAGGGAATCTGTTGGAATCAGGTGTGGCATCTTGATCCAGCTCGAAGGTGACGTTGACGAAGGAGGCTTTGCCCTCCGGCTGCTCCATGGCTGGCTGCTGGATCTCCTGGTCGCGCTCCTCCTTAAAACGACGCTCTGCCTCCTCAGACAGCCGGTTCTCCTCCTCCTCCTCATCCTCCTGTCAGTCACAACATGAACATTAAACTGCACCTTGGAGTAGTAACAAGGAGTAGTGACAAAATAGTAGTAACACATTAGTAGTAATGAAGCATTCCAAGGTCTGTCAGTAGATGCTTCCCCATACACAAGACAACGTACCTCCTTTTTCATTCTGTAGTACTCGTCAATAGCATACTGGTACTTGGGTGAGGTAATACCAAACAATGAGGCCATTCTCTCCCCAAGATAGTCACAAACTGAAAGTGAAAAGCACAAGGCAGAGGCACAGTATTTCCAAGACACAGAGCATTACATTTATATAGGCTATATTTTGACACTCATCATATGTGTGTATATTTAGAGTCTAGTATACGTAATACCACATTTACCTGAAATAGTGGAGGTTGCCACTCTCCACATGTGAAACAAAAAATATGGACCCCAAGTCAACCTGGACTGTAACAAAAATATGACACAAGAAGAAAACAAAGTTAACGAAATGCAGGAATGTTTCATTCTATTCAAGCTCATGTAATGGAGTAAAGTCACATTTTAATTTATAAGGGCATAAAAACCAACAGGGTCAGCTGAGGTCTTAACAGCTATAGAAGCTTGCACTTCCTCCTCTTCTTCTTCATCTGTACTGTATTCCTCCATGGTCTCTCCACTGGCAAAGTAAATCGTTCTACGGGGCACCTTCTGCTTCTTCATCCCTATGTCTCCCAGCTCCACACTCTCAAACTCCTTCACCATATTGGAGCTCTGTCAATCATCATAATCAACAACAACAACAACAAAAACAGTCTATTCTCAAGACGTGTTTGGTTACAGCTGGTAGAAACAGGATTTTACTACCATGTTACCAATAGAAAACGTAGCAGCTACATTATAGGGCTTTTGACATTTGTCTCACATTATTATGAGGTTAGTAAATCACCATTTGAATGAAAAAAATCCAAAAGGTTTTTCAAGCAGTTTCTGTGAGTGATTGCTTCGTAGCTGTCTATGCAACTATGGTAGCTAACTATGTATGTGGTATAATTGTGAAAAAATTGCCTACAGCATGCACATATTTATTCACGTTCGAGATAGATAGCTAGATATATAGCTAGCTGCTGATGCTACAAGGAAGTAACGTTAGATCGCTAGCTAAAACAAACACAACACACAATCGTTTTTTTGTTTGTTAAACTCATGAGAACAGGTCTAAAATGGTAATAATCGCACCTTTTCAGCGTCCATAGCTTTCCCCAAAGAGATGTTGACATTAGTAAGATACAGTGACAGCTCTGCCATCTCACTTCTGTCTCCTCTCTCAAATTTCGGAAATGACGTAGATAGGGGTTTGGTCATAAAGATCCTATTAAATTACTAGAGGGGAAATGTTATAAACCCTCAAAGTTCGAGAATGGGACAAAATGGCAGCCATCTTGGTCAGGGAGAAATCCCAAAACTGTCTAATTGGAATGAATGGCAGTAGAGGCATAGCTGATGCATTTCCTGCTTTTACTTATGCAGGAAAATAAAAGTAAGGCATATGATGTATCAGAAATTGTGTAATGTAATTATAGTCAACCTAAAATAGTGTCATATAATTATAAATACTGTTTATACAGGTTTTATACCAATTTAATGTATAAATAGCCTCTAAAATATATGTAGACCATAAATGTCTCAGATTGTTTTTTCTTGGAAAGCTGTGAGTGCTATTATATGATACAATATCAGTAATTGTTGCATTTACAACTTGTCTATGTACTATCATCAACTGATTTGAGCCAGTGTATCGCTGTGGTTTGACTGCATCATTTGAATGGAATGTTGGCATATTGGCAGTTAATTTGGAAAAATTTATGGAATCATTTCTCTAAAACTGTCTGGCTAGCTATCTAATACACATACAGTGCACATAAATTATTCACATTCCTTGTTTCACACAATATCTTATCACAGCACTGGTAAACCATGGTTGACCAACTCCCTGACCAACATGGCTGACCTTTGGACCATCATAAGAAGGTTCAAAACCATTCTACTATTCTAAATCATAATTCTATGGGTTTGATTCTTCTTTCCCATCCCATCAGTTTGCGGCTTTAAAAAAAAAATATATATATATATATATATATATATATATATCAGAATTGTGGATTTTGTGAAATAGTGGAATGCAACAAATGGCATTCAATCAAATACCCCTAAATGTGATGATCGGTATCTGATATTGGATAGATTATCTGTGAAAAAATAATTGCATTTAGAAGTCTAACGTTACAATATTGGAAAAGGCTATGCTAGAAGGTTAATAAAATGGTATCTACACTATTACATTTATAACGGTAAAGAGATAGTGTGCAAAGAGAGAACGAGGTTGTCTTGGCGTGGGCAGAGAATTCAATAAAATGACCCTTTTACTCTTTTATTCTTAGAGATCCAGTAGAATAGTGGGGGGCTCAACTGCAATGAAAGTACTCCACCTTGCGCACTTGAGAGGTATGGCAAAAAATAACAGCACTTGGGTCAAACCATTGCTGCAAATGGTTTGATTAAAATAATACTACATTTGTAGATGTCGTCAGTACAACTAAATGGACAACATATAGAGAAACTGAAAGTATATAAGAAAAACAAACTATTTCGGCCTGTTTCAAAAGTGGGATTTTGCAGAGTATTGTTGTCATCCCCACGTAGCCATAGAAGTGGTATGATCCAATAGTATTGAACGCAAAGCTGCTGAATGTTGTTTGTTTTCACAGAGAGCAAGTAGCGGAACAGAACGGTTGTCGCACAATCTTAAAACGGTTATATTTACACTTTCTGTCCGCGAATAATAGTTCAGTGGCCTGTGCCATGGCTCTGTGCGGGGGTGTTGGAGCCATGGCTTTACCTAGCGAGCTTATCGTCCACATATTTTCATTCTTGTCCGACCGTGACAAGCTTCGGGCCTCGTCCGTGTGCTCTCGCTGGAGGGAGTGTCTGTTTTACCCATCGCTTTGGACGGAGCTCAAGTTGCGTGTCGGAGGTGGCTCGAACGGGGGAGGCTATGGCTCCGAACAGACCCCAAGATTAGAATTTCTCATGAGGAAGTTTGGCTCCTTCGTGCGCGAGCTACAGCTCGAGTTTGCCCCTGTTGAAGGATATCTAAGGCCACTGAACGGAGTGGAGGGCAGGATGGAATCTGTCGAAAGCGACCCTCAGTTCCCTGGCCGCTGGAAAGACGCAATTATCACCTATTTGGACCAGGTGTTGTGTGTCCTCGGATGTATTCGAAACAACAGGTAGTTGGATACATCAATGATTCAACATAATGTTTAATGCAAAGTGCGTCAGCAACGCCATACTCGTCAATTTGAGTGTTTGTTGGGTCTGCGTAGTCAGCGAGCTAACCTTTAGCTAGCCTAACTATAAACAAGCCCATGTCATTACGTAATCGGGTTATGTCGTTCTCTACGGATTTCTGCGTATACTGCTTGATTGACGTGTAGTTTTTTTGCCTATTCAAGCTATAATCTAGCTACTTGGTATATAGGACATGTCAGTCTGTTTTTCTGCCTGTTATGCAAAGAATGTTGCTAGGGCATGTTTATAATTTGAACTACATTGCAGCAGCAGTGGTAGTCATGGTCAGGTAATCTATAAAGTGAACCCCTGAGGTCAGCAACGACATTGGCAGCATGCTTTCATATGCAAGTCTGGCTTCTCAAACCTGTACTAGCAATATGCCAATATCTTTTGGACGCATTCTGTCATGAAAAGTTCCAGATGCACTGCCTCATAGGGAGACTAAAGCTGTCTTGAGGCATTTCGTTGTTGGTAGTTAATTCCAGTGCTTATTCAATAACAGCACACTTGTGAAAGAGAGCTCTAGAGATGTTGGTTGTACAGTCATATGAGGAATGCTGGGTTTGTGGTGCACACCAGTGATGTTGAAAGGTGCTGATTGTCACAGGCCTTCTGGCAAATTGGTGAGGACATGCATACCGTTTGAGCTTGTTTGCAGTCATGTTTGTTGCAGAGTACAATTAGAACATACTGTCACTGACCTCCACTATGGCTGATTGTGTCCGGTTTTGTCTAAAGCTCAAACTTCTTTCTCGCTCTAGAAATCTCCAGAAGCTGAGTCTGTATGGGGATACCTGCATTCTTCAGGATGAGGGCATTCTGGACAGTGCCTATCTCAACCAGGTTGACCAAGGAGGAATGAAAATCAAAGAGTGAGTGGCTTTAAGGCTAGGCTATATCTTGCCCAAGGCGACAAAAGGGCATATAGGGGTCACAATCACAGTACAAACTGTCCTCAGTTGAAATTCTGCCTCATAGAATTACATATAGAACACATAACTAGGTAATATAATAGGATCTATGTTCTGCCTAGTTTTTGTTCTGTATTCATTTTCATTGTGAGTAGGCTTTTATTTGCAGATATGGAAGAGAGTCAGACGTTACAAAGATTGTAACTTTCTCTCCCTCTGTCTCTGTGTGTATTCCTCTGGCCTGGAGTAGGATCCAGCAGCTGTTAGTAGAAGTTTTGTCTAACAGCAGGCAGATGAAGTGGCTGTCCTCAGCCTTCATGCTGGGTGTGGTAACCCCCTGCTCCCTGGCCTCTTTGTCCAACCCCAGCGCTGCCTCCCTGGAGCACCTCAGCCTGCTGGACAACCAGCTGCCCTGCCTGGCCTCCCCTGTGGAGCTGGAACGGCTTGTCCACCTGCGTTCCCTGGCCCTCGACTTCTGTGACTTCACCTCTGAGATGTGCTGCTTACTGGCAGGAGGAGACCGTGCTCCACTACACCGCCTCTCCCTGATGGTGAATGGCGCTGCTCTGGAGGCCAAGCCCCTCGATGGCACCGCCAGTGAGGACGACTGGAAGGCCCTGGTCCGCCGCTGCGCTAACCTGCGGGTCTACATGATGGCCCTGGATGTGTCCAGCCAGGACCTGCTGAGGGTGCTCAAGCCCAGCCTGCCCCTGGAGAGGATCCACCTGGACAGCTACTCCACCCTGGTCACAGACGGCACCCTGGAGCTCATCGCCCAGCAGTACAACAAGACCCTGAGCCACTTCGTCCTGATGAGGGATGACACCGGCTTCCCTGACCTCAGCGTCAACCGCAACGAGGACCCGCTGGTCCTGCTGGCCTGGCGCTGCGTACACCTCTCTGTCCTGGTCATCCACGGTGAGTCAGCCTGGGTCAAAAGCTAGTATTACATAGCTGAACACTTTTAGTGTAGCCTAACATTTTAATGGGAGTGATTTTGATTTCCAATATCATGGGTTCTACAAGTTGCTCTGATAGAAAGAAAGATGTATAACTGGTTATTTTCTAGGAGTAATGTTATGTCTAGTGTGTGTGTAGAGGTCATATTGGCAGCATGTTGATTTGTATAGCACAGAGCAATTGGAGTTTGTTTATATTCAGTATGCAGTATGTTCTTTCTACAGTGGTGTTCAATGTGATTCTCCTCTGTCTGAACACCACAGGCTACACTGTGTGGTCCCACAACCTGGTGGCCATCTCCCGTCTGCGTGGCTCCAGCCTTAAGGTCCTGGCCGTGTCCGAGGAGAGTATCGACTTCGACCCGGACCAGGGGGTCTTCATGGAGGGTGACCCCGTCCACAACCTGGTGAAGGAGGTTTCCCAGGGCCTGGGGCGCATCTGGCACCCCTCCATGGACTCCAACTTGGTCCTCAGTGAGCCCACCCAGCACTTCCACAGGGAGATGCAGAGCTTCAGCCTGGGCATGTAGGCTAGAGCTACAGCCGCCAGGCCGGGCCTCCGTCTGGGTCGTGTTCATTAGGCACCAAACGGAAGAAAACAAGACCTAAACAGGGAGGGACTACCTGGACTTGTCCAATAAAAAAACGCTGATCTTCTGTTTTCTGTTGTAAAACGTTTTGAAACGTTTTCCGTTGCGTGCCCTAAAGAACACAACCCTGGTCTGGCCTGCTGCACATGCTCAGTGCTTGTCTTGATGATATAATCTAAACCTTATGGGTCCTATCTCATTTGCATACTTTATTTTTAGTTTATATTTTCTTTCTTTGTAGAAGGAACTAATCCTTTATATGTGCTGTGTTTAATCAGTATTAGCTCTATTTATATCTATCTATATATATCCTGCTTATGAATAGGAGAGTATAGTCGGGTATTTGATTAGTAGCTAATTGAGCGATTGTTGTAGGGAGGGGGCTTTTTTACACAGCTAGCTTAGTTAGTTGTATTGCAAGTTTTCTTTTTGGTTTTGTCTGTTTGTTGTTTTTCTCTTAGCGAGTGCTGAGTTACCGTAAACTAACTATCGGTTCATCCACCTTGGCTTTTTGCAATGACGGAATCCTGTGTACTTGTTTGTTCACCTTTTTAAGGGGAGATTAGTCCAGTGGTCTTCCAGCAGAGGGAGGGACAGTGCTGGTGGACTGTGGTTAGCCCCCCCCCCCCTTCTTCCCTGTCTGCTCTTTACTTTTGTGTTTTGGAGATAATATGATTGCTATGTTACGGGACTAAGATCCTGCTGGTTCTTCTCAACCCAGAGGTGGGATGTGATACAGTTCTGCTGGTGAAACCAATTGCTAAGGTTTCCACACTGACACACTCATGCTGAGACCCTGTGAGCTGCCTGCGTACAGCTGCAGTCCTTTAGTCAGGGGTCAGCATTGCCAGTCATACGCTGTAGTTTGCTCTCAGAAAAATCCTCTCTGTCTGTCTCAGGTAGGCAAAACATGACGATGAAGATGGTGGTGATGATGATGTATACTATGAAACAATCAGCTAGTCTGTCAGTTTAATCCAGTTTTTCTTGAGTCACAGTTGCCTTGGAAACCCCCTTGTTTTCTGGATTCAATCGTTTTTGCCATCAAATCTGCCCCTTGTACCACGGGGTAAACAAACTTAGTCGTACATTTGTTTTAAGATTAAGGTGTTGAAAGAGTTTAAAGAATGGCAAAAAAACTACTCCTTGCCCGTATTTCTCTTGTTCACAGTTTTAGGGCAAAGTGCATGCTGTGTTGACTGACTCCAGGGCCACAGTGTTTCACCTGCTGAGCGTTGGATGGAGGGAGACATATGTTTGCTTGTTCCATATCTCAGGATTTTTGCACTTTCTGTACTTTTTTCCAATGAAGGCTTTATTTTAATGCAAAGCTGTCTGTTGTTCTGAGGGCCAGTGTGCGTGTTGGTGGGACTGAATACTGGATACTAATACTGGGGAAAGAGCTCTTCCAACACAACGCATACCAGAGGTTGTTGGTTTTATTTTTCTAGCCCCGCCTCCTCGTTCCCTCGATTTAACTTTTAAGAAGGTTAAGATCCGTGATGTGCGTCTGTGAAAAGACTTTTAATGACGTTTTCTATTGTTGTGTACTTGCTGTTTTAGAGCTCAGAGTAGTAGAGGGAATCTGAGGTTGATTACTCAGTGGTAGAATGTAAATGTGAAGCTAACAACCTTTTTTTAATGTGTAAAGTTGTCTGCTATCCAGAATTCCCCCTACGTACGAATATCTTCTTCTTTATCCTTGCTTGTAAAGCTTAGGGAACCAGTCTTGACTTATAAGACAGTAGAGTGTGTGTGTGTGGGCTGGAATAGTGTGGTAGGCCTCTGCTTGTTCTGTGCTGCTGAGATGTTGTAACATTCCGGAGAAGACGAGAGTAGGCTACGTCTCTTGACCTTGAGTGGTTATGAAGCCGTCGGTCGGCTATTGCTTCTTGTTGCGTTCCTCCGTGCCCATGACTTTCATTGGTACTACCAAAGCCAGCCATTTCAGCTAAAGAAGAGATGCAAAGTACTGGAAATCGAGGAAAAAATTATTGCATAGAAACATCTGGCATCAGATGGCAAGAAGTGTGTGTGATCCATGTTTCAAACAATGTCACAATCAGTCTGTGGAATCCACTACTAATCTGTTTAGCTGTTGCAGTCAGATATGAGCCTGCATGCAAGGTTCCACTCGGGGTAAACTTAGTCTATCTACGGTTTAAGCATGAGAAGCATCAATATGGGGGAAAAGTAATATTGAAACTATATGCATGTTAACAGAGGGATTCTAAAAGTGTTTATTTAAAAGTCCAGTCTCTATTTTTAGTACCACACCAAAAAGGATATAGATAATATTATTCTATATTTGGAGTTAACTTGTTTTGTTTGTGCTGAACAGGGGTAGGGTAAGACCTTGTTAGTGGAAGAGGATGACAGTCAATTGTTACAATGTGTAAAACATCCTAATGTTGCATTCATGCTGTGCCTAAATCCAGAGGAGCTTTCATTTCAAACCTTGTTCTGTTTGTTCTGCATTCGTTTCCAGTTCACCGTTCATTGTCTAGTACCGCATTTGACTACCGTTACAGAAGCATAGCTCATTTACGCATCAGTGTTTTGTTTTTGTGTGGGTTTTTTGTGCGTTTGTGTAAAGTTTCAAAAGTGCATACATCAGAGAAGGGGGTGTATGGTGTGTTTTGAAGTTAAACGTGGTGTACCACTTTTTCACCAGTGAGCAGGAAACAGCCTTTCTCAGGGTTACTGTCAGTTGAGGTAGAGGAGAAAATGAGTTCCATCGCTCAGGCCTCAACATCATAATGAAAGTTAGGATTCATATTTTTTCCAACAAGTCACTGGATTTTAAAAACGTCCTGTCAGCGCGTCTGTGTCAGCTGCCAAAGATCACGGTGTGAAACAACTCTCAAAAAGTGCCCACATGCTGGCAGAGGGCAGGGCCCATGGCTGATCAGCAATGATGTACTACTACGACTACTCCTTTACAACTACTACTATACTTCTAGAAATATGATCTACTTACTGAATAGGGGGTGAAGTTGGACCACATGTGGTGCACAGCTGAGCTGTGGCTTGGTCAACAACCGTAGAGCTCTCTCTCTTTACAAATGCACCTGTTTCACTGTGAAGAGTGAATGTAATTTAAGTATAGATAAAATCAAGGTTGGTTGATTCTATCAGACCAGTACGCTGCTATGAAACATGTAAGGAACATTCCACTGGGGAGTTAAAAACAAACAGAAAATGGCCAAATGTCTGCATGAGATGACTTATATTTTTTACTATTTTATTGTTTTGAGGGGTAACGGGATCCAGTAGATAGGTCACAACTGGTCTTTTTATGAAAATAATTGTTTGCAGTGTGGAGTCATATAGAGGTGGTTGTGTAGCCCAGTCTCACTCTGCATGTTAAACAGGCAGAGCAGACTGGGGATATTTTGTTACTCTGGACAAAAAGAAGACCAGTTGGGTTATTGTAGGTTACAACTGTAAGGTTGGATCCCCTTTTTTTTATTTGATATTGTTTTATTATTTCTGGACACTTTATATGCATTTGCAATCCAAATCTATCTTGTTGAATAGGAGGAAGCTGTGTAGCTACAGTGTGCTGCTTGTAGGGCAGGTCCATCTCAGTGTTTAACTAACTGTTGCCTGTAGAAGCTTATTGCGCCCAGAAAGCTACAGTAACTTACAGCTAAATTAACTCATGCCAGCCTTATTAAGAGTGTAAATGCTTGGAGTTAAGAGACCTGAGTGAGGAGAATTGATACTGTCTTTGGTTTTATTCCATTATTAAAAACCTGAACCACTGTAATACCACAGGTCTACTGTTGTGGGGGTCAGGAGGGAGGCGAGCTTGAAACAAGCCACATCTCTTAATGGCTGGCTTGCATTACAGTAAAGTCAGAAACTATGCAAGTGGAATGCATATAATCCAGTGGCTCTTTTTCTTTTTTTTGTCACTTACAAATGGAAGTAACTTAACTTGCTACGATACTTGGCCTTATTATTATGATTTATTGTTTTAAGATCTTGATTCTTCGGAAGCCAAACTCCGTTTCAAAGGCGACCGTGGGTTACAGACATGGTCTCTATGAGACTGGCCAGCAGGCCCCAGTTAAGTGGTACGAATGTCGTGCATTTGTTTAAAATCAGGACAGTTTGCAATAAAATAAGTCATACATTACAAGTGGCAACCACGAGGGCACGAGCAGTGCGAACACCTGGGCTGCGTCCTTAGAAACTTTTGGGTAAGAAAATAACTCGCATTGCATATTTGTATATACCAATACATATACTCTTATGCAAGATGTCTGGGTTCTATTTATGAACATAAAGTTTGTAAGCGGTTTTACCATCTTAAATGTTTAAATATTTGGACAAGTGTGTTCTGTCAAGTGAGCACATAGCATTGGATTTTATATGTACATCTGCAAACGGGAAATCCACTGGCGCATGTGTGAAAATGCCAGGTGTGGAGAGCATTTTATTGATTAGAAAAGTGATCCAAGGTTCCAAGATAGCTAAAGAAGGAAAATCCCACAAAAACCTAACTGACAGATATTGGGTAAACCAGCCGAATGTTGATTTGAATCAATGTTGAATGAATGCTTCTTCTTTTAATCAGTGAATAAAAGCATTATAAAGACAAACATGGTCTCTTTTGTATTATTCATGGTTTGAGTTTTGTATTTGGAAATCTTTTGCTGATCCTAGTTTTATTGCAGTGCTTAATCTTGTGCAACATCTCACCCTTAACAATATTAATCAGGTGTAATTGTACCTTACATGACCCAGTGGTACAGGAACATGTCAGTGCTAGACATTGTTTTGACATTTGACTTGGCACAGCTTATATGGTTCGGATCATGAGGTTACAGCTATACCTGAAGAGGACCAACATGCCATTTTTAACGAAACAGCTTCTGATTGTTCAAATCATTTGATACTGTATGAACATTTACGACAGCAACTATTTGTAAACACTTGAGCATAACATTTTACACTTTTACATTAAATCACTTTTTCATATTCCCTCAAGGCAAACCGTCATTCCATGTCCTTTAATGATCAAACTATGGACTGTCAAGACCTCACAGCTAAAAACGTTAACATCTTTCAGCTCAATTTAGACAGGAAATGTGACTGGACTAATGCTGGTATATACATTACCTTCACTATTGACACAACTTCTCTAATATATACACACGTCAAGAATGCAAAGGACATAAGATGTATTTAAAATGCCTTTGACGTTACAAGCAAACGCACCCTTCTCAAGTTAGTCCAAGTCGCCACTCAGAACAAGGCAGATTCACATAGCTATAGAGTACCACGGTATGAGTCATCATACCCATAAAACCTAGCAGTCAAACAGGGAAATGGTTCCAATCATTTTTCCACCATTCATTGTTCTCCATAGGGATTTTAGAAACATTTAAAATAAGGGCTGTGTTTCGTGTAGGCTTACCCCGGCGTGACGTTTTGATAACCATGTAAATCTCTCTTGGACAAGATGACTTTTATAAATATATTTGTCTCTATTTACTCTGATTCAAAAATGCTAATTAGCATCCAAGTAGACATAATGCAAAACTACAAATCCATGCAAGCTCCTGCACGTCATCTCTAGGTGACACCTTTGCTAATAGGTATTGTGTAAATGTAAAAGTTGCTCAAGACAGTTTACAGAATTGTCAATTTAAAGAAATGTAGCCAATTTATTCATTACTATACTGAACAAAAATATAAAAGCAACATGTAGTGTTGGTCCCATGTTTCATGAGCTGAAATAAGACCCCCAGAGATTCTCCATACGCACAAAAATCGTATTTCTCAATTTTTTTGCAGAAATTTGTTTACATCCCTGTTTGTGAGCATTTCTCCTTTGCCAAGATAATCCATCCACCTGACAGGTGTGGCATATCAAGAAGCTAATTAAACAGCATTATCATTACACGTGCCCCTTGTGCTGGGGACAATAAAAGGCCACTCTAGAATGTTTTGTCACACAAGCCACAGATGTCTCCAGTTGAGGGAGCATGCAATTGGCATGCTGACCTATGGAATGCCCACCAAAGCTGTTGCCAGACAATTAAATGTTCATTTCTCTCCCATAAGCCGCCTCCAACGTAGTTTTAGACAATTTGGCAGTACGTCCAATCGGTCTCACAACCGCAGACCACGTGTATGGTGTCGTGTGTGAGCGGTTTGCTGTTGTCAACATTGTGAACAGAGTGCCCCATGGTGGCGGTGAGGTTATGGTATTGGGAGGCATACGCTACAGACAACGAACACAATTGCATTTTATCTATGGAAATTTGAATGCACATAAATACCGTGACGAGACCATGAGGCGCATTGTGAGGCCCTTTTCTTTTAAGGTATCTGTGACCAACAGATGCATATCTGTATTCCCAGTCGTGAAATCCATAGATTACGGCCTAATGAATTTATTTCAATTGACTGATTTCCTCATATGAACTGTCAGTAAAATCTTTGAAATTCTTTCATGTTCCGTTTATATTTTTGTTCAGTATACATTTAGCTAAAATTAGATAGTTAATACAGAGATTCTTAACTTTGCCTCGATTCGGCAGTCCTTTCCAGATCATCATGGCATTTGTAGTTCTTTATGATAGCCACATTAGCAGCTATATTAGCGAATATATTGATAAAAGTCACCTTGTCCTAGAGAGATTTACATGGTTATCAAAACGTCACGCCAGGGTAAGCCTACACGAAACCCAGCCCTTATTTGACGTGTTTCTAAAATCCCTTATGGGAAAAATGGTGGAAAAACAATTGGAACCATTTCTCTGTTTGACTGCTAGGTTTTATGGGTATTATGACTCATACTGTGGTACTCTATGGAACCTCTTCAAAAAGACTGCATTCAACACCATAAAAACACACATAGCTACAGTACCAAACTGTGTTACATAGATGATCGCTCAGTACTTCCAGTTGTGTAAAACTCCTGGTGGTACTGTGCTGTTCTCAAATAAGTCCTAAGACACAGTGATCTATGTTTGTGTGTGCGACAGACTGTGGGGAAACAATTCCACTCCCAGCCTCTAAAAAAGGGAGATGGTCACATGAATGTCGAGGTTACACTTCAGGAAACAGTCCCTGAACACGCTCAGTCGCTCACTACTATCACAACAACAGGAAGTGAAGTTTCACACAGGAAGCGGGCCGAGAGAGAGTTTCTCCCGCACAGAGAGAGAGGGAAAGAGAGAGCTGGCTCAGATGACATCATGTGGAGAGGGGGACTGGTCGGGAGACTGTTCGCTGCCTGGTGGGGAGGGCCTTGGAGGGGGTCCAGGGGGGAAACTGTCTGGGTGGGGCCTCATGGGAGGGTAGCCCATATGCTGTGGCGGTGGAAATCGCCCAAACATTCCCGGGGGAGGTGGCCCTCGCACTACAAGGGAAACAAGGGGGAAAGGATTACATTTAGTCAGTCTAACAGTATGAAGCTGAGTAATTTAACCTGCAAGATGTAGAAAATTATGTATGGAATGACAATCCTCACCCAAAGCTTATCTCCCACCCAAAGCTTATGTTAATAGAACCAAATGATTACATTAAAACATTTTGCAATGCTACTTAAAACCTGCAGTTAAAATGCGTTATAACTTAAAAGCACATATGAGCCTTTATTATGTAGGGAAAAGAGAATACATACTGCCCATGGGGGGCCCCGCTGGACCTCGTGGGGGGAAGAAGTCTGGAGGTCCGTAAGGGCCTTGGGGGCCTCTGCGTGCAAAGTAAGGGTCCCTGTGGTCCATGGGTGGGAGGGGACCCGTACCAGGGGGTCCTAAGAGAGGAGGTCCCATCCTCATGTCTGCATCAGGGGGCATTGTCATGTCTCTCAGATCTCCAGATGCTGACAGGTGGGACTGAGGGAACACATTCCAAATACACATTTAGACAGAGATTTAACTGATATATCATCCATGTGTACTCTGAAATCCATATACAGTGCCCGCCGTAATTATTGGGACAGTGAAGCATTTTTTCTTCTTTTGACTATACTCCAAAGGTTTGGATTTGAAATCAAACAATGACTATGAGGTTAAAGTGCAGACTGTCAGCTTTCATTTGAGGGCATTTTCATCCATAATCGGGTGAACCGTTGAATAATTACAGCACTTTTGGTACATATACTGAACAAAAAAATATAAAAATGCAACCATGTCAAAGATTTTACTGAGTTACAGTTCATATAAGGAAATCAGTCAATTGAAATAAATTCATTAGGCCCTAATCTATGGATTTCACATGACTGGGCAGCCAGGCCCAACCACTGGGGAGTTAGCCCAGCCAATCAGAATGAGTTTTCCCCCCACAAAAGGGCTTTATTACACATTCCTGCAGTCAGCATGCCAATTGCCTGGAGACATCTGTGGCATTGTGTTGTGTGACAAAACTGCACATTTTAAAGTGGCCTTTTCTTGTCCCCTGCACAAGGGGCACCTGTGTAATGATCATGCTGATTAATCAGCTTCTTGATATGCCACACCTGTCAGGTGGATGGATTATCTTGGCAAAGGAGAAATGCTCACAAACAGTTTTGTAAACAAACTTGTGCACAAACTTTGAGATAAATAAACTTTTTGTGCTTATGGAAAATTTCGGGGATTTTTTTTTTCAGCTCAGGAAACAAGGGACCAACACTTTACATGTTGCGTTTACATTTCTGTTCAGTTTAGTTCCCCAATTTTAGGGAACTAAAGTATTGGGACAAATTCACTTCTATGTGTATTAAAGTAGTAAAAAGTGAAGTATTTGGTATTCATAGCATGCAATGACTACAACAAACTTCTTGGATGCATTTTCTGTTTGTTTTGGTTGCATTTCAGATTATTTTGTGCCCAATAGAAATTAATGGTAAATAAAGTATTGTGTAATTTTGGAATAACTGATTGTAAATAAGAATTCCTTGACTCCAACCCCATTCGATGCATTGAATGGATGTGGGTGGAGCAATGTTTACATAAGGGTGCAAATTAAAAACACTCACGTAAACTCTGACGAAGGTTCACCCGATATGGATGAAAATACCCTAAAATTAAAGCTGACAGCCTGCACTTAAACCTCAGTCATTGTTTGATTTCAAATCCAAACTTGTGGAATATAGAGCCAAAAGAAGAACAAAATGCATTACTGTCCCAATAACTATGGAGGGCATCGTGGTAGCTGTAGAACACCATTATCCCCAAGGGGAAATTAGTTTTGCAGCAAAATATACATGTTTGCACACACAGAGACAGAGACACAGAGAGACAGAGAGAGTGCATGAATGGAATGGACCACTATTGTTAGAAGAAGGGTGAGAATACTTACATCTCTTTCATTTTCACCAGGACCCATACTGTTTCCCATAAATGATGAGTCTGCAAGAACACAAGAGGAAAACCACAGTAAGAACCTAGCTAGATCCACTTCTGTCTTTGGTGGGTTCATTTGATGAAAAGAGGGCTCATTCATACCTCGATAATGCTATTAGCTTAACTCTATTAAACCAAGGGAGTTTCCAGATTAGGCACAATATCCTGCCCATTTTCTAACATTGGACTGTTCTTCAGGGGTATACTAATCATCTACACTCCTACTATTCACTGCTGACGAAGGAGATCGGTCTGAATCAGGTCAGCATTAAAGATCCTGTCTTGAAATGTACTTTATCACTTCAGTTACATACTCCAAGCACTAAACACCCTTTTGAAATTAATTTGACAGAGTGGCTATAGTGCAAAAATAGAAATCAGACTTTTTTAAACTAAATCTATGGTGCTTTAATTACAGGTTTGAAAGGAGGGTTCTCACCAGGTTGATCTCCAGGGTGGTGCCCAAAGCTGTGGGGCTCAGCAGGACCAAGGCCCCTGGGTGGGAGGGGGCCCAGGGGAAGGGCTCCGGGCGGGGGTCTCCTGTAGGGAAGGCCTGGGTCTGGATACATACACCCTTTATGAGCAGAGAGAGAGAAGACAGTTTCATCAGCTGTATTCAGACCAGCTGAGCTGAAGGAGATCAGAAGTGTCCAAAGCACAGGAGGTTGGTGGCACCTTAATTGGGGAGGACAGGCTCGTGGTAATGGCTGGAATGGAATTGTATCAAATACATCAAACTCATGGTTTCCATGTGTTTGATGCCATTCCATTTGCTCCGTTCCAGAAATTATTATGAGCCGTCCTCCCCTCAGCAGCCTCCACTGGTCCAAAGGGGACTGGAGCGAAAAGCAGAAGCATCTTCATCATATCACGAAACAAAAAACAAGCACACATTTAAATCATGATGCATTTAGTTAGTACACAACAAAACAGTGACAGTAGTAGGCAGGGTGGGGATGATGGAATTGTCGATGTATAATCAAAATACAGTGATGCCACATGCTAATTGCTCCCCCATGATAACAACTAAATAGTTAATAGTTCCTAGATCCAGTGAATTCGAGACCAGACTTGGGTTAGAGTAGCGCAGGGGCCCAGGTGACACAAAGGCCAAAGTGAGGGTGGGGAAAACTCTGGAACAAACCAGTGGAGGCTAAGGCTCTGACTCCTCAATGCGGTGGTCTGCAGTCAGTGGGCTCAACCTGCTGACTCTGCCCGTCTCTGTGGCCCTGCCGCGTGACTCAGACAGAGGTGAGGCTGGAACTACGACAACCGACCACATCAGCACTGGACAAATAGTAGTCATACACTCACTGACCTGTACCTCACAGACTGACAACAATAGAGTGTTTTGAACCAAAAGAGAGAATCTCAAACCTCTCACAGGGCCGGCTGACCATAATAAAATACAATAAAATGTATTTGTCACATGCGCCAAATACAACAGATGTAGACTTTACCGTGAAATGAAAATAGTAACCCAACTGAGGGGAATTATTTTGCTGTGAACAAATCTCTGACAGTTGGTTAACAAATATAACTCACTCACCCTATTACTAATTATCTACAACCCAAAAGAAAGTCAGGGCCTCTTTACGTAGAAAGATGGTAAAACATACTGAAGTAAATAAAGTACACACATCCTTTAGGGCTGACACTATAAACAAATGAATGTGTGTCACACAGAGTACACTAGAGGACTAGAACAGCAGATGTGTTTGTTTATTTAACTAGGCAAGTCAGTTAAGAACAAATTCTTATTTACAATGACGGCCTACACAAAGGATAGAATAACTTCTGTCTGTAGTGATTGGAGCGGCTGCTGCCTGAGATCATAGGGGGGCGATAGCGGGTGGTTATCACCGTACCTGGAGGGGGTATAGCTGGGCCCCTGCGATCCCTCTCCCAGGTGGGAGATATCGAGCCGCTGTCAGAGTGAGGACCACCACTCCGATCAGAGTCCACCCCACCAAGGGGATCTAACAGGCCTCGGGATACTGGTTATGGGGGGAGGGAGAGAGAGAGAGAGAGAGAGAGAGAGAGAGAGAGAGAGACAGAGAGAGAGAGAGACAGAGAGAGAGAGAGAGAGAGAGAGAGAGAGAGAGAGAGAGAGAGAGAGAGAGAGAGAGAGAGAGAGATGGAGAGAGATGGAGAGAGATGGAGAGAGATGGAGAGAGATGGAGAGAGATGGAGAAAGAGGGAGGGCAGAAAGAGAGAGAGCGCGAGAGAGAGGGGGGAGAAAGGGAGAGAGGAGAGAAAGGGAGAGAGAGAGAGAGAGAGAGAGAGAGAGAGAGAGAGAGAGAGAGAGAGAGAGAGAGAGATGGAGAGAGATGGAGAAAGAGGGAGGGCAGAAAGAGAGAGAGCGCGAGAGAGAGGGGGGAGAAAGGGAGAGAGGAGAGAAAGGGAGAGATATGTGGGAGTGGTAGGTGAGTGAGAAAGAGAGAGACAGCATAATGTCAATGAGTTCATGAAGCATGGATGACAAGACCAAAACAATACATCATGTGCAAAGACGACGCTCCTCTCTCTGTAGGTGATATACTGCAGCAGCATAGCATTCCCTATCTTTCTGGTGCATGCTCGCCGCCAAGGCAATTTACACTATAAAAGATAAGCATCTCTGTAACAGATGTTGTGCCAACCTTCCAGCCAATCAAGATTTAGTATGCATTTGTATTAGGTGCTTAAGAACAGGTTTTCAGCATTGTTTTAGTGAATAAGAAGACTATAAATCAAAACTCTAATTTCATTTAATTAATTAACAGGAGTTTAAATAATAATCAATTTATCCTGCAGATAATTTTTCTTAATGGCATTTTCACAAGGTCATGGCACATAGGAAATTAGTACTAAATACAAACGTACAAATATTTAATGCTAAATATAAACTCATGACATGCCCTGCCAACGAGTATAACATGATTCTCTGTCATGCTAAAAGGGCACACGTCACAAGCCATGTAAATTCAGCTGTGGTGTTATGGTATAGCAGTGGCCTGCAGTGCACTGATGAGGGGTGTGGACTGGAGGGGTCACCTCTGCCTCCCGGTCCCATGGGGGGGAAGTTTGGAGAGAGGCGGGGCGGGCCGTCCATCAGGGTTGGCGGAGACAGGAAGGCTCTGTTCTCAGAGGTGGGGCGACCCAAGGGGGAGGGGCCATACGGTGACCTTTCACCTGCAGGACAGGGAGGAACAGATGGTTCAATGCTCGGTATAATGACAGAGAAATTCTAAATTACAAATCAACATCTAGAACCTAGTACACGATAGGCAAGCCATAAGACTTCAAAATAGTTAACCATTAACTACCCAGACTAACTATCTGCATTGACCCTTTTTGCACTAACTTTTGACTGCTACTGTCTATTATTTATCCTGTTGCCTAGTCACTTTACCCCTACCTACATGTACAGTCCAGTCGGGAATTATTCAGACCCCTTGACTTTTTCCACATTTTGTTAAGTTGCAGCCTTATCCTAAAATAGATTTAAAAAATAAAATAAAAAAAATCTACACACAATACCACATAATGATAAAGCGAAAACCGGTTTAGATTTTTTTTCACATTTATAAAAAATGTAAAACTGAAATACCTTATTTACATAAGTATTCAGACCCTTTGCTATGAGACTCGAAATTGAGATCCGGTGCATCCTGTTTCCATTGATTATCCTTGAGATGTTTCTACAACTTGATTGGAGTCCACCTGTGGTAAATTCAATTGATTGGACATGATTTGGAAAGGCACACAGCTGTCTATATAAGGTCCCACAGTTGACAGTGCATGTCAGAGCAAAACCCAAGCCAAGAGGTCGAAGGAATTGTCCGTAGAGCTCAGAGACAGGATTGTATCGAGGCAAACATCTGGGGAGGGGTACCAAAAAATTTCTGCAGCATTGAAGGTCCCCAAGAACACAGTGGCATCCATCATTTTTGGAACCATCAAGACTCTTCCTAGAGCTGGTCGCCCGGCCAACCTGAGCAATCGGGGGAGAAGGGCCTTGGTCAGGGAGGTGACCAAGAACCTGATGGTCACCCTGACAAAGCTCCAGAGTTCCTCTGTGGAGATGGGAGAACCTTCCAGAAGGACAACCATCTCTGCAGCACTCCACCAATCAGGCCTTTATGGGGTAGAGTGGCCAGACGGAAGCCACTCCTCAGTAAAAGGCACATGACAGACTGCTTGGAGTTGGCCAAAAGGCACCTAAAGACCCTCAGACCATGAGAAACAAGACTCTCTGGTCTGATGAAACCAAGCTTTAACTCTTTGGCCTGAATGCCAAGCGTCATGTCTGGAGGAAACCTGGCACCAACCCTACGGTGAAGCATGGTGTTGGCAGCATCATGCTGTAGGGATGTTTTTCAGCGGCAGGGACTGGGAGACTAGTCAGGATCGAGGGAAAGATGAACGGAGCAAAGTACAGAGAGATCCTTGATGAAAACCTGCTCCAGAGCGCTCAGGTCCTCAGACTGGGGCGAATGTTCACCTTCCAACAGGACAACAACCCTGAGCACACAGCCAAGACAACGCAGGAGTGGCTTCGGGACAAGTCTCTGAATGTCCTTGAGCGGCCAAGCCAGAGCCCGGACTTGAACCCAATCAAACATTTCTGGAGAGACCTGAAAATAGCTGTGCATCAACGCTCCCCATCCAACCTGACAGAGCTTGAGAGGATCTGCAGAGAAGAATGGGAGAAACACCCTACATACAGGTGTGCCAAACTTGTAGCGTCATACCCAAAAAGACTTGGGGCTATAATCGCTGCCAAAGGTGCTTCAACAAAGTACTGAGTAAAGGGTCTGAATACTTATGTAAAAGGGCTCCCGAGTGGCGCAGCGGTCTAAGGCACTGCATCTCAGTGCTTAAGGCGTCACTACAGACCCCCTGGTTCGATTCCAGGCTGTATCACAAACCGCCATGATTGGGAGTCCCATAGGGCGGCGCACAATTGGCCCATCGTCGTCCGGGTTTGGCCGGTGTAGGCCGTAATTGTAAATAAGAATTTGTTCTTAACTGACTTGCCTAGTTAAATAAAAAGGTAAAATAAAATGTGATATCAGTTTATTTTTTATATTAAATTTGCAAAGATTTCTAAAAACCTGTTTTTGCTTTGTTATTATGGGGTATTGTGTGTAGATTGAAAAAAATATATATATTAAGGCTGTAACGTAACAAAATGTGGAAAATTTCAAGGGGTCTGAATACTTTCCAAATGTAGTGTACATATCTACCCCAATTACTGTACCTCATACCCCTGCACATTGACTCGGTACTGGTACCCGTGTATTTAGATTTTAAATTATAGCCAAGTTATCGTTACTCCTTGTGTATTTATTCCTCATGTTATTATTTTTCTGGTAACCCATGTACATAGCCAAATTATCGTTACTCGTGTATTTATTCCTTGTGTTATTATTTCTCTCTCTGCATTGTTGGGAATGGCCCATAAGTAAGCATTTCACTGTTGGTCTACACCTGTTGTTTAAGAAGTATGTGATAAATAACATTTGATTTGATGCACTCCTGTAGATCTGAGAGGATGGATATAAAATAATAAATAATAATAATAATAATTAGGTGGGTGGGTGTTTACATCTGCCCCATTCACACATGTACAAGTGCAAGTGTGAATTGGAAATGTGTTTTTTGCATATCCCAATCCCCCTGAGACACCCCTCGGGGTCAGAGCCAGGGATCAGCCATTATTGACAGTGACCCTGGAGAAATTAGGATGAAGTGCCTTGCTCAACATTTTTCACCTAGTCGGCCCAACTGACCTAACCGCTAGGCTACATGTCGCCCATAAGCAGTTCTAAGCTATAAGCAGTTCTGTTAACATATTGCTTCCCCCTATCCAATCCTCTCAATGTATGGCGTAGTGGTTAGGGTGTAGTCCCCTGTAGCCCAGTTGGTAGAGCATGGCGCTTGCAACGCCAGGGTTGTGGGTTCGTTTTCCACGGGGGGCCAGTATGAAAATGTATGCACTCACTAACTAAGTCACTCTGGATAAGAGCGTCTGCTAAATTACTAAAATGTAAATGTAAATGTAGGGGGCGAGTTGGGATTTAGCAGAAGATATCATTACAGCTAGTTTATCAGAGACTCACCTCTGAACAGAGGTCTGTCCATGTTGTCCAGAGTATAGGGGTCTTTCTCCACCACATCCAGCTTGAACTGAGTATCAGTCAATCTGCATGGAGACATACCACAGCTGGAGAATACTTATCACACTACATGGAAATACTATTTTGTAGCAACACCTCCCATCATGTCTGGTGAAACTGACTTCAATAAAAAAAGTATTCTTTAGTACTTACTTCTGCCTGAGGTGTGCATTCTCTCTTTTAACTTCAGCCAAGTCACGGTCAGCACCTCGTGCTGCTAGCTACAATGCAGACAAGAGATTACAGACAGGTTGCCAGGCTGAGGAAATCCCATTTAACATGACTATGAGCTGAGTTGTGCTCCATAGTGTATGTATGATGCAACTATGTACTTACCCAGTTCTTGTGTGCCTTCTTTTCCTGAGAAGTTATCTGAAAGATGGAGAGCGAATTAAATGTGGTATTGGCCATAGCATCATTGCATGTGGTGAATGTTTTTCTCCTCTCCCAGTCTCTTATGATAGAACAGACTGTCAGATCGCCCACCTGGGTTTTGTAGGCCTGGTTAGTCTTCTCCAGCTCATCCTCCAGGTCTTGTGCTCTTTGCCTGTATGTGTGAAAACAAAACTGCACCCTGAGACAAGCACTCAACACAAACACCCCGTGAATATTTTGGACATGTGCAACTCCTTGCTCCTTTAGTGGTGTCTCATAAAACACATTGGATCTATTTGATTGACAGGAGGTTTACTGAAAGTATACATTTTAGGGTTAGGGTTATGGAAAAACCTAACCAAGAAATAGAAAAGTGTTGGTTGGTAGGTTTTTGGACATAATGATATCTGGAGTCAGGGATGTCCGGTAGCTCAGGGTTTGGGCCCCCCTGGGTGCACATTTACGTTTTTGCCCTAGCACTACACAGCTGATTCAAATAATCAAAGCTTGATGATGAGATGGTTATTGGAATCAGCAGTTTAGTGCTAAGGCAAAAACCAAAACGTGCACCCGGGGGGGGGTTGAGTTTGGGTAACCCTGCAGTAGCTGACCTGTAGCTGTTGCGCTCCTCTACGGCCAGGGTGATGCTCTTGTCAGCCTTGGTCAGCTTCTCGTCCTTCTGCAGACGCTCCCTCTCCTCCACAGTCAACATCCTGACACCAGGGGAGAAGAACCATTAACATAGACATATCACAGGGGAGAAGTCTATTAACATACATTACCAGGCATAGTACAGTTCAATAGCCCCACTCTAATTGGAGAAACTTTGGTTACACTTCATAATAACTTTAATGAATAAGCCATTATAAACGCTTTTATACATTTGCTTTTAAATCCTTACAAATCCTATATTAGCGTATGTATCTTTTAATGATTAGCCTGTATAGCTTTGAATGTTCATAGATGAAGCTGTGCATTTGGGTCAGCGTTGGTGTGGCTCCTGTACAGTACCTGTGTAGTTTGAGCTCATTCTCCTGGTACATCTCCGTCATGATCTGCAGTTTCTGCTGGAGTTTCTGCACCTGGCCCGTGTACTTCTCACTGTCTGTCTGCAGAGAGGCCTTCTCATTCTTCAGTTTCTTAATCCCCTCTGCAACACAACAGTCAAGCTTTTTAGTCCAGGTCTAGGCTTAAAGGGATACTTGGGGATGTTGGTAATGAGGCCCTTTATCGACTTCCCCAGAGTCAGATTAACTTGTGGATACCATTTTTATGCATCTGTGTCCAGTATGAAGGAAGTTAGAGGTAGTTTTGCGAGCCAATGCTAACTAGCTTTAGTGCAATGACTGGAAGTCTATGGGTATCTACTAGCAATGCTAAGTATCCCTTTAATTTGTGTCTGGGAAACCGACCATTTGTCTTTGCATCTTGATTATTCCCAAAACACCCTTGGATAACAGCATCTGCTAAATTCTATGTACATTATAAAACAAACGTTGTTTTGTTATCCACCGTGATCAGAGGAATTACTATTGAACAGCACACTACTCTGCTTACCTTGGAGATCCTCCTTGGCCTTGACTTCATCTGTTAGCTTAGCAAACACCCTGTCCTTGTCTTCATCCACCGACTTCAAGTCTGCATTCATCTAAAGAGAAGACAACATTTTTTTTTTTTTTTTTTAAAGAGTCACATATCTTATATTTATCACTGATTAGAGTTGTTTTTAAGCCATCATTTCAGTTGAAGAGAAGACATACCTTGGCTGCATGAATTAGTTTCTGTATTCTTTGTCGTTGATGGTTATCTGTGGACAAAAAAGAACAAACAAATAAGTTAAATCTGGGAAGACACATACACAGATCGCCCACTCCCTCAGTCAATATCCTGACTCCTTTAAAAAAATATATATATATATATCTCTAATGATGGCCGTGCATAACGATCCAAGAGATGGTGAGCAAAAGCCAGTTGACCATGCCTTACTAGCAGTCATAGCCTTGTATACACCAGACAGAACCTCACCTTGTCCTTCTCCATTCCCCGTCCCTTGTGTCCCGTTCCTCTCCTCTCCGTTGGCTTTGTCCTCCAGCACTGAGTCCCAGTCTTTCATCTTCAACAGGCAGTCTGTCAAGGACTGATGGAGAGAGAAGGCTTTAACATTAAAATGCAAATTTTATTTTACCCTAGTGAACTTCTTGTGTTGTATTCATGCAGCAAAACACATACATACACTACATGTCCAAAAGTATGTGGACACCTGCTCGTCGAACATCTCATTCCAAAATCATGGAGTTGGTCCCCCCTTTGCTGCTATAACAGCATACACTCTTCTAGGAAGGCTTTCCACTAGATGTTGGAACATTGCTTCAGGGACTTGCTTCCATTCAGCCACAAGAGCATTAGTGAGGTCGGGCACTGATGTTTGGCGATTAGGCCTGGCTCGCAGTCGGTGTTCCAATTCCTCCCAAAGGTGTTCGATGGCATTGAGGTCAGGGCTCTGTGCAGGCCAGTCAAGTTCTTCCACACAGATCTCGACAAACCATTTCTGTATGGACCTCGCTTTGTGCACAGGGGCATTACGCTGAAACAGGAAAGGACCTTCCTGAAACTGTTGCCACAAAGTTGGAAGCACAGAATCATCTACAATGTCATTGTATGCTGTTGCGTTAAGATTTTCCTTCACTGGAAATAAGGGGCCTTCCCCGAACCATCAAAAACATCCCCAGACCATTATTCCTCCTCCACCAAACTTTACAGTTGGCACTATGCATTGGGGCAGGTAGTGTTCTCCTGGCATCCGCCAAACCCAGATTCGCTGACGTCGCTTCCAGAGGCAGTTTGGAACTCGGTAATGGGTGTTGCAACCAAGGACAGACAATTTTTACACGCTTCAGCACTCTGCGGTCCCGTTCTGTGAGCTTGTGTGGCCTACCACTTCGCGGCTGAGCCGTTGTTGCTCCTAGACGTTTCCACTTCACAATAACAGCACTTACAGTTGACTGGGGTAGCTCTAGCAGGGCTGAAACTTGACAAACTGACTTTTGGAAAGGTGGCATCCTATGACGGTGCCACGTTGAAAGTCACTGAGCTCTTCAGTAAGGCCATTCTACTGCCAATCTTTGTCTATGGAGATTGCATGGCTGTGTGCTCGATTTTATACACCCGTCAGCAACGGGTGTTGCTGAAATAGCCGAATCCACTAATTTGAAGGGGTGTCCACATACTTTTGTATATATAGTGTACATACAACAAAACAAAGTACATACAATTTATAATTAAATAACAGGCAATAAAGGATTACCATTATGAAGATTATCATAGCCTCAAATAGGTTGAGCCATTTAGGGTGTCAACTAACTTATGGTCAGTTGAAACCCCAAGTAATCTTCATAGTGGGTGTTGACTGGTTTTTCCAGTGCAGGGCAAGGTACGCAAATATTTGTTTTAGACAGTGCAGTAATATGAATGCAAACCTTGATGCGCTCGTCTTTGTTGGTAGCATCCTGCAGCATTCCAGTGTAGGAGCTCTCACACATCCTCATCTCCTCCTCCAGCTCACTCATCCGCTCCCCCCAGCCCTCTGCCTCCTGGACCAGCTGTGGGAAGAGGCGGAAAGGGTGAGGACCCCACCAGACTATAGGACTCTTTCTGCTTTCTTGTCAGGACAACCCATGCAGGTTCTTGTAATGTGTAACAAGAAACTTCAAATGCTTCGTTTAGCATTAAAGCAACAAAGGCTGATATGGAACTGGAGTATACACCACTATTAGTAACAGAGCCATACATATAGATACTGTATCTATGGCTCTGATTAGTTTGGTAGGCCTATATATAGATGAAAATTGACATATTAGATGTCAGGTTACATACTTGGGCATGTTTCTCCTGGAGCAAGGCCTTCTCCTCTTTTGCTGCCTCCAGATTATTCTGATTCCTCTCACTGTTCATGTCATATATTTTCAGGGTTGTCTGTGCCTGAAAAGAGAACAGAATGAGTTACATCTAACCTGGCTTTGACTGTGTCAACATGATTAACATGCATTACGGGAAGGAATTACAATTAACATGTTTTCAGACTTTACCTGTTCTGTCTGGGACTTGAGGTCCCTGGTTTCTTCTTCTAAGGTTTTCAAGGTTTCCTGCATATCTGCAATCTGGAGAATTGCACACAACACCACATCTCAAAAATAAATAAACAGTGAAATTTTAGAGCAAAGAGTGAAACTGAAAATAATAACAATAGTTGAAAGATGTCAACGCATAAACATCAACACACTGGAAAAGGTGATGAGAAAAATGTACAAAGTCAAACTCACTGTATCCTCCTGCTGCAACCTCCTCGCTCTCTGGATATTCAGGTCCTTCTTTAACTTTTCTATATCATCTCCAAGCTGTTTATTTGACTGTTTCAGCCTCTGGGACATCACCTGAGGAGGACACCATTATAGATTTCCTGGGACTTGAAAGTCACATGCATACCAAGTCCTTTTATACCACTTGGCAGTGTTATTTAGAGGTGTTATATGGGAATGTTTCTTCAGTATTGATAACAATCATACCGTTTAGTTTGTCTGTCTTACCTCCAGATTCTCTCTCTCTGCGGCGTGAGCCAAAATGCCACTATTCTGCAGGGCAGTTTCCAGTTTTTCATACTAAAAAGGTACATAAATAAACATAAACAAACAGTAGCAAAAGCATTCCTAACACACAGGTCCATACAAAACATGTAATTTCAAAGGGCATTGCATTGAATAATTTGCTAATCCAGTCAGTCACACACACACAGTACAATAACACAGGATTATTTGACATAGGCCTCACCTTTTGTTGAACCTCACTCAAAATCTCAAGGACTTTGCACTTCTCATCTAATAGTTCAGCCACCTTCAGGCCCATCCGCCTCTCTTTGCCTGAATACAGTCTGCTCTTTATCTGTGGAAACAATGGAACAATTTTGTGAGCTTGGTCACTCCCCAATCAAAATAAAGAATGCTGTTGTTCATCCCTATACGTGCATGCTGATAATAATATCAGAAAGACAACTTACACATTGGTAGAACCTGCAGCTGAACAATAGGAGGGTGCCCAACCCCAGTAAGGCAGTGATGATGACAGCTTCCCATGGCAGTCCATACAGATCAGGACCTGGCCTTATGTCATCAGGAAGGGATGACACGACCTGGGTAGAAAATCAGAGAAATTACTTACAATCATCATAGATCTGCTGTAGATTTTTGTTTCAGGACCTGGATTGTGGATACATGACAGTCAAAGTGCAAACGTCCAACTTCCTCTAAACACAGACACAAGTTGTTGTGAGTGACTGAGAAGTAAAGTGATTGTCATTGCTACAAGAAGCCACAACAAGCTAACTACCTAACCAGCTACCTAACTACTTGTTATTTAATTTTTGCCCCCTTTTCCCCCCAACTTCGTGATATATCTGACAACCCTACAAATTGAATTATGTAGTAGTTGGCTAGCTTGCTTGCTAACACCAGTTTATGTTTTTAGCAGTGATGAGTCCAAGCTAACGTTAGATGGCTAGAATTCTTCTTCAGTGGGGTTTATCGGCGGTTGCCATCCAACGTTGTGGTGCATTACCGCCACCTACTGTACTGGAGTGTGGGCCAGAGACAGGGATAAACTAAATCCTACCTGCCAACCCCGTTGCTCTTAAAAAAAGATAACAAAAAATAGACTGTTTCTAATGACGTTCTACTCAATATGCTCTTTAAACTAATTTCCTGTATCCCCTTCTCCCTCATACTAGATCTCATCCTCTCTCTTTCCCTCTGATACTGCCCACACTGTAGCAATACATTCTCCAAGGTCTCTGTTTCCTGACAATAAATCACACTTTCCTGTTGGATGCTTTCCTATCACATTTAATGTCTTATTCAACTGGCTGTGTCCCACCCTTAATCTTGTAAAAATAGCCTCCTCTCTTCTGTCCCTTCCTGCCGTCCTCCCCTCCAAGACTTTCCTCTGTACTTGAAATAAATGCCTTCCTTTATTATCTCTATTCCATTGCTCCTGCCATCTCTGCACCATCACTGTATATATAAGTATTTTTGCCTCTGCCTTGCTCATTGAAACTTCAACATCAACATCCCCACTACTAAGTGCTTGTTTAGCCTGTTCATCTACTGCCTCATTCCCCTCCACCCCCACATGGGCTGGGACCCAAGTAAATCTTATCTGAATACCCATCTGTTTAATCCTGCCATAGGTTTGTAGCACCTCATAAAGCAGGTATTGTCTGCTACGTGAGCTAAAGGACTGGAGACTCATTAACACTCCACATGAATCAGAGCAAATAACTATTCTGTCTTGTTTGACTTCCTCCACCCACTGCAAGGCCAACAGTATGGCCATCAGCTCTGCCGTATATACAGCCAGATGACCTGTAATACGTTTCCTGACTTCCACCCCACATTCCTGCACTACAAATGCTGACCCAGTACGTTCTGTCCTTGGATCTTTTGAACCATCAGTGTAAATGGACACAAAATCCTGATACACAGTATCCAGACGTCTCTTAAAGAAACCAGATGGATCAACACCCTCCCTATCTTTCTGTAGTCTCTCCAACACGTCTAGATCAACTACTGGAGGCGGGAGTAAATTGGCTAGAATGACACGTGACTCACATCTTTAACTTTCTCCACGGCAAGCGTGTAATAGGTCCTTGCTGTCATTTTGAAATCAGTCGCTTCTGTAGCGACTGTCTCATCTTCCATTCGTCGAATACTTCATTTAAATATTATTTTCAGGATTATGTTATCTAACATTGAAAAAACGAATTCCCAGCTGTTACTTGCACCTGACAGCGGTAGCGGCTATACTCATAACATGAAGATAACGAGTTGGTCACGTCATGACGCTGAAACGTACGGGGGAGGTTGTTGCTATTTTATGCACTTTCGTTTATATTTTTCTAAGACGAAATTTTATTGATTTACATCATTGTAATCCTACACAATAATATATGTTATCTGACTTTTCAGACAAAATAGGTATTGGTAAATGTTACAACACTCCCACTTCCTGCCTAATGTTGAGTTGGTATATTTTCAACGTAACCAATCGTAGTACGCCACACCCGCAGACTGAGGCGTATTTAAAGTGACACTGAAGCTGATGAAACATGCAAATTGTGCTACCCTACAATTTTTTTTGAAAACGATACTTATTATTCAACCTCGATCCCTATTCTCAAATAGTCTATAAACAAGGAAAAAGTGCCCTTTCCTCTAGCTGAGACAGATTGTCACCAAAGTCCCTCTGCTGTCAACTGCCTTGCCATAACAGAGTAGGCCCAGTTGTTGTTGTTGGTTTGGTGTTGACCTTTCATCTAGCCTTTCAGTGCTTTCCCCAGTGTCCAAAACACTACATTTAACTTACCTGGTCAACATCCTGAACCTGAACCTCCATCTGTATTCTCAATTTAAAGTCCTCATGTTATTGCACTACCACAGTGCAGGGAATAGCCTTGTCACCGAAGCCAGAGCCAACTACAACTCCTCAAAGTGTTGGATGACGCATAGGGGCAGTGCAGATGACATGTTGCATACCAGAGACACATACCAGAGGTTTTAAAGGACCAGCTTTTTCAGCTATCTAGTCAATGATTATTGTCATGTGTGTACTGTGCTGTTATGTACACTGCTCAAAAAAATAAAGGGAACACTAAAATAACACATCCTAGATCTGAATGAATGAAATAATCTTATTAAATACTTTTTTCTTTACATAGTTGAATGTGCTGACAACAAAATCACACAAAAATTATCAATGGAAATCAAATGTATCAACCCATGGAGGTCTGGATTTGGAGTCACCCTCAAAATTAAAGTGGAAAACCACACTACAGGCTGATCCAACTTTGATGTAATGTCCTTAAAACAAGTCAAAATGAGGCTCAGTAGTGTGTGTGGCCTCCACATGCCTGTATGACCTCCCTACAACGCCTGGGCATGCTCCTGATGAGGTGGCGGATGGTCTCCTGAGGGATCTCCTCCCAGACCTGGACTAAAGCATCTGCCAACTCCTGGACAGTCTGTGGTGCAACGTGGCGTTGGTGGATGGAGCGAGACATGATGTCCCAGATGTGCTCAATTGGATTCAGGTCTGGGGAACGGGCGGGCCAGTCCATAGCATCAATGCCTTCCTCTTGCAGGAACTGCTGACACACTCCAGCCACATGAGGTCTAGCATTGTCTTGCATTAGGAGGAAGCCAGGGCCAACCGCACCAGCATATGGTCTCACAAGGGGTCTGAGGATCTCATCTCGGTACCTAATGGCAGTCAGGCTACCTCTGGCGAGCACATGGAGGGCTGTGCGGTCCCCCAAAGAAATGCCACCCCACACCATGACTGACCCACCGCCAAACCGGTCATGCTGGAGGATGTTGCAGGCAGCAGAACGTTCTCCACGGCGTCTCCAGACTCTGTCACGTCTGTCACATGTGCTCAGTGTGAACCTGCTTTCATCTGTGAAGAGCACAGGGCGCCAGTGGCGAATTTGCCAATCTTGGTGTTCTCTGGCAAATGCCAAACGTTCTGCACGGTGTTGAGCTGTAAGCACAACCCCCACCTGTGGACGTCGGGCCCTCATACCACCCTCATGGAGTCTGTTTCTGACCGTTTGAGCAGACACATGCACATTTGTGGCCTGCTGGAGGTCATTTTGCAGGGCTCTGGCAGTGCTCCTCCTGCTCCTCCTTGCACAAAGGCGGAGGTAGCAGTCCTGCTGCTGGGTTGTTGCCCTCCTACAGCCTCCTCCACGTCTCCTGATGTACTGGCCTGTCTCCTGGTAGCGCCTCCATGCTCTGGACACTACGCTGACAGACACAGCAAACCTTCTTGCCACAGCTCGCATTGATGTGCCATCCTGGATGAGCTGCACTACCTGAGCCGCTTGTGTGGGTTGTAGACTCCGTCTGATGCTACCACTAGAGTGAAAGCACCGCCAGCATTCAAAAGTGACCAAAACATCAGCCAGGAAGCATAGGAACTGAGAAGTGGTCTGTGGTCACCACCTGCAAAACCAGTCCTTTATTGGGGGTGTCTTGCTAATTGCCTATAATTTCCACCTGTTGTCTATTCCATTTGCACAACAGCATGTGAAATGTATTGTCAATCAGTGTTGCTTCCTAAGTGGACAGTTTGATTTCACAGAATTGTGATTGACTTGGAGTTACATTGTGTTGTTTAAGTGTTCCCTTTATTTTTTTGAGCAGTGTATTTGTCTTAGTCCAATACCACAACCGAACTTCCGTCTCTTCGAAAAATATTATATTATATTCTATTCTATTGAGGATGAAGGAGGCATCCATAGTGCAGTCCATTGACACATCCATAGTGCAGTCCAATCCTTTTAAATGTATGGGCTGCTTAGCTAATTTAATCTCAATAGATTTCAAGGAGGATGTAGTAGTCATATAACTTTCTTACCTGTACAGTGAGCCATTTTAAAAGAGCCTTAACAGTCAGTATTTGAGCAACAGCATCACCAGTGACTTGACGTGCAGAAGAGAAAAGATATTCCATCACTGCAGGCTCAGGTTTATCTGTCAAATATATTTAAAAGGTATAAATAACACAATAGTGAATGTCATAATAATTGATCATACATTTTTGCCAGCCTCAGATGGAACCATTTTCATTTATATAATTAGTATGTTATTTTTAAGAATGGGCATAAATGCATTACATTTGTCTGTTAGTGTTGGGGTTTGGATGTCTCCCTCCCCAGAAATCTGTTCTCCTTTCAGGTTGGTTAGGTCTTCGTTTTCATTGCGAGTGAAACAATCATCATTGATGCAGTTTGTCCTGTCTGTTTCTGCTGGATAACATATAGACATTATGACACCAAATCATTTTAAAAACATGTATGACCTTGTCAATAAACAGTTGTCAGATTTAACACTTTGACAACTGCTAACCTTTTCAATATTGACATGCAAGAGACATGCAAGAGACATGCAACCAAAATCAATAAATGTTTCTCATACTACATGAGTAGTACCTTGATTGTCTTTTATACTGACAGGTGCTTTCACTGGGGTGAATCTGTTTTTTATGTTTGACAAGAATATTTCTAGTTTTCGTAATGACACAAATTTTCTGGATTGGTCTTCATCCTCCAGAACTCCACCAGATGGAGTTTTTGTCTCATCAATGTGATACTGCAGGAGCCTTTCAAAGTCTGATAGAATAGCTAGGTCATTATCACCATCTTGGCCATCAGTCAAAGTCTCTGAGCTTCCTAGGCTGTAGTCAAGCCACAGGAATTTGTGCTTCCCAAACAAGTCCAACAAAGTAGTTATTTCATCTGCACTGATGTGCTTTTGGATATTCTTGTAGTCTTTCAAAAACGCTGTAGCTTTCAGCGAGTCTGCTACTGAGGTTGACTGAGACTGTGGTTCTGGTTCATGGAGGTCCAGGTCAGGAAGATCAGGTGGGGGTTCTTGTTCCTCCTCTTCTTTCCCCTTTGGTTCTGGGTCTTCTAAGTCTTTGGAGACAGTGCTTGGGATCAAAAAGTCCATAGCATTTTCAAAGAAACTCCTAGCACCCTTGTTGACTGATGTGTCTGTGATTTCCTCTTGAGGGGGCTCTACTGAATACTGGTCAGAGGGCATGTCTTGACTTTCAGGGGGTTCACTGTGAGAAGTTGAAGTCTCACCCTCTCTTTCAACATTGTGAATAGATTCATTATCCCGATTATAGATTTTCTCAAAATCATCCTTCTCAATCACGTCCACGTTTTCAAAATCCTGCTGCCTATCTTCATCTCTAATTGTGCTCTTTACATCTGTTGCTTCTTGATAATTAGACCGACTGTCTGAGAGGAAATTCTCACCTGAATACAATGTATCATGGTCTACTGTTCTCTCTGACTGAGTAATGACATTATAAGCTTCATCAGTGGGGGAAAGCTGACTAACTGCATGCAACTGATCAAAGCAATTTCGTCCATCATTGGTTTCACTATCCTGTAGGCCTAATTCCTGTGCTCTCTCGTTTTCTAGAGTGATCTCATTATACAATCCTTTGGTCCCTTTTGAATGTACTTCCTGGCTACTGACTGATGAGATGTGATTCCTGTCATCTAGCGGAAGATTATTGTCCTCAATTGCTTTCGTCTGGTCACGCGTCATCCCAGATCTATCATTCAGGATGTGTTTCTCATCACTGTCTTTTTGAGATTCATGGGACTCCCTGTGGACATGAATGACATCTTCCACTGACATGTTTTCTGTGTCTGCATCCTCAAGGATTTCTGTCTGTCGTTGTTCATTTCTTATTACTGTCTCAGGGGGAACTAGCTCTGAGCTGTCAGGATACATTTCGATTTTAGCATCAGGTCCGGAACTGCTCTGTGTATTTTCAAAAACATGTGTAGGGAGAGTAGCTTGATCCCCATGGTCTCTCTCAACTTCAACTATTTTCCCTGGTTCTATCCCCTCTGTCTCAGTAACTTCATTAGTTGAATCTGCTTCCTCTACCTCAGATGCTTTGTCCACGATATTACTTTCCCCATCATTACCTTTATCAGATAGAAGAGTGTTACTTGTAGTGTCAGCATTTAGTATAGTTGAGGCTAACACTGGGTCAAGGGTAATGTTTATCAAACCTATGTTCTCTATAGGATCGGCCTCAACGTGCCACTCCTTGGAATGATCAGAGGAGGGAAATTCCTCTTGATCAACAACTTCCATTACATTGGAATTACTTTCCTCATAGTTAGAAGATAACGAGTCTTTCAGCAAAACTGAATCTATGTCTCCAACATGAACATTCTTATCTGGTACCTCTAATGTATTCTCATTCTTGTCCTTACTTTCCCCATCCTCACTTGTGGTAATCAAATTATGTCCCTCCACCCCTGATACATTTTCAATGACTGGATCAACTATGACAGGTTCAACTAGCGATAGGTTCAGGATAGGTTCAGCTATGTGAGGCTCCTGAGCATCATGCAGATGGGGGTCAGGTGTCTGTGTGACCTCCTCCAGCACTGAAGCATCCTCTGTACCTGGCATGCTTGTCTGACCATTTAGCATCCCTACTCTGTCCCCACTGTCCTTTTCTGCTGGGCTCTGAGGCACTTGAATACTGTCGTCTCCTTTCTGATTGGAGGATACCACTTCAATACCTGTAGTGACAATATCATTGTCCTCCACCTCAGTATGCATTACAGACGTATCCTCCGATACATCAGGTAGCTCCTCTGTCAGTGTTTCTGCTTTTGTCTGAATAGGAATCGAATCAGAGAGATTTGGAATCCCTGAGCCTTCTAAAACATCCCGACCAACTGAATGAACAGTCTCAACATCATCCAGGCTATTTTCAGCAAGGTCAGCAGCAGGACTCTCTTGATGGTGATTAAGGGCATCCTCATCATTAGCATGCAAAAGCCCATCGGGGAGCACAGTTGATATTTGTACGTCCTCCTCATTGTCTGGTTTGGGGTCCGACACTAATTGGTTTGGCTCTACATCTCCGTGGGAACTGACAGGTTCATTAGTAGTGATATCATCTAGCTTTAATCTACCTGCAGAATCGTGCTCATCATTTTCCCTGATCTCAGCTATAGTTTTTTCAGGATCAACTTCAAGATTCACTATTCTGGTTGTGTCCTGTAATTGAGGGTCGTGGGACAAAGACATATACTTGCTAGTTTGAAGTAGCTGTTTGAATGCCTCCAGTATTTCATTACTGTCATCTGTCTGATTTCTGTCATCTAGCGGCAGATTATTGTCCTCAATTGCTGTCTTCTGGTCATCCATCATCCCAGATCTATCATTCAGGATGTGTTTCTCATCACTGTCTTTTTGAGATTCATGGGACTCCTTGTGGACATGAATGAAATCTTCCACTGACATGTTTTCTGTGTCTGCCTCCTCAAGGATTTCTGTCTGTCTTTGTTCATTTCCTGTTACTATCTCAGGGGGAACTAGATCTGAGCTGTCAGGATACATTTCGATTTTAGCATCAGGTCCGGAACTGCTCTGTGTATTTTCAAAGACATGTGTAGAGAGAGTAGCTTGATCCCCATGGTCTCTCTCAACTTTAATTATTTTCCCTGGTTCTATCCACTCTGTCTCAGTAACTTCTTTAGTTGAATCTGCTTCCTCTACCACAGATGCTTTGTCCACGATATTACTTTCCCCATCATTACCTTTATCAGATAGAAGATTGTTACTTGTAGTGTCAGCATTTAGTATAGTTGAGTCTAACACCGGGTCAAGGATAATGTTTATCAAACCTATGTTATCTATAGGATCGGTCTCAACGTGCCACTCCTTGGAATGATCAGAGGAGGGAAATTCCTCTTGATCAACAACTTCCATCTCAGCTATAGTTTTTTCAGGACCAACTTCAAGATTCACTATTCCGGTTGTGTCCTGTAATTGAGGGTCGTGGGACAAAGACATATACTTGCTAGTTTGAAGTGGCTGTTTGAATGCCTCCAGTATTTCATTAGCACTCTGAACCGTATCCACATCTAATGGAGGGGGATGTGGAGCCTCATTGCTGTCATTACCATCATTATCATCCTTCCTACCTACAGAAACCTCAGTAGAATCATATGGGATAACCATCTGAGAAGTAAGGGAGATCTCTGTATCTGCATCTGCCGGTTTTATATCTGTTAGCTCATCAGTTTGGGCGTTTTTATAATCGTTAGGGTTATCGGCCTGAAACTGTGATGCTAGAGTGTCAAACATGGATGAGAATACAGACTGTGACTCTGTTTCTGACTGAAGGCTGATATCTTTATCCTCTCTATCCTCAGCTATAAGTATATCCTCGTCCTCCTCATCACCACCCTGTTCCCCATAAAGGCCTGCAATATTGTGATAGATGCTGCCATACCACCCTGCATCTTCCTCTTTTCTTAACTCACCATCTTCTTCCTGACTATGACGGTCCTCTTGGCCGTGGTTATAATCATCAATAGGTTTTGAGGGGTGTGTATCTGTTCTCTCTGCCTCCTTACCAGTGTTATCATCTCTCTGGTGCTCTGTTTCTTTTATTTGCTCCAATGTGGCATCATGATGAGACTGACTTGAGTCAAGGTCCTGTGGGTCTGTTGTGCCTGTCGTTTCATCTCTGCCTGCTGCTTCTACTCTCTCTTCAACTTTATCCTGATTAGATTGACCAAAATGTAAGACATCTCTAATGCCAATATTCAACCAGGAGTTAGAGGGTGGGGGTTGCTCTTCCACTTCCTTTTCAATGGGCTTCTCCTCCTCTGGAGCTTTTTGACCAAAACCGAAGGCGCTAGTCAGTCCATCTCCAAACCAGCCAGAATTGTCAGTCTTTTTCGTCTCTTTTTCCAACTGGTTCCCATCAATGTCCAAAGCAAGTTTCCTGCTCCTGAAAGACTCTTGTTCTGGGTTGTCTTCTTTGGGATTATCATCAGGGTTTTCACCACCTAAACTAAGCCATCCAGTTACTGTAGAGCCAATCCACTGAGACCCACCTTGTTCGCTAGGGGCAGGTTTGGTATTGTCAGAGAAGTCTTCCATTCCGGCCTGATTGGCATCTTTGTTTCCGGTTTCATCACTGCTCTGTGCGAAACTTTGGGACAGAAAGGCATCTTTGGAAGTTTTAGAATCCTGAGCATCATTGGTGGCGATTTCTTGAAATTCTGAAACTAGATTTTCTTCATTGTCCCACTCACTGGAGTCATGATCAATTAATGAGCCATACTCATCTATGCAGAAGAAGTCATGTTTCTAAAAGGAACATAAGAGTAGCTTTAATGAACAGAATGTGTTTAGCAAAGATATTTAAAGCACTGCTTATTTACCATTCAATACACATGTATAACCATACATTCAGTAGGCCTAAAACTGAAATTCATAGAGTAATAAAGTGGAAAGGTTACCTGTGTGGCCACTTCTTTCTCTGTTTTTGCATGAATTTCATCAACTTTCACAGCATCTTTTGGGAAATAACCAAATCGTCTGTCAATCTGGAATACAGCATAGGGCACAAAACATTATTGCATAACAAACATACAACAAAATATGTTATTCAATGTAATTTCAGTTACAAAAAAAAACACTTACACTTCCTGCCCATAGATCATCTCTTTTGCCAGAGAGTTTGTGGTAAACAAATATCACATCCCCTTTTTTGAAGTTCAGGAATCTACAATCCTTTCCCTGGTGATCTCTTGTGGCCCTGACCCGACTCAGCAAGCCTATACACACAAAAGCCACATAAGGTCATCGTAGGAACTCAAACTTTAGAGGACAGGATAGTAATAATGAATGTGTAATATGTGCTGCACATAGCCTAACCATTTATTTATTTTCTTGTTGTCTACTTACTTTCACACTCAGAGTCTCCACAAATTTTGAAGTCAGACAGCAATCCCCAAGTTATAGTTGGAAAAATGAAAATAGTAAATGTCCAAATGTATATCTGTGAAGTAGCCATATTGATGTTGGAAAGTCCAGTCATGTAGAATGGTCCACAGTGAAACCGGGTAGTTAAAAAAATATTTGGTAAAACAGTGCTCCAAGCTGAACAGTCATGTTGCATTGAATTCCATTGTGCCAAATGGACATTGCCTTCAAGTTGTTGCTGTCACATGTCAACAAGTACACATGTTTCAATGGCTAAATGAGGAGGGAATCAAGATACAAGGTAACTGAGGAGTAATGATTAACGTGGCAACAGTGCTTGCAACAAGAACGATTTAATTTACCAAGGCAAAGGCTGATCTATAAGCAATACAAAAAATCAATGTTTATTGGAGAAGTATCTCCCTTAAAGTGATTTGAATTATTTGAACAGTAATTATGCCATAGTATATTTTGTGTTAGAAAAAAATGTGTTATTGGTGATTATGTTGGAAAGCAACGCGTGGAAAATTATATTGTAGACTTTGACCTGTGGCATTTGGAATGCCAAAATACACATGTAGCGTTATCTTTAAATTGCCATGGCAACGGGAACATTCTAAATGCGTCATGATTCACACTTCAAACAAGATGGCGTCAACATTTATTTTGATGTGAGACTTGTGTCCTTATCCAACAAAACAACCTTTACAACGTGATAACAGAAGTACAGTAGTAAATGCAAGTGTCATTAGTTGCCTGTTAATCTAACATTATACTAGTCCGACACTGATCATATAGTTTGGAGCTTCAGCATGAAATCCGACGTGGAGGAACTGATGCCCAGGCTTCTGCCTGTGGAAACATGCGACACTGGCGAAGACTTCAAACTAAACGAGCCTCCAAGAAATCCCCAGGAGTATTTGAGACAGGTTCAGTAAGTCTCTCATAGCTCTATGTCTTTTCATAGTTTTCACGCATGTGCACAGGAAACACGCATTCATGTAAGTAAAAAATACACTGCCTTTCTCTTTTTTCAGATTAGAGGCGTCTCTCTGTCCAGATGTTGTGGTGGCGAAGATTGATCCAAAGAAATTGAGAAAGAAACAGTCAGTGAACGTGTCGGTAAGTTTCACCATAGACGCCACTGCCACAAATAACATGTAGACAGAGACTGGCTCTATGTAAGTATCATTTCCTGTCAACTCTTCTATTTGGTAGCTCACAGGTTGCCAAGCTGCTCCACAAGGATTTTCACCGAGTTTAAAATGGCAGCGACAGCAAGTCAGCAACTTCTCAGAAATAAGACAGGTAACTATAGATTGTATTATCCCCTATACGTTTCAAGTTATTTGTCATGTTGGGTTGAAGTGAGTTATTCTGATCATGTTTTACTACTTGCAGAGTATCAGTAAACACAGACAACACTGGAGTGGTCATGCTTTGGATGACAATGTGTTAATGGTAAGTGTCAAGTTGAGTCAATTCAAATCTGGTATAGGAACAAAAAGGGGTCAATACACGTCTTCTAAGATATACTAGTATTTTAATTAATGCAAGCACTTGAATGGTAAATATGATGTTCGTATATACGGGCCCACTGAAACACCACGCAGGGCAGACAGAGAACTAACTTTTTCAACCCAAGGTTCTTCTTTAATACTCTGACAGAGATAGTTCCTGCTCCAGGCTGGGCCTGTCAGAGTAGAGGCTGGGTGTGGTTTAAACTTACCCAACCTATCGATGGCGCACAGGCTGGTCCCAGCCCCTTGGCGCTTCACTGTTGCCAGGTGTTAGTTGTTTCTGCAACTTGTCTAGAAAGTCAGCACTTCTTCATTGTAGCAGTACACATGTCCTTGAGCAGTTTAACAAAGAGGCAGTGTGTGTGTGTGTGTGTATCTCAGTCTATCTCAGCCTCCCCCCTAACGGTTCCTCACATTAATCACAGCTTGTTATGTTAAACAATCTATATCAGTACAGCACAAACCTATTATGTTTAATCATTCATGTATTATTTCTAAGCTAGGCATCACATCTAGTTGTAAGAGAATAGATCCCCACATAAGTATGAGATTTTTTGTTGTTGGTAAAAGTGAATTGTAAAATACAACATACCCTCTCTAACTGTGTTTTGTCTATCTCCAGCCAAAACAGGACTCGGAGGAACAATGGAAAAAGTTCTGCCTGGGTGAAAATGTTTATCTGAACTCCCCTCCAATTGACCCTGGTGCTGAAGATCGAGGCCTTGATTATGTGAAGGTAACCTTATAGACCAGGGTTTCTTAAACTATGGGTCCGGACCCTAAGCGGGCCCTGGGCATGTGAGCAGTGGGTCGCGAGTTATGAGAATACATCTATAGTTAATTTGGGTCATTGGAGGACAATCTGGGTGACGGGATGATGGTACATTTCTCATTTGGGTCACGAGCTGAAATAGTTTAAAGAGTAACTTTAATGAAAAAACATTTATTTAATCGAAAATCAGATGTTTCAGGGTTAGTTATAGTGAATTGTCATTTATTGTCTTCATTTTGACAGTTTGTTGCAAAAGTGATATATTTTGATATTTTAGTAGTAAATCTAGCTCTTTCCCCCTAGCGGTTCAACTCTACCATTGAAATCTTGATGTAGAGGCACCTTGACAAGGTGCCTCTACGTCATCTCAAGGGAGGGGTTCGGTATGAAATACAATCCCTTCTAGATGTGCTGGGTGGTACCACCTCAAGGCTTACTATAAAAGTAGGTGACAGCTCACCTTATTTGGCAATGGTCTTGCTAAGTGGACTGTGCCAATATATTTTGAATGCTACTTCCTTGACTAAACCACTGACCTTACACAAAATTCAAAATGCAGTAAGGCACATTTCCGCACATGACCAAATTCAACGTTTTTGCTTATCGTTTCATACACATCTGTGCTTTTACTAAGAAAAAAAAAACATTTAGGCTATGAGGATTATACAGTTGAAGTCGGAAGTTTACATACACTTAGGTTGGAGTCATTAAAACTAGTTTTTCAACCACTCCACAAATTTCTTGTTAACAAACTATTGTTTTGGCAAGTCGGTTAGGACATCTACTTTGTGCATGATACAAATAATTTTTCCAACAATTGATTACAGACAGATTATTTCACTTATAATTCACTGTTTCACAATTCCAGTGGGTCAGAAGTTTACATGCACTAAGTTGACTGTGCCTTTAAACAGCTTGGAAAATTCCAGAAAATGATGTCATGGCTTTAGAAGCTTCTGATAGGCTAATTGACATCATTTGAGTCAATTGGAGGTGTACTTGTGGATGTATTTCAAGGCCTACCTTCAAACTCAATGCCTCTTTGCTTGACATCATGGGAAAATCTAAAGAAATCAGCCAAGACCTCAGAAAAGACATTGTAGACCTCCACAAGTCTGGTTCATCCTTGGGAGCAATTTCCAAACGCCTGAAGGTACCACGTTCATCTGTACAAACAATAGTACGCAAGTATAAACACCATGGGACCACGCAGCCGTCATACCGCTCAGGAAGGAGACGCGTTCTGTCTCCTAGAGATGAACGTACTTTGGTGCGAAAAGTGCAAATCAATCCCAGAACAACAGAAAAGGACCTTGTGAAGATGCTGGAGGAAACAGGTACAAATGTATCTATATCCACACTAAAACGAGTCCTATATCGACATAACCTGAAAGGCCGCTCAGCAAGGAAGAAGCCACTGCTCCAAAACCGCCATAAAAAAGCCAGACTACAGTTTGCAACTGCACATGGGGACAAAGATCGTACTTTTTGGAGAAATGTCCTCTGGTCTGATGAAACAAAAATATAACTGTTTGGCCATAATGAACATCGTTAAGTCTGGAGGAAAAGGGGGGAGCTTGCAAGCCGGAGAACACCATCACAACCGTGAAGCACAGGGGTGGCAGCATCATGCTGTGTGGGTGCTTTGCTGCAGGAGGGACTGGTGCACCTCACAAAATAGATGGCATCATGAGGAAGGAAAATTATGTGGATATATTGAAGCAACATCTCAAGACATCAGTCAGGAAGTTAAAGCTTGGTCGCAAATGGCTCTTCCAAATGGACAATGACCCCAAGCATACTTTCAAAGTTGTGGCAAAATGGCTTAAGGACAACAAAGTCAAGGTATTGGAGTGGCCATCCATAAAGCCCTGACCTCAATCCTATAGAAAATGTGTGGGCAGAACTGAAAAAGCGTGTGCGAGCAAGGAGGCCTACAAACCTGACTCAGTTACACCAGCTCTGTCAGGAGGAATGGGCCAAAATTCACCCAACTTATTGTGGAAGGCTATCTGAAACATTTGACTCAAGTTAAACAATTTTAAAGGCAATGTTACCAAATACTAATTGAGTGTATGTAAACTTCTGACCCACTGGGAATGTGATGAAAGAAATAAAAGCTGAAATAAATCATTCTCTCAACTATTATTCTGACATTTCACATTCTTAAAATAAAGTGGTGATCCTAACTGACCTAAGACAGGGAATTTTTACTATGATTAAATGTCAGAAATTGTGAAAAACTGAGTTTAAATGTATTTGGCTAAGGTGTATGTAAACTTCCGACTTCAACTGTACATTTTATATTTGTGACTACATCCATGGTAACAAGAAATAGATGACCGTGGTGGTCATGTCAAAGTATTAGTTTTTTTCTACAATGGTGATGACTGATTGGTGGTGCAGTCTGCTATGACACAGTTGGCTCTTAGTTCAATAGTTGTGAGTTCTAATCCCACATGGGGCAGATATCTTTTCTTTTTTTTCTTCGTATGCTTTATTTACAATATTCATTCCTTTCCCACACACACACACACACTTCTAATTCAGAAACGTGAAAGCATACCTGTGAGAGGGGTCGCCCTGGTAGTAGTTGTAGGTTTTTATACAGTACCCAAGACCAATCTGGGAGTTCATTTTACTGTTGGAAAAATATCTACTGCAATGCTGGTTGGATTGAATCGAGACCCACATTTTCATTTTTCAGGTGATGATTGCACTTTTCTTCCCAACACAATACCGCAATAAATGTGAGTTCACATTTCAACAAAAACAATTGCCACCCCTTGGGGGATTTTAACTTACACCACAAGTGGCAATAGATGTCTGGAATTTAGTGCCTTAACGCTGTAAACTAACTGTCCAGAGCCATTCATTATATTCTGCATGCACATAATGTAATTATTATGCTTTAGTGAGAAAGTGTTGCGCTCAGGTACAACTGTTTACCCACTCCAAAAATGAATTTATACAAGCAATTCCCCCCCACCCACAACTTCTCACTTGAATGCATTTTTTTTTTTGAAGGGGTTGGGCAAAGGCTGAAATTGGGGTTGAGAGTTAACCTTTAAGAACCCCTGTTATAGAGGAAATATCTGACCATAGAGAATATACATCATGTAAGATTTTTGTATAAAGATTTTGCCATTAACATGTGTCTGATGTTTACCCACTTGTTTCACCAGGTTGGTTTTCCACCTTTCCTTAGCATAGTGAGCAGATTAAATCAGGTGAGTGTTTGCAAAACATTGGCATGACACTCACTGCACTCATCTCTCATCAATTGATGCTTTTTTTCATGACCTCAACAACGGTACTCTTGTTTGACACACTTTTTTTCTATAATCATAGCCAAAACTCAATTATATCTTCCCTACTAGGCCACAGTCTCTGCAGTTTTGGAGTACTTGATAAACTGGTTTGAAGAGAGAGAGTTTGTCCCACAGTTGGTAAGTTCAGTTTCTTAAACATCATCAACACAGTTTGACATTTTTTATGCTTTCCAGGGTTGGGGTCAATTTCATTTATATTCCAGTCAATTCAGAAAGTAAACCCAATTCCACATTTTCCTAATTAAAAAGCATTGAAGAGAATTTGGAATTGAAATTTGAATTTCAGTTTAATTCCTAAATTGACTGGAATTTAAATGGAATTGACCCCAACCCGATGCTTTCATGGCTAATATGTGTTCAACATCTCTAGGGAAGATGGCTGTATGCACTGCTGGCTTGCCTTGAGAAACCTCTTCTCCCTGAAGCACATTCCCTAATAAGACAGCTGGCCAGACGGAGTTCTGAAGTGCGGGCCAATCTGGTAGGGTGATATAGTGGCTGGTATTAATGGATGTTGAGATGAGGTTGCAAACCAACTTCCTTATGGGTAAAATAAAAAATTTAAAATATATTAGATTCTGAAACATTTGATAATGATGAACAGGGTATGATATTCATTCTTTGTTTTTTTCTTTCTTTCCCATTACAGGAAAGCCAGGAAGATGAAAGGTTGTCTCCTCTAAACTTGATGATCTGCCTTGTTGCTAGGTAAGCTTTGTTATTTGACTTCACAAACACTCACAGCCAGGAAACATTGTCGTTTGATTCTTAATAAAACATATATATATATTTTTTTACATAGGTACTTTGATCAGAACGACTTGGCCGATAAGGAGGACTAAACGGGATAATGTGAAACTGAAACTGGTCACAGCATGAACTGTAGCTCTATGAACCCATCACCATGCTCAGATTTGGGATCCACGGAAAGTTGCTCTGTGGCAATTTGAAGCCTTTTCATACTAAGCAACCATTGAGTCTTGTGAAGAAAATGTGCCCAATAAATGGTGAAATTTTCTTTTTTTTTCTATTATAGGTTGTTTTCAACTTCTGCTATTGCTGGAATTAAATAAAATGTTTGCTTTCACAATTGTTGTGTTTTCATCTTTACAAGCCCACCACTGCTATGTACCATAAAGAAAAACTGTATGCCATAAAGACATCAGACATACACATCAATCCTTTATTCTGAAAGTGTTTTAGTAACCAGATGTTTTAAGCACCACTTTTCTGTGGTGTAACTTTAGGATCAAAACAACCAAATTACTATTATTATTTGTCATCATTAGGGCCCTGTGTTTTGGTTAATCATGTGACATGACCTGAATTATAGCCTTTATTTTAAGTATTTTACAGAAATGAGAATTAGACCAAAAATAAAAGCAATTGTCTGAGGATGGTGCTGCTGACAAAAAGAAAACGGGACAGTTTGATGAAAAACTTCAAATCAAGGTCATGTGACATGATTAAACAAAACACAGGACCTAGTCATCATCAATGGGCGTGTTCGTTTTGCATGGCCCGGTGCCCGGGTTGAGATTTAACTTAAGGACCAATGGAAGGGTCTAAAATGTACAAACTCCGCCTACCCGGGGCACCGGGCCATGCAAAACGATTCAGCCCAATGAACATCATTATAATTCATTATATTGATTATCATCAAGAAAATACTGGACATGTGGTGATTGGAGAATGCTCACATTTATGGTCATTGCTTTCCGGAATCCTTGGGACGTCCCTACCCCATTGAAGTTGAAATTTAAAATGGTTATGGTAGGGTTTAAGGAAGGTTTGGTTTTATGTAAAGAACGTCCCAAGGATTCTGGATAGCACTAACCCAAAATTAATGGCCGTGTGCGTTTAGCTACGCTAATGAAGGTGCCGATTGGGCATTTGAGTTGTCAATCAAGGCAGTGAAACGCTTATCAACCCCCCATGATGCATTGCGGTGAGCGACCAATACTGGTTGCATGGGAGGAAAGCTGGTTAGTTAGCTAAGATGGCGGTGGCAGTGGGGTCTTTGCAAGCCCAGCTTGAGAAAGCTAAAGAGAGTTTGAAAAATGTTGACGATAATATTCGTAAATTAACTGGCCGGGATCCTAATGAATTGAGGTAAGACACTAATTTTATTTTAAAACGCAACACTGTATTCTATTTGTCAGCATTCATTCGTCTAACTAACGTTAGCTAGCTAGCAATATACGCCTATCCCATGAAAAAAAATGGCATCTCCCATTCTCGTGCACAACCAGTTAGCCGCTTGGGTGCGTGCGTGCTGTATAATCGAATCGACCTTGTCGTGCTAGGCTGGCTAGCTAAATGGAAGTACATATACTTTAAATAGCTTACTAGAGTTTTTACTTACCGGTAGGTGGCAGCTGGGTGGTTTTGCCATTGCCCATTCATTATTGTTGACCTGGCGAAGTAACGTTAGCGAGCTAGTAAGGTTATTATTACTTTTCTGTTAGTAAGCTAATTTACTCAGTTTGTCAGACTCGTTTATTCGCAAACTAACTTAGCTTGCTAATTAATAACGTTACTAGCCACGAGTTGGCTAGTTTCGGTTTACATTTACATTTAAGTCATTTAGCAGACGCTCTTATCCAGAGCGACTTACAAATTGGTGCATTCAATTTAGGATTGCCAGTGGGACAACCACATCTTGATCACAGTAAGTACACTTCTTCAAACAAGTAGCTGTGAGCAAAGTCAGTGCAATCAGGGACAACTACATCTCGATCACAATAAGTACATTTCTTTAAACAAGTCAGTACTAGCCGGTGAAATGTCAGGTGTTAGTTTAGACCAAAGACAATGGTAGTAAAGGGGGGTAGAATGATTACAATTATACTATTCCAGGTATTCCTTAGAGGTAGGGTTTCAAGTGTCTCCAGAAGGTGGTCAGTGACGCCGCTGTCCTGGCGTCATGGGGGAGCTTGTTCCGCCAGAACAGCAAATAGCTTTGACTGTGCTGAGCGGGAACTGTGCTTCCGTAGAGGTAGGGGGGCTAGCAGGCCAGAGGTGGATGAACGTAGTGCCCTCGTTTGGGTGTAGGGTCTGATCAGAGCCTGAAGGTATGGAGGTGCTGTTCCCCTCACAGCTCCGTAGGCAAGCGCCATGGTTGTGTAGTAGATGCAAGCTTCAACTGGAAGCCAGTGGCGTGTGTGGAGGAGCGGGGTGACGTGAGAGAATGGCACAGGCAGGGAGCCCAGCCAACAGTGAGTTGCAGTAATCCAGACGGGAGATGACAAGTGCCTGGATTAGGACCTGTGCCGCTATCTGTGTAATGTAGGGTCGTACTCTGTGAATGTTGTAGAGCATGAACCTGCAGGATCGGGTCACGCCAAGGTTCTTTGCACTCTGGGAGGTAGACACAATGGAGTTGTCAACCGTGATGGTGAGATCATGGAGCGGGCAGTCCTTCCCCGGGAGGAAGCGCAGCTCCGTCTTGCCGAGGTTCAGCTTGAGGTGGTGATCCGACATCCACATTGATATGTCTGCCAGAGATGCGATTCGCCACCTGGTATTCAAAAGGGGGAAAGGAGAAAATTAATTGTGTCGTCTGCGTAGCAATGATAGGAGAGACCATGTGAGGATATGACAGAGCCAAGTGACTTGGTGTATAGCGAGAATAGGAGAGGGCCTAGAACTAAGCCCTGGGGGACACCAGTGGTGAGAGCACGTGGTGCGGAGACAGATTCTTGCCACGCCACCTGGTAGGAGCGACCTGTCAGGTAGGACACAATCCAAGAGTGAGCAGCGCCGGAGATGCCCAACTCGGAGAGGGTGGAGAGGAGGATCTGATGGTTCACAGCATCAAAGGCAGCAGATGGGTCTAGAAGGATAAGAGCAGAGAAGAGTTAGCTTTGGCAGTGCGGAGAGCCTCCGTGACACAGAGAAGAGCAGTCCCAGTTGAATGACCAGTCTTGAAACCTGACTGGTTAGGATCAAGAAGGTCATTCTGAGAGAGATAGCAGGAGAGTTGGCTAGCGACGGCACGCTCAAGAGTTTTGGAGAGAAAAGAAAGAAGGGATACTGGTCTGTAGTTGTTGACATCGGAGGGATCGAGTGTAGGTTTTATGAGGGGTGAGATCACATGATCAGACGAGGAAAGAGCAGTAGGAGTAGCAGTGTTTTCTGTGGTAATCCATGTTTTCGTCAGCGCCAAGAAGTCTAGACTGGAGGGTAGCATAGGCTGAGATGAACTCTGCCTTGTTGGCCGCAGAACGGCAGTTCCAGAGGCTGCCTGAGACCTGGAACTCCACGTGGGTCGTTCGCGCAGGGACCACCAGATTAGAGTGGTAGCAGCCACACGGTGTGAAGCATTTGCATGGCCTGTGCAGAGAGGCAAGAACAGGGATAGACATACAGATAGTTGACAGGCTACAGAAAAGGCTACAATAATGCAAAAGTGATCGGAATGAAATTAACTAAACATCTCGGGAAGCGAGAGAGCGGGGCCTCCCTCGACTAACTCCCGCAGAACAACTTGGCAGAACTGTCTTTGTTTCAGGGACAGTCTTCGTTTTTGAGACAGCTGCCGCTGAACAAAGAGGTTGTGCTAATAACACTAAGCTAATTGCCTAGCACAAGTGTAGCCACTCCCCATCTGTTATGAGTTTCTCCGGTATCAAAGAATCAAGGATGCAAGGATATACTTAGACACTTTGTAGACAGTTAATGCAAATGTTTAATGATCGGTACCGGGTTCGTTACAACAATGACCAGAGCTTTGCCCTTGGTGTTACGAACTAACTTGAACAAAGAAGACACTCTACCTTATATGCCTTCTGTTACCCTCTTCTTGGCATACATCTGGTAAATCTCCATGGGCACTCCCTGTCTTTGATATTCATCACTCTTTACCCCAAGTCAGAATCCTGCCCATCACTCATGCTATCCTAAACATCAGTAATCTCCTTTGACATAATGGAATGTAGACTCTGTCTCCTAACCATTTATCTAGTAACTAACCTGTTCCCCACGATACTATGACATCATTATACCATAAAAACATCATATCACCCTCCTATTGAGTAATCTGCAGAGAACAAAAGAAGTGGCTGGACCTGCGTCCAGTGTGAATGGGTAGCAATCGCTTCGTAAGCAGACTGGGTAGCTTACTATGACAGACAGACAGAACCAACACAGTTTACAAGTTAAAACAATTCTACTTACAGAATCAAGCAGGATCCTTCCAAGACTATTAGTTGACACGGTTCAGTTTCATGTCCAGACCTATCGGAGTAACGTTACAATAGAAGTAACGGTAGTTAACTATGCCACACTGATTTAATATTGCGTCTATCCCCATTCCAAATGGATGAACACACCCCTATGTAACGTTAGCTAGCTACGTTTTCTAAAAGCAATCTCCAGCCATGACGTTAACAGCTAGCTCTGGTCCAACTATGACGTATCTATTATCTCTACTTTCCTTACAGACCTGGCCAAGCTAGAAGGCCAACCATCCCAGGCGTTGGAGGAGGTAGGGGGCGAGGAATCAACTTGTTAAGGTAAACACTTTGCCTTACTCTCCATCAGTTGGTGTGATACCTGTATGTGAGCTTTATGTAACAATTATATTTGTCTACAGACGTGGACTCTCCGACATCGGCGGTGGACCTGGAGGACCCCCAGCTAAACAGAGGGATATTGAAGGGGCCCTCCTGAGGTTAGAATAATCTACAGACCTGGCCCATTTACTGCTGTAGATGTTACAAAGATGAGTCGTACTCACTCCGTTCTCGTGATGGCTCTGCCTGCAACTTCAAAATCATTGTTGCCCTCTGCCCAATGAGGGAATTTACTCATGGCCTAATGGTTAAAGACTTCCTCAAGAGATTTTTGAACTTTTCCTTTTGAAATGCGATATCCCTAGTATAAATACAGTAAAGTACACACTAAAGGGTAAAACAAATGTGTTTTGCACAAAAGTGAATTTTGTTAGACCACTGCAAACTTCAAGGAGTTGGGTGGGGATTTGGGATGTCATCAGCCTCCCCCTTGCTTGGGGAACAATAGAGAACAAAAGCGGAAAGGCCCACCCCCAACTTTTTATTTTTTTATTTAACCAGGTAAGCCAGTTGAGAACAAGTTCTCATTTACAACTGCGACCTGGCCAAGATAAAGCAAAGCAGTGTGATAAAAACAACAACAGTTACATATGGAATAAACAAAACGTACAGTCAATAACACAATAGAAAATCTATATACAGTGTGTGCAAATGTAGTAAGTTATGGAGGTAAGGCAATAAATAGGCCATAGTGCAAAATAATTACAATTTAGTATAAACACTGGAGTGATAGATGTGCAGAAGATGATGTGCAAATAGAGATACTGGGGTGCAAATGAGCAAAATAAATAACAATGTAAATAACAATATGGGGATGAGGTAGTTGGGTGAGCTAATTACAGATGGGCTGTGTACAGGTGCAGTGATCGGTAAGCTGCTCTGACAACTGATGCTTAAAGATAGTGAGGGAGATAAGTGTCTCCAGCTTCAGAGGTTTTTGCAGTTCGTTCCAGTCATTTGCAGCAGAGAACTGGAAGGAATGACGGCCAAAGGAGGTGTTGGCTTTTGGGATGACCAGTGAGATATACCTGCTGGAACGCATACTACGGGCGGGTGTTGCTATGGTGACCAATGATTTAAGATAAGGCAGGGATTTGCCTAGAAGTGATTTTATAGATGACCTGGAGCCAGTGGGTTTGGCGACTAATATGTAGTGAGGGCCAGCCAACGGGAGCGTACAGGTCACAATGGTGGGTAGTATATGGGGCTTTGGTGACAAAACGGATGGCACTGTGATAGACTACATCCAATTTGCTGAGTAGAGTGTTGGAAGCTATTTTGTAAATGACTGGCCCAACGCTCTTAACCACTAGGCTACCTGCTGCCCAATTGGTTCTGGCTCGTGAACTTTCACGTGCCATTAACTCCATGACAGCATAAGCTGTATGCGCGCATGGGTGAAGTGTTTTGGTATTTTAGGATGTTTTGCTGGATTAATATCCCTAAAAGAGAATTTCCAGATGTCCTCTGAGGAGTATTTAGATGAAGTCATTTTCACTTCTCTCCCTTTAATGCCTGGTCGAGTAGTTGGCTTGAAAAATCTGTGCAAATCAGTTAGCTACTGTTCCAGAGATGGATGCACAGACAAGTGAAAAAATAAGCCGAGACAGAGCCCAAATAGACGGAGGGAGATGTGCATTGTGCAAGAAGCCAACGTTCACTTGGTAGGCTGCCATTCCTCCTTCCATATTTATTGCAGTCACTTCCATGTGGTGTCAATGAATCGGCAGTGGGCACTAAGGCATTACCCTACACCTGGTGGTATTCAAATGGGTTTCTATTTGATGTGGCCGGTAAATCACGTATTTGTCGTCCGTAAATCACGTATTTGTCGTCCTTTTGCGTGTCTTTTATTTTATAGGCTGGCCGGTGACCAGCGAGCGAGGAGAGATTCACGCCATGACAGTGACGCTGAGGATGATGACGATGTCAAAAAGGTAAACATCATTCTACACTGAATGTCTTAATTAATCTTTTCCCTCAATGTTTTGTCTAATGCCCCACTTGCTTTTGTCCATACACAGCCAGCGTTGCAGTCATCAGTAGTAGCTACCTCCAAGGAACGTACGCGTCGAGACCTGATTCAGGATCAGACCATGGATGAGAGGGGAAAACAAAGGTAATGCAACATTATACATGCGTAAGGAATAAGTGGGCGGCAGGTAAGCGAAAGGTCGCTCGTTCGAATCCCTGAGCCGACTAGGCGCAAAATCTCTGTGCCCTTGAGCAAGGCATTTTACCCTAATTCCTCTAAGTTGCTCTGGGTAAGAGCGTGTGCTAAATAACTAAAATGCGAAATTATTTTAACTATTATATTTCCAAGAAATCATGTAAATGTTATTCATACTATTATTGTGGTCCTCTGTAGCTCAGCTGGTAGAGCACGGCGCTTGTAACGCCAAGGTAGTTGGTTCGATCCCCGGGACCACCCATACACAAAAATGTATGCACGCATGACTGTAAGTCGCTTTGGATAAAAGCGTCTGCTAAATGGCATATTATTATATTATTATATTCATTGCTTTTGCTCTGTTCTTTTTCCCTATAGGAATCGACGCATGTTTGGCCTGTTGATGGGAACATTACAGAAATTTAAGCAGGAATCTAATGTGGCAACAGATCGGGTAGGGATATCACTTTACTCCAATATGTGCATCAATAAAACTCTAAACACTGCTGTTCTAATACAGTAAATGCATGAAAATTGGCCTTAGCGTTACGCTTGGTGAAAATGATTCCAGCCATTTAGGATGTAGTTTGGAGTATTTCCCAATGGTAAATTAATTTCCCGTAGTAAATGTTTTATCTCTTGTCTCAGCAAAAGAAACGCATTGAGATTGAACAAAAATTGGAAGTTCAAGCAGAACAAGAACGCAAGAAAGTAGAGGGCGAAAGACGAGAGCTCTTTGATGAGAGGCGTGCCAAGCAGACAGAGCTGAGACTGTTGGAACAGAAAGTGGAGCTTGCTTACTTGGTAAGGACCTTACTTGAAACGTATTGGTTATGGTGTAGTCTTAAAAAACAAAGGAAATGTTAAACCTGTAGTAACATTGTACTAAGGTGAAACTAAACCTTTGTGTGTTTTCCATGCTCATTAAAAATGTTGTGTTCTAGCAAGAGGAGTGGAATGTGCACAATACAAAAATGGTCAAGTTCATCCGCACAAAGACCAAGCCACCCATCTTCTATCTGCCTGGGAGGATGTGCTCAGCCACTCAGAAGCTCTTGGACGAGTCGCAGAAAAAAATGAATAGTAAGCAATTGTGCAATTAGCCAAATTCTTCTGCACTCGACAAGTAGGAATAATACACATCCTTGGTGTGCATTGAGTCGGTGTCACTGAATCGTTTTGTTTTATTCCTGTTTCCAGTTATGTTTGAGGAGAGACGCGAGGCATTTGCCGAGTATCTGAATAAGATGGAGGCTCGCCCTCGACGCCAGTCTCAGAGGGACAACGCTCTGGTTAAGGACCTGAAGAAAGAAGATCGAGAGGAGGGTAAGCCCACGGGTCAGGTAGTCAAAGTGACAGGTAACCGGTTTGATGTGGAGATGGAGGATGAGGCAACACTAGAGAAGGAAGAGGGGGATGAGGGTGTAATGCGTAAGGAGGACAGAAAGAAAAAGCCAGGAGAGAAAGTCAGGGAGCAGGAGCCTAAGAAGGGGGAGAATAAGGCAGACAAGAGGGAGGAGAGTGAGGAAAATGGTCAAGACACTAGAATAGTAGAGTTCAGAGAGGTGGAAGAGCAGATGGAGGTTACTGCAGTGGTGAGGGAGGCTGAGTGGCAGGTCGGGGATCAGGGTAAGAAGATGGAGGATAGTCCAGTGATGGCTGGGGGAGAGGTAGGTAATGAGAAGAGAGTAGAAGAACCGCAGCAACAGGTTAAGGTAGAAAAGGAAAAGAAGCGCCTTCAGAATCAGGACCCCACAGCTGTGTCAGACGACCAGGAGAAAAGCGTCGAAATGCAACCAACCGAAGATGAGCCACATACAGAAGTGTCCATACCCCTGCACTCAGAGCCCAACCCTAGTGTGGAAGTCTCTGATGGAGGATCTATAGCCCCTGAGGTTCAGATCCCCCTGCTGGAGGCTGGAACAGAGCCTGAGCCTCTCACAACAGAGCAGAGCCAAGAGGCTGATCAAGGCGCCATGAAGCAGACTACTGATCTCCAGGCTGCCCAGGATGATGCTGCCCCCAAGGTGCTGGAGCCTCTGTGCGAGGAAAGAAGCAGGGGATGTGAAAAGTCAAAGGACAATAAGGGAGATGGTGGTGGTGGCGGCAGGAACAGCAGTAGCTCCTCTAGCAGCTCCTCTGGCTCCTCGTCCAGCGGGAGCTCCGGCTCCTCTACTGGCTCCTCCAGCAGGAGCAGCTCCTCCAGCGGCAGCTCCTCTTCCAGCTCATCTAGCAGGAGCCGCAGCCGGGGGAGGAAGGACAAGAAGCATAGGAGGAAGCCGTCCGAGAGGGAGAGGAAGAAGGGAGGAGGTGAGAAGAGCCATAAGTCATCCAAGTGCAGTGGTCGTGAATCCAAAGGTTCCAAAGACAAGGGCTCTAAGTCTGACAGGAAGAGGACCACCTCTGAGGGCTGCCGGTCAGGGAAGAGGTCCTCTCGCGGTGACAGGGATCGCAAGTCTGATAGGAAGGAAAAAAGACGTTAAAAAAGTTGGTTCTGCTGTCATGTCATGCTTAGTTCTGTTTCTCCTTTTGATAAATACATTTTCATAACTGAAATGTTGTGGATTTCCTTAAATGGAATTCCGCAGGATAGGGAAATTAAACTGCCTTAGTGTATTTCTTGGAACAATGTGGGTTTTTAATAATCAAAGGATTCTTTCTCTAGTCCCCAGTCATTTTTGACAGTCCTGCCGCGCCGGTTTCTGGACTTATTTTACCTCGATTTGTTGTATTAGATTTTTATATTGTCTGCGTTTTGGATTTTAATTGTTCCTAAAACATAGGAGCAATGCGAAGAGGGTGTGTTGCATACTGGTGTGTTCTCTGAATCTAGTGTTGAGGTATAAGGTAGTAGTGTAATGTTGAAGACTTGTAACATACAGCTTTTTTATTCATCCAAAGCCTGTCTAACTGTGCACAATGTCTAGCTCTGCATTACGCAGTATACAGTCCTTAGCTGGTTTTGGAAAGTAATGATTACTTTTTGATTTATTTTTTGTTCAAATGAAATCTAAGCATCTTCAATAAAATAAAACAGGAGGTGATTTTCTTGTCATTAATGGCTCATATCTTAATGATGTTCCAAGTTATTTTTGAATTCATTTCTTACAGCCTGATGGTCATTAAATGCTACCTGCCAGTTAGGATGCAGAACTACTGAAACCACATGCATATTCAATGTATATTGCTTTAGGAGATCTTTAGAGGAATAACTGATTTAAAAGCATGTTTTTATATAATTGGTGGATAGACCTTCTGGCAGACCAGTTCCCTTTTTAGAATGGATACGTGACGGATGATGCACCAGACATGTGTTCAACCTGTTATATATCATTCAAATCAAATTTTATTGGCCACATGTGCCGAATACAACAGGTGCAGATATTACAGTGAAATGCTTACTTACAGCCCTTAACCAACAGTGCATTTCTTTTTAATAAAAAAAGTAAAATAAAACAGTGTTGAGGGGGGAAAAAAAGAGCAGAAGTCAAATAAAATAACATTAGGGAGGCTATATACAGTGAGGGAAAAAAGTAGTTGATCCCCTGCTGATGTTGTACATTTGCCCAATGACAAAGACATGATCAGTCTAATTTTAATGGTAGGTTTATTTGAACAGTGAGAGACAGAATAACAACAACAAAATCCAGAAAAACACATGTCAAAAATGTTATAAATTGATTTGCATTTTAATGAGGGAAATAAGTATTTGACCCCTCTGCAAAACATGACTTAGTACTTGGTGGCAAAACCCTTGTTGGCAATCACAGAGGTCAGACGTTTCTTGTAGTTGGCCACCAGGTTTGCACACATCTCAGGAGGGATTTTGTTCCACTCCTCTTTGCAGATCTTCTCCAAGTCATTAAGGTTTCGAGACTGACGTTTGGCAACTCGAACCTTCAGCTCCCTCAGATTTTCTATGGGATTAAGCTCTGGTGACTGGCTAGGCCACTCTAGGACCTTAATGTGCTTCTTCTTGAGACACTCCTTTGTTGCCTTGGCCGTGTGTTTTGGGTCATTGTCATGCTGGAATACCCATCCACGACCCTTTTTCAATGCCCTGGCTGAGGGAAGGAGGTTCTCACCCAAGATTTGACGGTACATGGCCCTGTCCATCGTCCCTTTGATGCGGTGCAGTTGTCCTGTCCCCTTAGCAGAAAAACACCCCCAAAGCATAATGTTTCCACCTCCATGTTTGACGGTGGGGATGGTGTTCTTGGGGTCATAGGCAGCATTCCTCCTCCAAACACGGCGAGTTGAGTTGATGCCAAAGAGCTCCATTTTGGTCTCATCTGACCACAACACTTTCACCCAATCATTCAGATGTTCATTGGCAAACTTCAGACGGGCTTGTATATGTGCTTTCTTGAGCAGGGGGACCTTGCAGGCGCTGCAGGATTTCAGTTCTTCACGGTGTAGTGTGTTCCCAATTGTTTTCTTGGTGATTATGGTCCCAGCTGCCTTGAGATCATTGACAAGATCCTCCTGTGTAGTTCTGGGCTGATTCCTCACCGTTCTCATGATCATTGCAACTCCACGAGGTGAGATCTTGCATGGAGCCCCAGGCCGAGGGAGATTGACAGTTATTTTGTGTTTCTTCCATTTGCGAATAATCGCATCAACTGTTGTCACCTTCTCACCAAGCTGCTTGGTGATGGTCTTGTAGCCCATTCCAGCCTTGTGTAGGTCTACAATTTTGTCCCTGACATCCTTGGAGAGCTCTTTGGTCTTGGCCATGGTGGAGAGTTTGGAATCGGATTGATTGATTGCTTCTGTGGACAGGTGTCTTTTATACAAGTAACAAGCTGAGATTAGGAGCACTCCCTTTAAGAGTGTGCTCCTAATCTCAGCTCGTTACCTGTATAAAAGACACCTGGGAGCCAGAAATCTTTCTGATTGAGAGGGGGTAAAATACTTATTTCCCTCATTAAAATGGAAATCAATTTATAAAATCTTTGACATGCGTTTTTCTGGAATTTTTTGTTGTTATTCTGTCTCACTGTTCAAGTAAACCTACCGTTAAAATTATAGACAGATCATTTCTTTGTCAGTGGGCAAACGTACAAAATCAGCAGGGGATCAAATACTTTTATCCCTCACTGTATACAGGGGGGTACCGGTGCAGAGTCAATGTGCGGGGGCACCGGCTAGTTGAGGTAGTTGAAGTAATATGTACATGTGGGTAGAGTTAAAGTGACTATGCATAAATAATTAACAGAGTAGCAGCAGCGTAAAAATCTGGGGGTGGGGGTAGGGGGCAGTGCAAATAGTCCGGGTAGCCATGATTAGCTGTTCAGGAGTCTTATGGCTTGGGGGTAGAAGCTGTTGAGAAGTCTTTTGGACCTAGACTTGGCACTCCGGTACCGCTTGCCGTGCGGTAGCAGAGAGAACAGTCTATGAGTAGGGTGGCTGGAGTCTTTGACAATTTTGAGGGCCTTCCTCTGACACCGCCTGGTATAGAGGTCCTGGATGGCAGGAAGCTTGGCCCCAGTGATGTACTGGGCCGTACGCACTACCCTCTGTAGTGCCTTGCGGTCGGAGGCCAAGCAGTTGCCATACCAGGCGGTGATGCAACCAGTCAGGATGCTCTCGATGGTGCAGCTGTATAATTTTTTGAGGATCTGAGGACCCATTCACTGCCATACTTCCCAGCCCTCATATACTGCGTCCTGCAAAGTGACTTGATTGAAGGTAGTCAGGTTTTGAACATGCTGCAGGCTAAGAGCAATGTCTTTCTCAAATGGTAATGCTAATTATAATATTATTCAGCTCAAGTGACTTGGAATGAGTCCGGTACTAAATATACAGGTGATTCACAATGAAGCTCTTGATAAAGCATATAAACAGGACAGTTTGACAGTGACTGGATACAAAAGTAATTGACCTTTATCACTGATCACATTGGATGTGAAAGGGTTCACAGGGTGTCTCCTATGTCAAATCCAAGAATGCAAAGACATTTTATGGACGTTCTATGCCAGGGATACTCAACTCTTAACCTATGAGGTCCGGAGCCTGTTGGTTTTCTGTTCTACTTGATAATTAATTGCAGACCTGGTGTCACAGGTCTAAATCAGCCCCTGACTAGAGGGGAACAATTAAAAAATGCAGTGGAACAGAGTTGAGTTTAAGGATTCAATGCAGTCCTTCATTCTAATTATACCAGAGGTGCATTAGCTGTAATGTCCACTTGGTGTCAGTAGTGCACCAGGGGTAAAAAACCCAAAGCCCCCTCTGTGTTTCTGTTGCTCCTGAAGCACACATGGACAAACAATGTGGATGCTAGAATCATTTACATTTTAGTCATTTAGCAGACACATTTAGCAGACACTCTTATCCAGAGCGACTTACAGTTAGTGAGTGCATACATTTTTCATAGGCTAGACTGTATAACCAACTGCAACATTGTTCATTATCTTTAATAGTATAGAAAATAAATATACTTTGGGGTCAGTGCAAGGATACAGGTGGTTTACTGGGCCTACTAGTGGATAGTGAGGTCTCGATGTGGCCTCAAGATCTCTCCCCTGAACCCATGTAGTCAGGCAGATATTGCCCTTTAACCAACCCTGTTCTCTGTTCTTGTTGAAACCATATATGCTGGGCTGTTGAGACTAAAATACAATGCATCTCAACAAGACTCTTACTATCACTGTCTTATAACTTTAATTTTACTGAGAGGCCTTCGTTCCTTTAAATGTGTTAAAACCTTTATAGTATTCCTAGGCTACTGCTATACATTGTGAAGTGGGGTAGTGAAAGGTTAAACAAAGGAACGTGGCTGCATGATGTCTTTTGTTCGTCCTCCATGGTCCGACCTGATGTGAGTCAATGAGCCATGCAGCAACTCCTTTGCATATCACCCTGCAATCTGCTTTCACTTTGTCCCAGTACAGTGTGTGTGTGTAAGTCCGAGTCCCCTGTGGTCAGACCGGGGTGTATATGGGACGGAAAGTGAGTAGTCAGCTGTTCTTTCTCCCGGCTCATTAGCGTCCTGCGTCTATGATGAGGCCGGATGAGGAAGACCTTTTATTGATCCTCATCCTCCCTCTCTCCCTCCACCTAACGGCCCACCAACTGACCCACGGGAGGAAAGCTGCTGTATAAACATTACCAGACCTGGGTTAGAATACTTTTTTAAATTGTTTCAAATACTTTATCTGAGCTTGATTGAGCTTGCCTGGCACAATAGAACCAATAGAATAGTCAGATAACTGCACCCGCCACTCCAGGCAGGCTAGAGCAAACGCTCAAAGTTTTTGAAAGATTTCAAGTAGTAGTTGAACCCAGGTCTGAATAGTACAGGAGTAGAGTAGCCTAAGGGATGGGTTTGTTCTGGGAGCGCTGCCCACTGGAGGAGATGGGTGTTGGGGAAGAGGGGCAGAGAAATGCTGGGTGAGGGAGGAGCAGTGAGTGACCATCCTGATAAACAGGAGTGGGTTACAGATAGTTCTTGGAGGGCTGCCCATCGAGGCGGAGAGGTGCTGGGGCAAGGGAGGGAGGGACAGTGATCGTTTTTTGTTCCAAGCACCTGCACGTTATTGGATGTGCGTACACTGCGTTTGAAACTAGGGGCAGTGAGTGACTGGAGCAGCCTGTTACCATCAACTTATGCCAACTATGTATACATTCTACCACATTAGATACAGTATATGTTTGACATACTCTTTTGATGACTAACTTTATGTATTTGGTTCCCGGCCTTCCTACAGAATCAAGTACTTGCCAAAACCTTCAGGTGACTGTGTGAAAGAGGTAAGCTAAGGACTACAGTCGTGGTCAAAGGTTTTGAGAATGACACAAATATTAATTTTCACAAAGTCTGCTGCCTCAGTTTTTATGATCGCAATTTGCATATACTCCAGAATGTTATGAAGAGTGATCAGATTAATTGCAATTAATTGCAAAGTCCCTCTTTGCCATGAAAATGAACTTAATCCCCTCAAAACATTTCCACTGCATTTCAGCCCTGCCACAAAAGGACCAGCTGACATCATGTCAGTGATTCTCTCGTTAACACAGGTGAGAGTGTTGACGAGGACAAGGCTGGAGATCACTCTGTCATGCTGATTGAGTTAGAATAACAGACTAGAAGCTTTAAAATGGCATATTATATATTATATTATTATTATAAAAGGAGGGTGGTGCTTGAAATCATTGTTCTTCCTCTGTTAACCATGCTTACCTGCAAAGAAACACATGCCGTCATCATTGCTTTGCACAAAAAGGGCTTCACAGGCAAGGATATTGCTGCTAGTAAGATTGCACCTAAATCAACCATTTATCGGATCAACAAGAACTTAAAGGAGAGAGGTTCAATTGTTGTGAAGAAGGCTTCAGGGCACCCAAGAAAGTCCAGCAAGCGCCAGGCCCGTCTCCTAAAGTTGATTCAGCTGCGGGATCGGGGCACCACCAGTGCAGAGCTTGCTCAGGAATGGCAGCAGGCAGGTGTGAGTGCATCTACACGTATAGTGGGGCGAATACTTTTGGAGGATGGCCTGGTGTCAAGAAGGGCAGCGAGGAAGCCACTTCTCTCCAGGAAAAGCATCAGGGACAGACTGACATTCTGGTACAGGGATTGGACTGCTGAGGACTGGGGTAAAGAAATTTTCTCTGATGAATCCCCTTTCCGATTGTTTGGGGCATCCGGAAAAAAGCTTGTCCGGAGAAGACAAGTTGAGCGCTACCATCAGTCCTGTGTCATGCCAACAGTAAAGCATCCTGAGACCATTCATGTGTGGGGTTACTTCTCAGCCAAGGGAGTGGGCTCACTCACAATTTTGCCTAAGAACACAACCATGAATAAAGAATGGTACCAACACATCCTCCGAGAGCAACTTCTCCCAACCATCCAAGAACAGTTTGGTGACGAACAATGCCTTTCCCAGCATGATGGAGCACCTTGCCATAAGGCAAAAGGAATAACTAAGTGGCTCGGGGAACAAAACATCAATATTTTGGGTCCATGGCCAGGAAACTCCCCAGACCTTAATCCCATTGAGAACTTGTGGTCAATCCTCAAGAGGCGGGTGGACAAACAAAAACCCACAAATTCTGACAAACTCCAAGCATTGATTATGCAAGAATGGGCTGCCATCAGTCAGGATGTGGCCCAGAAGTTAATTGACAGCATGCCAGGGCGGATTGCAGAGATGTTGAAAAAGAAGGGTCAACACTGCAAATATTGACTCTTTGCATAGACTTTATGTAATTGTCAATAAAAGCCTTTGACACTTATGGAATGCTTGTAATTATACTTCAGTATACCATAGTAACATCTGACAAAAATATCTAAAAACACTGAAGCAGCAAACTTTGTGAAGACCAATACTTGTGTCATTCTCAAAACTTTTGATCACGACTGTATACTGCGTATTGGAGAAATTACGTCAACAGTAATTTCAGGGGTTAATAATAATAAGTTATGATACTTTTCTTCTTGGCCCTTCGTCATATGCAGAGGAACGGAATGATGTAATCCTCCTGACTTGCACTCAGGTGTTATTTTTGCTGCAGTACTTTCTCAGTGGTCAGCGGTTTCGCTGTTCTAGGGAGAGTGGTCAGATTTTCAGATCAATAGCAAGATTCTTCCCTTCAAGCTTCAAAGCCAGGGGGGTTGAGCTGGGCTTAATGAGACCACAGGGCTCTTTAGAAGGTGTGTCCCTTAAAGCCACCCAAAGAAGCTGGAACACACTAGATATGCTGCTAGCTATACAGTGGCTTGCGAAAGTATTCACCCCCCTTGGCATTTTTCCTATTTTGTTGCCTTACAACCTGGAATTAAAATAGATTTTTTGGGGGGTTTGTATCATTTGATTTACACAACATGCCTACCACTTTGAAGATGCAAAATATTTTTTATTGTGAAACAAACAAGAAATAAGACAAAAAAACTGAAAACTTGAGCATGCATAACTATTCACCCCCCCAAAGTCAATACTTTGTAGAGCCACCTTTTGCAGCAATTACAGCTGCAAGTCTCTTGGTGTATGTCTCTATAAGCTTGGCACATCTAGCCACTGGGATTTTTGCCCATTCTTCAAGGGAAAACTGCTCCAGCTCCTTCAAGTTGGATGGGTTCCGCTGGTGTACAGCAATCTTTAAGTCATACCACAGATTCTCAATTGGATTGAGGTCTGGGCTTTGACTAGGCCATTCCAAGACATTTAAATGTTTCTTCTTAAACCACTCAAGTGTTGCTTTAGCAGTATGCTTAGGGTCATTGTCCTACTGGAAGGTGAACCTCCATCCCAGTCTCTGGAAGACTGAAACAGGTTTCCCTCAAGAATTTCCCTGTATTTAGCGCCATCCATCATTCCTTCAATTCTGACCAGTTTCCCAGTCCCTGCCGATGAAAAACATCCCCACAGCATGATGCTGCTACCACCATGCTTCACTGTGGGGATGGTGTGCTCGGGGTGATGAGAGGTGTTGGGTTTGCGCCAGACGTAGTGTTTTCCTTGATGGCCAAAAAGCTCAATTTTAGTCTCATCTGAGTACCTTCTTCCATATGTTTGGGGACTCTCCCACATGCCTTTTGGCGAACTCCAAACGTGTTTGCTTATTTTTTTCTTTAAGCAATGTTTTTTTTTCTGGCCACTCCTCTGTAAAGCCCAGCTCTGTGGAGTGTACGGCTTAAAGTGGTCCTATGGACCGATACTCCAATTGCCGCTTTGCAGCTCCTTCAGGGTTATCTTTGGTCTCTCTGTTGCCTCTCTGATTAATGCCCTCCTTGCCTGGTCCGTGAGTTTTGGTGGGCGGCCCTCTCTTGGCAGGTTTGTTGTGGTGCCATATTCTTTCAATTTTTTTATAATGGATTTAATGGTGCTCCGTGGGATTTTCAAAGTTTCAGATACTTTTTTATAACCCAACCCTGATCTGTGCTTCTCCACAACGTTGTCCCTGACCTGTTTGTAGAGCTCCTTGGTCTTCATGGTGCCGCTTGCTTGGTGGTACCCCTTGCTTAGTGGTGTTGCAGGTGTATATATATACTGAGATCATGTGACACTTAGATTGCACACAGGTGGACTTTATTTAACAAATTATGTGACTTCTGAAGGTAATTGGTTGCACCAGATCTTATTTAGGGGCATATGCACGCACCACTTTTCCGTTATTTATTTTTTAGAATTGTTTTAAACAAGTTATTTTTTTCATGTCCATTACATGTCCAAAATCATTTTAAATTACAGGTTGTAACGCAACAAAATAAGAAAAACGCCAAGGGGGATGAATACTTTTGCGAGGTACTGTATACAGTGGGGGAAAAAAAGTATTTAGTCAGCCACCAATTGTGCAAGTTCTCCCACTTAAAAAGATGAGAGAGGCCTGTAATTTTCATCATAGGTACACGTCAACTATGACAGACAAATTGAGATTTTTTTTTCTCCAGAAAATCACATTGGAGGATTTTTAATGAATTTATTTGCAAATTATGGTGGAAAATAAGTATTTGGTCACCTACAAACAAGCAAGATTTCTGGCTCTCACAGACCTGTAACAACTTCTTTAAGAGGCTCCTCTGTCCTCCACTCGTTACCTGTATTAATGGCACCTGTTTGAACTTGTTATCAGTATAAAAGACACCTGTCCACAACCTCAAACAGTCACACTCCAAACTCCACTATGGCCAAGACCAAAGAGCTGTCAAAGGACACCAGAAACAAAATTGTAGATCTGCACCAGGCTGGGAAGACTGAATCTGCAATAGGTAAGCAGCTTGGTTTGAAGAAATCAACTGTGGGAGCAATTATTAGGAAATGGAAGACATACAAGACCACTGATAATCTCCCTCGATCTGGGGCTCCACACAAGATCTCACCCCGTGGGGTCAAAATGATCACAAGAACGGTGAGCAAAAATCCCAGAACCACACGGCGGGACCTAGTGAATGACCTGCAGAGAGCTGGGACCAAAGTAACAAAGCCTACCATCAATAACACACTACGCCGCCAGGGACTCAAATCCTGCAGTGCCAGACGTGTCCCCCTGCTTAAGCCAGTACATGTCCAGGCCCGTCTGAAGTTTGCTAGAGTGCATTTGGATGATCCAGAAGAGGATTGGGAGAATGTCATATGGTCAGATGAAACCAAAATATAACCTTTTTGGTAAAAACTCAACTCGTCGTGTTTGGAGGACAAAGAATGCTGAGTTGCATCCAAAGAACACCATACCTACTGTGAAGCATGGGGTTGGAAACATCATGCTTTGGGGCAGTTTTTCTGCAAAGGGACCAGGACGACTGATCCATGTAAAGGAAAGAATGAATGGGGCCATGTATCGTGAGATTTTGAGTGAAAACCTCCTTCCATCAGCAAGGGCATTGAAGATGAAACGTGTCTGGGTCTTTCAGCATGACAATGATCCCAAACACACCGCCCGGGCAACGAAGGAGTGGCTTCGTAAGAAGCATTTCAAGGTCCTGGAGTGGCCTAGCCAGTCTCCAGATCTCAAGCCCATAGAAAATCTTTGGAGGGAGTTGAAAGTCTGTGTTGCCCAGCGACAGCCCCAAAACATTATATAATAATAATATGCCATTTAGCAGACGCTTTTATCCAAAGCGACTTACAGTCATGCGTGCATACATTTTTGTGTATGGGTGGTCCCGGGGATCGAACCCACTACCTTGGCGTTACAAGCGCCGTGCTCTACCAGCTGAGCTACAGAGGACCATCACTGCTCTAGAGGAGATCTGCATGGAGGAATGGGCCAAAATACCAGCAACAGTGTGTGAAAAACTTGTGAAGACTTACAGAAAACGTTTGACCTGTGTCATTGCCAACAAAGGGTATATAACAAAGTATTGAGAAACTTTTGTTATTGACCAAATACTTATTTTCCACCATAATTTGCAAATAAATTCATTAAAAAATCCTACAATGTGATCTTCTGGATTTTTTTTCTCATTTTGTCTGTCATAGTTGACGTGTACCTATGATGAAAATTACAGGCCTCTCTCATCTTTTTAAGTGGGAGAACTTGCACAATTGGTGGCTGACTAAATACTTTTTTTCCCCACTGTATGCTGACCGGTGGGATATTGGTGGATCCATCACACATTCATTTTTGTTATGTCCCAAATTGCACCCTATTCCCTTTATAGCATGCTACTTTTGACCAGGGCCCATAGGGTTAGGTCACACTTCGAATTAGGGCTCACCATAAAAGGATATATCAATCTCAATGTGACTTCCCTGGTTAAACGAATAAAAACAGATTTGCACTACTCGCTCCTGGAGTCCTTACAGAACGATGCAGACATCACCTGCAGACAGTGCCATGGCAACAGCAGGATTGTGACTATGAAAGACTACCGGTATGTTGAATTTCCTCGACTTGTACCACCCATAATCTTCCATCCTTACTGTACCCAACCGCCTTCCCTTGCGTGCCACTCAGATCAGCTCCACCTATAGCTGTTAGCGGGAAAGTGCTACAGCACCAACATGTTAGTGGATGTAAGGTATGGAATGCTATTATGGTCTTATGTTGCCTGTGAGTATCAAAATGTTCCCCAGAAATAATGTTATTTACTGAGCAAACGTTCCAGTGAAGTGCACACATCATGTGGTGCTGCATTGAAGCACTGCAGCTATCTGTGTTTAGTCAAATGGATTCCTGGCCCACTTGTTTTGGCAGTGAATTTATATAACCCATTAACATTCCCAAGTGTGCATTTTCCCCATGCATAACTTATATCCAGAAACACGTGCGTGTATACACACACACACACACACACTAACACACACACACACACACACCACTCTCAATTGTGTCTATTACTTATCTCTTAGCATTACGCATACACACAGGCCTTCAATTACCCGAGAGAGAAAGAGAGACATGAATATCCAATTCCATTTGTAGTGTTGGCCAGCTGAAGTAGGTTGGCAGTACTGTCCCTCTTCCACAAAGGGCAGCTCCAGCCAGGCAGAGTGTAGGAGTTACTCATGTTCCCATTGTCTTTCTGACAGTTCCCACTACAAAGCCTGGGCCTGGCCGGGCCCCCGCATGCAGCCAGCAGCTTGGAGACAAACACTGCTACAACCCAGAGGCTGAGCCTGTCGGGTGGGATAGGAATCAAAGCCAGTAGCTCAGCCATGGGATCCGGGGGTACTGTAGCCTATCCTCTGCTCTGACCACTTGGGCTGAGACACCAAGTCAGGAAGGGTGAGCAGTAGGATAGCAGAGCAAAGTGGGGGTAATCTGAGCTACCATTTGATATCATGGGCGGTGTGTTCAATAGGGCGATATGGGCGACGCACTGCCAAACGGGAAAAGGAAGGGATTTTTTTTCTAATCAATTATATCATGGCAACAGTAGTTCAGTGTTCACGTCTGATCTGCCAGCCACTAAATGTCCAATCAGGCTAAAGTCGTCAAATGTCCCCGCCCGTTTTGGGGCGATTTCAGTCAGGTTGAAAATCGCCCAGAAGTCTCTCATAGCCTCTAATGTAAAATATTTTTTTTTCAAATTTCTGAGCTTTCAATACATTCTCTATGGGTGTCTGAGGGCTTGCACTTACGCGCTTTCGTCATACGTAACGTAACGTAACCATGAACGGCAGACAGCAACGCTTGGACAGCGACTGGTGTAACCGACATGCACCATCTTTCAGAAAAGATTAAGAAAAATGAGCTGTCAAAGACCCACATTGATAGCTGTTTGAGATTGTCTGCTTTGGTGAGAGTGAATATTGCCACTCAACTGGATGAGGGATACAGGCTAGCTGTCCGCCGCCACAACGATGAGGTTAGCAACAGCAGAGTCGTGAACACTGTCTACGAGAATCGAGACGACCTCATAGAATGTTTTGAAGCCATCCGGACGGGTTCATTGGGTTCATTTGACCAGCCCACCGTACCAGAAGCTACAGAATAAGGACATCGATGCTGTCTTTATCAAACGTGCCCTCGACAGCTTCGCAAGCAGTGTGCAGGCCATAAGGTAAGATAAAGATTAAACAATATCATTCGATCTTTCTCAAAGCAGAGCTTTATTTGAAAATGTATGCATGAAAGGAGACTGCATTTGTGTTTGAAATTACATTATTGTCATTATATATGGCCAGTGGTGTAATCTATCTTATTTTATATACTATGTGTACTGTACAGTGGTGCTCATAAGTGTATGAACACATTCTAAAGCTGACTAAAAAGAGGAATAAAAAAATAAAAAAATCATCTTTTGGAAATTGATCTTAATGACTTAATTAAAAAAGTTGGAAAATCCAACCTTTAAGGACACCAATTTTCTTTTCTTTTTTATTCCTCTTTTTAGTCAACTTTAGCATGGGATCATAAGCTTATGAGCACCACTGTATACTGTGCTGAACATCCAGGCTATGTGAGACACAAAGGCTAACTTAAACACTAAAGACTTTATGCATCCCTGCCCATTTTAAGTGGAACTGAAGTATTTGTACTATACATGGATACATTGCATATACCTGTGCATCACATAGACAACAATACTGTACAAAGCCAACAAACACATTGGTCTGTTTGCCTTCAGGGACTCCTCTCAACAGCAGCTGCAAGAAGCAACAGGAGCCAAAAGACCCAGAACAGCTTTGAGAGAAGAGGAGAAGCAGAGGCTGTCTGAAGAGGTCTGCAACACCATCCTGGATCACACCAAAGAAAGGTTCTCTTTCTCTGGCCACCTTGTGAGTGCTACCTTACTGCAAGCAGACATGTTTGAAAGGTACTGCCATTCAAAAAAATAAAAAATCTGTTCATGTTCATTTTTACAAATCTATACAATTGGCCAGAATATGGTTGTTCATATTTACAAATCTATACAATTGGCCAGAATATGGTTGTTCATTTTTACAAAGCCATACATATTGTTTATGCAGTGTTGAGGAATGTGAAAGAACACCCTTGATTATTTTTACTGTGATAACTTATTTTGCTTTTGTAAGCCAACACTTTTGAGATCAGTCAATAAATGCTTCTGGTATTGACTTATATGCTGCCCCTGTCTTCATGTTGTTGCTGGACATATCTTTTTAAAAATGTGTGTAGGTCACCTAAATCATCAGAAAAATTGCCCCTCCTGAGAATTTTTTCAGGAGCCGCCACTGTTTGATATACAGTATCAGGGAGGGATGTCAGAATGAAAAACTTGTGCTTTTGTGCTGTTACACTGCTTTTTTCAGCTCTAGTTGACCATGTCATATTTGCTAGCTTTTTCATAGAACAATGACCATTTTATTTTCTTGCAGTTAGACACAATTGTTAAGCATTGGTATTACCATGTGTAAACATAACAGTTGTATGAATAAGTAAATAATTATGCTCAATGTGAAATGAGGAGGACTGGGAAAGCAACAAATGTTTAACACTATCTGCATGTTTGCATTGTGTTTTTTCAAATATTAACAAAATGATTCCATACATTAGGCTATGTACAATGTGTGATGGATCTATATAATCAGCCAAAGAGGAATATCCTGTAGTGAGTGATGGAGACAGCTGCGCTGTGCGCAATGCTGTAGCTGAAAATGTATGCACTCACTAACTGTAAGTCACTCTGGATAAGAGCGTCTGCTAAATGACTAAAATGTAAATGTAGCTGGAGAGACAGAACGTGTTAAAGGATGAGCTGCCAGAACAATTGCTCTTTTCACCTTGGAATAGAGTTTATCAAGTCTAGTTGGGTCTGTGGGTTTTGTCACAGAGAATATCTACCAGTTTTAAATGCTTTCTTTAAATGCTTTCTTAAAAGTTTCTTGATCCTTAACTAATTTTGGGTGAGGATTATGTGTCGTGGCAGTGGGGGTTGATCACTTGGGTAATCTACTGCAGGTCTACCGTGTACTGTGTCACATCCAGTTACACGATGAATATTAGGATGAGAACTGTCAATGTGTGCAGTTCTAATCTGAATCCTGTGACCATGTCCCTGTCTCATGTCAGGCATCCTCAGATGGCTGCATGAAGAGTCCAAATGGCACCCTATTCCCTATATAGTGAACTACTTTTGACCAGAGCCCATAGGGAATAGGGTGCCATTTGGGACGCAACCATACTCCCCAGGTTACATTACCTTAATTTGAGGGGTTTAAGGCTTTCAAGTGAAAAATATGGTGCTTCTCTTCAGTGAGGCAAGATGTTTTAAATGTAGAGAGAGGAAAGGGTTATTTTGTGAGGATTTAAATCTGTGGAGGTGAGGGCTGTTGTGGAATGTTGGCCAGAGATAAAGTTTTTGAGCTCTCCTCTGAGGAATGGGAGGGTTTTCTTAGCAGCTATTGGTCTATTGGCAGTCTATCAGACACTTCCTGCTCATATCAGAACAGTCAGTGGCAAACAAATCCCTGTTATCTTATTGCTACAAGGTGAGTGTTAGTTCTACATAACTTTTATATTGTTTTTCTTACAGTATGGCACCTCTCATGAATATAGACTTTTTCTGTTTGTTTCAAAGTTTAAATTGTGTTTGATATAATACCTATACTTTGTTATTTCTGCCTTTCGCCTTTTGGTCTGAAAATTAGCACAGCTGCTCGAAGAAAGTGACCATAATTTTTTGAGTCATCACCATATTTCTCTAGCTGAGACTCTAGTGTATTGAGGTTAACATCTGATAAGGTGTTCTGACTGTGGCGCCGTCAGTTTTTCTTTCCTGAGCGCCTCCCGCCCGCGTGGCAGGTTCTGCATACGGCTTCTAATGGCGTTCTATTTTTATACAGCCGAGAGCCTCAGGTGAGTTTCATTCCTGTACGAAATAGACAGAAGCCAGCCAGCCAGCTCCTATCAAAGAGACAGATAATGCTGGTTGCCTTGGAAACCAATCCACCATTAAGTTATACATCACACTCCACTGTAGAGATTTTTTAAGTGTGGTTGAAAATTGATTTTGATTGGTTTTTCTTTCTCCTTGATTGTCCTGGGCAGGTCACTGATGATCTGTTTGTACAGTTTTTTGGATTGTGTAAATTGTTCAATCTAGCTCTATAGCTTTTTAATCTCCACAAGCAGCTGATGTGATTTGGATTGATCTCTGTTCTCGGTACTCTGTTCCCCTATTATAAACTGGGAGGCAGTGTGGAGAAGTCTCCTGAGTGGCGCAGTGGTCTAAGGCACTGCATCGCAGTGCTAACTGTGCTACTAGAGATCCTGGTTCGAATCCAGGCTCTGTCGCAGCCGGCCGCGACCGGGAGACTCATGGGCGGCGCACAATTGGCCCAGCGTCGTCCAGGGTAGGGGAGGGAATGGCCGGCAGGGATGTAGCTCAGTTGATAGAGCATGGCGTTTGCAACGCCAGGGTTGTGGGTTCGATTCCCACGGGGGGCCAGTATAAAAAAAAAAATGTATTCACTAACTGTAAGTCGCTCTGGATAAGAGCGTCTGCTAAATGACGTAAATGTAAAATGTAAGTAACTGTGAGGCTGGGAAAATGTTTGTAGGCCATTCTAGTAAAATGTTTATAGAAAGAGCAGATAGAAGAATACATTACATTTACGTTTTAGTCATTTAGCAGACGCTCTTATCCAGAGCGACTTACAGTTAGTGAGTGCATACATTTTCAGCTACAGCATTGCGCACAGCGCAGCTGTCTCCATCACTCACTATAGGATATTCCTCTTTGGCTGATTATATAGATCCATCACACATTGTACATAGCCTAATGTATGGAATCATTTTGTTAATATTTGAAAAAACACAATGCAAACATGCAGATAGTGTTAAACATTTGTTGCTTTCCCAGTCCTCCTCATTTCACATTGAGCACAATTCTTTACTTATTCATACAACTGTTATGTTTACACATGGTAATACCAATGCTTAACAATTGTGTCTAACTGCAAGAAAATAAAATGGTCATTGTTCTATGAAAAAGCTAGCAAATATGACATGGTCAACTAGAGCTGAAAAAAGCAGTGTAACAGCACAAAAGCACAAGTTTTTCATTCTGACATCCCTCCCTGATACTGTATATCAAATGGTAGCTCAGATTACCCCCACTTTGCTCTGCTATCCTACTGCTCACCCTTCCTGACTTGGTGTCTCAGCCCAAGTGGTCAGAGCAGAGGATAGGC